>NC_086154.1:92139775-92455229 GCF_035149785.1 Candoia aspera
CCTCATCTCTCCTAAGTCTTTGCTTACTATTTCTTATTTCTTTGCTATGCTTTCCATAATATTTCTCACCCTGAGATAGAACAGCATGATGGGCATGCATGTCACTTTAAATAATACAATTTTCACTGATTTCCAGAGGGGCTTTAGGACACACAACCAAAACTTCAGGCTGCCTCAGGTTGTGCTATGTTCTGTTCTACTAAAGCAAAGAATTAGTTTAACAATATCTTTGAAGACTTTTTATCACAGCAGTGTAATTTCTCCCATAATCCTGAACACATTTCTCACATTCTTTGGTGTGCTAATACAAGTACTGCAGGGTTTCCTCCTCACTGTGATAAATGAATACAAGTATCAGATTATGGAAATCAAAATCTAGGAGTATAATTTTCCATTCCAGTGTTAAAATAAAGATGCTTAAGGCAATAACAAGACTAAATCCCTTGAGATCACTCACTGAGGTCCAAAGGGCTTTGAACTCTAAGAAGAATGTATAAATGAAGAGTACCTGATGAAGACAAGGGATTTTTTCAAAGGAATTAAATATATGGGATGTCTCTTTTTCATGGGGGTGGGGGGAAATATACCTTCTGGCAATGCTTTTCGATTTCTAAAGATCAGACTGGAAATTAATAATAAAGGGAATTATTCTTTTAAAAATGTACCAAATTCAGTGATACTCTGCTCTAAATTAGGATGAGCATTAGAAATAACTAACTAAGAAGTAAGGGGTTTGATTATGACTACAGAGATACAAATTCAAGTACAATATAAATATATTGGGTGACTTTAGACTGGCCATTATCTCTTAAGCCAAACTATCTTACAAGATTGCTTAGACCTATGAATCTAATTAATATAATAAATAAATTATTGTAAGAACAGAGATTATAAATTCCTGAAAAGAAAATACATATATACCTATCCATATTTCCCTCTCTCCTCCATATGTAAACCACTCTCTTTGAGTGAGATGGGTAGTGACAAAATTCAACATATCAATCAATCAATCAATCAATCTGTTTCATAGATATTTTGATAAAGTACGTGAACAGAATATTCAAGAAAATTAAGAGGTAACAGTTTGGCTCTTTTTTATCATTGAACTGATACAGTAAACAGAAAACTGAATTGAAAGTTCACAATCCTGATTTTAAAAAAGGGGCAGCTGGTGCTTTCATTAGTGCTGCAGCTCAAGTGCATTTTCAGTGGTCACTATTCCGCTGCACTGCAGCTTATTCCACTCCAAATTCAGTTTGTGAACCCTTCGTTTATGCAGTTGTCAAACAATTACATGCAATTAACTTCCTTTGAAAGCATGTAAGTCTACAATCAGCTCCCTGGTCAGAGCATAAACAGTTCAGCCATTGTACATATAACCCTGGGACATTTATATCATGTGTATTTATTTAAGCAGATACTAAAGCTAGATTTTTTAAAAATTATTTTGTGGGTAGCAATGGGTATACACACACACACACAGAGTTGTTCATTCACTTCCTCACTAATTATTTTCCCAAAGTAGTCCTGTTAAACTAGAAGATATCAAACAGCACAAAACTCAAGTCAATTGACTAAAATCTACCTAAATTACAAAGATGTTGTTTATGTAGTAACTGCAAGTAAAACTGAAAGCTAACTGGTAAACCAGAATCTCAGAAAGAGAAACTCACCCCTGATGTGTGAATCAATTTTATACAGCAAAAGACAACTTTTTGTCTATTACCAATCCAATAGTGCTTTCAAAGGACTATATTCAAGTTTAACAAGTTTAAGAGCTAAAACAGAACAATTGATTAATTTAAGTAGCCTATGACAATTGCACTGACGCCTGTCATTCTTTTTGCACAGCTGGGAGTTGAGCTATGGTTTGCAAAGAAAAACACTGATATTCTTTCAAAATAAAACAGATGTACAATAGACAGGAAAGTATGCTGTCATTTACTCATTTACAACAGAATATTTCTGAAATGTCTGAAAAAGTGGAATATGTTTTCTAAGCATTTTCTTCTATTAAGGTCACAGAGGAGAAAAAAAGCAAACCTTGGAAAAAATAATGCAAGTGAAAGAAAATATTAGGGGTGAGATTTGTAATTTATTCTGCCTTTCCTGTTCTAACCCAACCTGAGTTATCTAAGACTTTGCCATGTCTTTCACATCTCCTTTTCACTGTTTTATCCTAACTATGGTTAATTTTCACGTTATGCTGTTGACATTAGCAAATATCAACTTTTTAAAGTCATTATTTTGTGCATGTAGCAAAACTGGATCCTGAGATAGTCACAAATATAAAACTTCACACGGTCATGAACTGCAAAGCAATTTTGAGCATACAATTACTGAGAAAGTCCACAACATACTTTACATATTGATGTTACCCTAGACCTTCAGTCAGTATCCAAACTTGTATACTTCTGAGCCCCTGCATGATGGTCTTGGATTTGCTCCCAGGCACGGAGGACGCTACTAAGGCAAAAGCACTCCTGCAAATCTACTACTTGTAGATCCATGTGTTCTATGCAATTGAAATGATTAGCACAGTTAGTTCTTAGCACATCTTCAGAACTGAATCAGACATAACCTTCTCCCTCTCCTCTTAAAGAAGATTAAGGAGAAATACAGAAATACTTAGAAACCAATCTGTATGTTTATTTGTTAACTTCTAGCTTGAACTTTGTGACACTGCTGTGATTTTGTACTCAACAGCCAAACAAAGTCACCACCATTTATTTTCAGTGAATGGAAACAGGGATTCAAGGTGTCTTAATGCTGGGAAAATATATGTGCACTGGTATACTGGTACCTCTGCTTTCTATTCAATGTCAGTCAAGGATCACTGTTAAAAGAATACATTGTTTCTAGCCCTAACCCTAACCCTGAACTATTCAGAATGTACTTCATACAAACAGGTGACCACAAATATGGTATACAGTATATAAAGCTCATTACATTCTTAACAACCACTTCTACAATATGTAACATGAGTTTACAATTGGTGAGAACATTTTATAAGCTTATGTTATGAGACTGACAAAGAATTAATATAGATGATTTCTTTTTAAACAAACATGTTGAGGATGTTTCTAAGTGCTAGAAATAAATCATTAAAAGAAAGAGAAGATAACATGTCAAAGCTTTCTGATATATTGAACTTACTGTGTGAAACAGATGGGGTTGAGGGAAAGGAAAGAGTAATGGTTGAAAGAGATTTATAAAAGAAAATATTTGATCCTGGCATTCTTGGTCACCTCAATCAATTTGATGATGATGATTTCGAGATCCTAGTAGCTCAGACAATCTGTTTGTCCTTATGTATTCTGATCCCAGAAAGCTGAGTGCTATCACATTGAATGAAAATAGACAAGATGCCATTGGCAAGATATATCCCCAAGGACTAGCATCTATTAGAAATCTAGCATATGCCTGTTGAAATAATTATGGTATGCAGTTTTAAGAAGGATTCCTATTTTCAGGGATGCATTTGTCTGATAAGGTGGTTACCAAAGCAGGCATATCTGTGGCAAGTCATTTTGCACTACAGAGGGCAACTTTAAATATAAAAACAGAATTAGGGACTATTTGAAATTGCAACTCTGGCTCCACATTCAGTGCAATTGCATCCAGATTCGTAAGCTGCTATAATATACCAGCTAAAATTATATTTTATCAGGATTGTCCTCAATTCCAGAACTGATACTGAAAAATCCAAAGAAAAGACCTACGTAATAGAGAGAAAATTTGAAGTCTCTTGGCTTCTTCACATTTTTGTATAATTCAAGATGCAATCTGAACATGTACAGAGCCATTAAGCACCTCCCATTTAAACATACAAAAAGCTACATGAAATGATAAATGCCAACAGGTTCCTGTGACTTCAAAGAACAGTTTCCTATGAAGCAGAGCCTTCCCAGGAACATAAGCAAATGAAATTGTGTTATGTCCTCTTTTACCTTCTCCCATTCCATTTTCTTATAAATGACAAAAACCCTATATGATGTCAGTACAAAATGATGTTCAGTTTCCCGTGGAAAAGAAAATAAATTTAGATTTCTTTTTTCTTCATTTTGCAATTCATCTATAGGTTTGTATCTCTAGATATGTAAGTCTGAATTCTTCCTTGACCTGTTTCTGATAGATACACAAATGCATGAAGATAGATATTAATGGCTACTAGTCACCACAATTACATAGTAGGTCTTCCACAACTGGAAAATATAAGCCAGAGGGTATTGTTACACTCATGTCCTGCTTTGGAGCATCTCACAGGTACCTGATTCACCACTGTGGGATGAGAATTCTGTCTGATGCAGAACAACTGATCTTAATTCTTCAGTGCTTATAGCCAATCGATCAGTATGTCTGCTCATCTAAAATTAAGTCAATATTCTTGAAAAGTTGTGCAGCTACTCTAGCTAATACAAGATACCGACAGTTATAAGTGATATGGAAGCCACACTTTCACAGGTTAGCATGATTATGGTTATGATTTCAGTTTATATGCCCCCATATTGAACTAAGGCATAAGGGAAACCTTGGTGTCAACCACACTTGAGAATACACTGCCAGAATCATACTTCTGTTTAAAATCTTAGTTTCATCTTGAGGCTTCTCTTATGATTCCTATGTGTTGAAAATTTTGTTTTCCTTAATTGTATCCAAAAGTGTACTGTTCTCTTGTAATGAATGCCATGAGGACCAGATATAATACACTCAAAGGAAAAACTGGGGTGAGAGTTAGATCTGTAGTTAGATCCGGATCTTGTCTTACTGGCTCTAGTAATCATCAATCATACATCAATCCTTCTTTTTTCTGCATAGCTTTAGTAGCCATTTAAAACCAAAAACCAAGTTTCACCCAGAGTCTTCTTTAACCAGATTCACTGAAAGAGATTAAGTTTTAGCAATCTTGGCAAATGGGTATGTGTAATTTAGCACCCAATTTCTTGATCTCCCTGCTAACCATCTTGTAAGAGGAAAGCCATGTTAATCTATGGTAGTCAAAAATCAAGAGTCTGCAGCACCTTTTCAGACTAGCATATTTTATGAAAAGACATAAGCTTTCATAAGCTCCACTGACAGAAGATACATGACATGGTTCTACCAGACACCTTTTGATTCCCCCCCTCCAACCACTGGTTGATACACTGGAGAAGCTGTTACTCTTGATCATCATCATAATCATCTATTAAGCTTATATGCTGCCTGACTCTGAACAACTCTGGGCAGTAAAGGGTAATGGAAGAATGCACAGATGTTCCACACTTCAAATATTTTACGAACAACCATCTGCTTTCCATTCTCCTAGACATCTGTTATGCTATGCTAGGCTCTGTTTCTTGACTTTTTTAGATGTGGAATTCTTTTTTTGTCCAAACATGCACTTGATGACCTATTCTTTAATTATTCCATGTGGTAGTAGCCTAACTTAAGAAGTCCCTTCTTAGGTTAGGGTATGATCAAGTACTGAATTTAGTCTGTCAGCAGGAAAGCAGTGCTCTCTAGAGTAAGCTTCTGCAAACTGTAACATTCCAATGTGTTACTCTTCACAGACAGCATGACATTTGGTGTCCCTCCTAGTTCTACTACCACTAACTATGATATCCTTTTGACATGAGTAGAAATTGGAATCACTATTTTGCAGGGGTTCCAGTCTTTCCTTGAAATCTAGACTGCTGACTAATGGTGTCCCATAGGATTCAATCTTGCCCCTAGGCTGCTGAACATCCATCCAACAAACTGCTAAAAGGTACATGGACCCTATGATACCTGTATCAAAAGCTCTGGTTGCCAATTGCTTGCCAGCACAATTTAAAATCTTAGTGGTAAACTGCTGAATGCTTTAAAAGTTATATCCTAGCTACATTACAGACCATCGCTCCATGTCCAGCCATTACAATAAGCAGAATAGGCTGTTCTGATAATGACCTGCCATTAAATCATTTATCTGGCACAAGAGACATGGCCTTCTTCTGACTTGATGTCAGGCTATATAATGCCCTGTGACTTTGGCCCCCAGTTGGTCAGCATTTAAAAATCTGTAAAGATTGACACATTTTACCCAGCAATTCATTGTTAATTTATGTTGTTATTAATTTTAATTTCTATTTAACCCTTTACATTTTGCTTTTAACCTTATCTGCAGACTTCAGTATTTGCTTGGCTAGAAGGCACCAGACTATAAAAAGCTATTATTCTGTGCCAAAAATCCTACAAGGGTGGGAGGAACACAGAGAGCTGAGACAAATGGCCAGGTCAAAACCATTTTTCACACTTTCCTGTTAGCTCATGTTAATGGTTGCTGCATATTTTCTTCAAGGCCATCTCTGTACCCTTCTACAAGCTCAGAAAACAGGTTCCCAATGCACACAGAAAATATTCCCATTTTCAAGGTGCAGTGTTTATGCAAAATATGATCCTGCATTTAAGATAATCCCACAAACAGCATGTATTTGTACATGTGGTGTGTGTGTGTGTGCACGCATGTGCACACTACATAAATATATTGTATAGTGCCCAGCTTACCATCTTTGCAACCTAGGAATGACAGCTCCAGTTGAAAAAAGTCCTGGAAAGTTACCCCCACACCCTTACTCAATAAATGCATATCTGGGTGTCTATGTGAATGACATACATGTGTAGGCATGTATGCATACCTGCAGGAAGCTACTGTTCCCAAAAAGGGTAGAGCCAGGCAGGCCCGCAACTAGGATCAGTGTCACCCAGAGCAAACATGGATTCCACGCCCATTTTGGCACCCCCCGGCACGGTGCCCAGGGCACATGCCCCACTTGCTCCCACCTAGTTGTGGCCCTGGAGCCAGGACCAAAAAAGTACAGTAAGATAAAAATTGAATTAATAATTGGTCATTAAAATCAATTGCCTGTAAAATAAAGTTTCTCATTTATAAAATGAATTGATTCCCCATTTGCATTTACCAACTATTCTGTCTCACACACAAACTACTCTTTAATACCGAAACAAGATCAAAGGGTTCTGCTATCCTGAACTTGATCCAGAATAGATCCACTGTGAGGAGAAAGTGATGAATCAGTAATTGATGATGGCAAAAAGGAAAAACTAATTTCTTTCTGTCTTCTCTCACAAGGGAAACGGAGCCTAGCCAGTTATCATAATGTTACTGGGGAAACAAAGGAACAGAAGCTTTAAATGAAGGGAAAGAGAACTTACCTAATTTAAATGAATTGAAGTCTCTAGGTCCAGATGGATTGCAGCCCAGGTTACTGAAAGAACACTCATAGGTGACTGCAGAGACATTCCTGATAATTTTTAAGAACTCTGGGAGGACTAGTGAAGTCCCAGAAGACTGGAGGAGGGCAAAGACCATCCTTATTTTCAAAAAGGGGAAGAAGTTGTACTTGGGAGACTACAAACCTGTCAGCTTGATCCCAAACAGGGCAAGGTCCTGAAACAGATTATCCAGCAGCATATTTATAAGCTCTTGGATAGGGAAGCTACGAATAATAGAAGCCAGCATGGATTTGCTGCAAACCGATTATTCCAAATGGGCCTCCTCCTTTTTGATAAAGCCATTAGCTTATTAAATCAGGGAATGCTATAGACATAGTGTACCTATGCCTCATCAAAGTCTTCACCGGAGTACTTATATTATTCTCCTTCATAAAATACTAAAATATAGGTTAGATAATACCACTCACCACTTGCTGAATGACTGCACCCAAAGAGTGTTCATTAATGGCTTCACTTTAGCATGGAGAGAAGAGTGCTACACACCTCTTTCTTAGACCCCTCACTGATCAATATTTTTATCAACTGGATGAAGGTGTTAAGGGGGCAGATGATACATAGCTGATACTTCAGAGGAAAGAAGGAACATTAAAAAAAGATCTAGAAAAGGCTAAGAAGTGGACTGAAATGAATATGATGGGATTTAGCAGGAGAAATGTAATATCCTGTATCAGGATAGAAACAAATGTAAAGGACAAGTATAGAATGGGCAAGACTTGGCTTAGCATGTGAAAAGGATTGTGTTGTCTTATTGACCACAAGATAAACATGAACCAGAGCAGTGATAAAGTTATTACGAAAGCAAATGCTATCTTATGGTGCATTAACAGAAGCAAAGAGTTCATCTCATGGAAAGTAATTGTTCCACTCTAGTCTGCCCTATCAGCCCCTATTTGAAGTAGTGGGCACCACAGTTCAAAAACAACAGAGAAAAACTGGAAGAAGTTTACAGGAGAGTGTGGAACCAAACCCTATGAGGAACAGTTAAAGGATCTGGGTATATTTAGCCTACAGGAAAAAAAAATTACAGAAGGGAGATATGATAGCACTATGTGCATGTGTGTGCATGTATATACACACATCCACACACACACAAAAGTTGTCACATAGAAGAGGGTAAGACGTGAACCACTGGCTTAACATTATAAGGAAGGAGGTTCAGACTAGATATAAGGAGGAATTCCCTGGCTGTACAAGCTTTTCAGCCAGTGAAACAGACTGCCACATGATTGTGGTGAACTCTTTCATCAGAGGTCTTCAGAGGCTGGATGGTCATCTATCAGAGATGATCTAATGCATCCTGCACCAAACAGGGGACTGATGATCTTTATGCTCCCTTCCAACTCTGTGATTCTATAAACCTCACAGATAGGAGAATAATAGAATGCGTTTCTCCCTTTGCGAGAAAGGAGGAAGAAATGGAAATGGGCAAAAGGAAAAGGCAGCTGCACTTGGAAAGACAGAAAGAGAGAAAGCCCTGTTGAGGCTCCACAGAATGATTAACATTCATTAGGAAAGCAGAGGCTAATCTTACAAGAAATCGTAAAGGCTTCCATACAGGCCCAGAAGCATCCATAAAAGGGAGGCCAAGGGGGCCAAATTGGTGGGCATGACAGCAGACCAAAGCCTCACCCATTTCTAAGTGTGCACATATAAAGGGGCAGGGCTTTGATCTGTGATTGTGTCTGCCATTTTGATCCTCTTGCCCCCCTTCTTTTGGATGTCCCCCTTCCCTGATCATTCATAGTCATAGCTATTCATATTCTTCTGAGACCCTTGGACTAGAAGACCTCCAAGGTCCCTTCCAAACCTATGATTCTGTGGCCCATACTGGAGTGCAATGGCATATAGTACATGTATTTTACTTTGTGCCCATTCTAGTGTTTTTATCAGTTTTTCTCTGTTGTTCTCAGCAAGTATAAGATCTAGCTCACATTTCATAGGCAATACTGTGGTGTGGTAGGGGAGGCCAGGGAACTGTCATCCTACTGGATTATTATTATTACTATTACTGTTATTATTACTATTACTATCTGCTTTCTATACTCAAGAAGTTCTTCCTTCAATAACACTTTGGGTTATGAAACATACTAAGGTATTAGAGCAAACATAGGAGAATTGAACATTAATCTTTATTCATATGTTGTCCAAAAATATCAGTAGCAGAAGAACATTATCATCATACTATTTGTACACCCTGCATTTTTTCATAATACACACACTGATTGTTCTAAATAGAATACTGATCAATAAAAGACAAAGGAGAATGAGAAATACTACATCTTATATACTAATTTCTACATCTCCTAAACATTATTTTAATAAAATATTCAATTAAATTAGTTTCATATTCAAATAAAGTTCATTTTTCTATTTTATTTTAATCTGGGGTTTGAGCAATTACAGTATTGTTATGCTGCAGTGAAAGAGGTTGAATTCATTTGCTATGCTAGCTGTGATTGATGTCACTTCACCAAATGATAAGCCAGTCACCCCAATGATGTAATGTCATTTTAAGAGCTATAATCTAATTTCTCTCAAACTGGAAGCTCTGATGAGTTCTAATAAAGATTTATTGTAGATTAAAGGCCTTCATAATATCAACAATGGATTGCTTACTTGATGAAAGATTTGATTAGGTAATTTTTTTTAAGTGTATGAATTTTTCACATATATGAAGAACAGTTAGCAGAAAGGGCGCAGGGCAGTGTAATCAGATAACTATCATCTTATCCTTGGAAAGACTCATATAAGCCAATTTAGGAATTAGTATCTAATTGTTCAGGTTGACACAAACATAAGTATACATTTCATCTAGAAGGATAACTCATTCCCATAAGTGCTAGTTTATTAAAAACAACATGACCAACACAATAGTTTATACTTAACTTACAGAATTATTTTAAACCTACACATACTCCATCTGTTAAATTACAACAACAATCAGAACAATCAACCCATAAACATGATAAATGTCATCTAACACTTTTGAATTTCAAAATGTAATAAAGAACCTAATCTACTCTCCTGTTCCTATATTCATAATAATGACAAATTTGGACTGTGTGATGTTTAAAAGGGGTAATAAACAGGATAGGAATATAAAGTTTGTTAACTGTACCTTGAACTATAAAAATATTGGCTATGATATATAGTTTGATTAAAAAACAGCTTTTAAATGAAAATAAAATATAGAAACAAGCTGTTTTGTAAGTGGCACATATTCCTAGTAATGTAGGCAGAATTATTGCAGTATTTTTTCTATAAAACCATTGTAGAACTATTATTTTTAAAAATCAGCACCTATATTTAGAGAGAGATTCCAGTTTTCAGTATTTTCCCAGCAACAATTTTATTCAAGTTTGAATAGTCATCATTTAAAGCATTGAAAAACATGGACTTTTATCCTGCAGTACACATTTTGCACACAACATTCAAAATTATGATCACATATTGTTAGAATTTAAAACAGAGTACAATAACAGAAAAAAACTAACCCAACTTATCATAAAGAAGAAGAGTTAAAATTTTGTTAATGTCTAAGAGTAGATCATAGGATGGATCACATAATAAAATAGACTAGAATTTCTGATGAAAACAAAGGACAGGATGCACAGGAAGAGGGATTCAAATACATGCACATTCATGTTGGGGAGTTCAGATGTACATACTGTAGCATCATAATTCATACAGTCAATTTAATAAGTGGAGTAAAATATTTAAGATCAGAACAAGAGAAGTTCATTCCATGTTGCTTCAAAGAGTAAAAACCATTTTTAAAACTTGAAGTAATAAATGGCAATTCAAATGCATACTGCATATTTTTTTCACATTGATTTATTGTCCTATATCACACCATACTCCTTTTGAATGAATGAATATCTATCTATCTCTACCTCTATCATCTCTATACCTATACCTATACCTACACCTATACCTACAGTTGTGGGAAAAAGTAAGTACACCCTCTTTGAATTCTATGGTTTTTATGCAACGTAATAAAAATCATCTGGTCCTTAGTAGGTCTTCACATTAGGTAAAGACAACCTCAGATGAACAACAACACATGACATATTATACTGTGTCATTATTTATTTTTACAAAAATAAAGCCAAAATGGAGAAGCCATGTGTGAAAAAGTAAGTACACCCTATGATTCAATAGCTTGTAGAACCACCTTTAGCAGCAATAACTTGAAGTAATTGTTTTCTGTATGACTTTATCAGTCTCTCACATCATTGTGGAGGAATTTTGGCCCACTCTCCTTTACAACATGGCTTCAGTTCATTGAGGTTTACAGGCATTTGTTTATGCACAGCTCTCTTAGGGTCCTGCCACAGCATTTCAATTGGGTTGAGGTCTGGACTTTGACTGCACCATTACAATACCTTGATTCTTTTCTTTTTCAGCCATTCCGTTGTAGATTTGCTGGTGTGCTTGGGATCATTGTCCTGTTGCATGACCAATTTTGGCCAAGCTTTAGCTGTCGGACAGATGGCCTCATATTTGACTCTAGAATACTTTGGTATACAGAGGAGTTCATGGTCAACTCAATGAGTGCAAGGCGCCCAGGTCCTGTGGCTGCAAAACAAGCCCAAATCATCACCCCTCCACCATAATTCTTGACAGTTGGTATGGGATGTTTGTGCTGATACGCTGTGTTTGGTTTTTGCCAAATGTGGCACTGTGCCTTAAGGCCAAACATCTCCACTTTGGTCTTGTCTGTCCAAAGGACATTGTTCCAGAAGTCATGTGATTTGTTCAGATGCAGCTTTGCAAACCTAAGCTGTGCTGCCATGTTCTTTTTAGAGAGGAGAGGCTTTCTCCTGGCAACCCTTCCAAACAAACCATACTCGTACAGTCTTTTTCTAATTGTACTGTCATGAATTTTAACATGTAACATGCTAACTAAGGCCTGCAGAGTCTGAGATGTAACTCCTGGATTTTTTCCAATTTCTCTGAGCATTGCATGGTCTGACCTTGGGGTGAATTTGCTGGGACGTCCAATCCTGGGAAGATTGGCAACTGTCTTGAATGTTTTCCACTTGTGAAGAAGTGTCCTCAGTGTAGAATGATGGTCTTTAAATTGTTTGGAAATGGCCTTATAAACCTTCCCAGATTGATGGGCAGCAACAGTTGCTGCTCTAAGATCATTGCTGATGTCTTTACTCTTTGGCATTGTGTTAACACATACCTGAATGCTCGAGACCAGCACACCCCTAAAACTTCGGCTTTCATAGAGGTGGTCACGCTTGCTAATGATCAATTAATCAAGGGCATTTGATTAGCAGCATCTGGCTGCTACTTAGCCTCTTAATGGAAGCAGTAAGGATGTACTTACTTTTTCATACATGGCTTCTCCATTTTGGCTTTAGTTTTGTAAAATGAATGACACAGTATAATATGTCAAGTGTTGTTGTTCATCTGAGGTTGTCTTTACCTAAAGTGAAGACCTGCTAAGGACCAGATGATTTTTATTATGTCCTGATGCATAAAACCACAGAACTCAAAGAGGATGTACTTACTTTTTCCCACAACTGTATACCTATACCTATACGTCTACCTATATCTAATTTTTATCTAAGGTCTGGTCTTGCACAATAAAATGCTCATATAATGGAGCAATCAACATGTGGATTCAGGTGAGCCAGAAGATATTATGTATCCTTATGATGGTCTATTTATGAAAAACTGGCAAATGGGTAAAGGATGATTATTTGAATCCTTCTTTGGTAAAAGATTAGGAATCAGACAAATGGAATCAATACTTCTCATCTGGGATAGAAATTTACACCTACGGTACATCCAATATGATTCTGTATTGATATTTTTTTTACTAGTTAATATTTAATCTAGATTCCCCATAGGTGTTCTTAGAAAATAAATAAATAATAATAAAAAAGATAAATGACTCCAGCTAGGTACCGGGTTTGTAAATGTGTCTACCTCCCATAAGAAAAACTAAGATATCCTGTGGCTGAGAGTGAGTATCCTGGAGTGGGGGGTAGAAACTTTGGCAGGAAGCAACATCTACCATGGCAGTCATTTAATGAACAGGAAAGCCTCCCCGCTACCCCAGTATGTGAGGCAACTGAGAGAAAGATGAATTTAAAATTAACATTTAGTAGGAAGAAGTTCAAAAACAAAATGGTTACATCCACAGGGCAGCAACACTTAGCGTATTAATGTCTTTGGGAGACTGAATGCAAAGTGCTACACAGCTCTAGAATGAAACCAGCTGAAGGTCTGGATTACTGTCGAGCCCCCATTCCAGGGATAGGACAATGTCAGCAGCTGGATATCATTCTCCCTGACAAGAAAGCCACTATTCAGCAGTAGTGGTGGAGGAGGCAAAGGGGGACCAGAATGATACAAGCAGCATTGTGCCCTAAAGCCGACCTACATCACATATGCATATAAAAGGATGGGAGCACCTTGAAAGAGCCAATCTCATTACCTTTTGGTTCAAAGTCCCATGGGCAGGTGGTGGATGGCTGGAAAGCTCCCCCCCCCCCCGTGCTTTTCACAATATTAAGAGTGACCCAGTGAATCTGATTGCAAGGTGATTCATTATAGTCCTAAGGGAGTATTTCTCAAATAATTAATGTCATACACTGGCACAGAAAGTAAGGTTGGGGTTAACTGGCTTAAGAGAGGGGGTTTAGTCATAAAGGACAAGTCTCTCAATGGTCACTACAGTCAAGCTCCAAGCAGATAGGGGAGACTTCTGAGTTTCAGTAGCTGGAGAGGAATAAAAGATGGCTACTGCCATCATGTCCTGCTTGCTTCTCAGATGCCTCTAGTTGTTTGTTTTAAAAAAAGAAGATGCTGACCTAGGTAGCTCTTTGGTCTGATCTAACAGTGCTTTTCTTTCATTCTTTTGAGACTTCATGAAAGCGTCAATCCTAGAATGATTTATCTATAAGCAAGTACCATTACTGTAACTTCAAACTTCCAAGTATGTGCTTAGAATTGCAACTTAAGATTTATCAGATTTATCATTCTGATGTATGAGGACATGTTGAAAGAAAAAAAAAATCACCAGAGTTTTCTGAAGCCTTGTTTTATTTTATTCTGCCAAATGCAGATTTCTGGCTCTATATACTTTTTTTCAGCTTTAGAGGGCATAAATGCTGGCCATGCAGTTTCTTGTAAGATGTGTTCAGGCAAAACAGCAGTGTGCTTACCAATTACAGATCTTATGTCCATTAATTATTATGACATAAGAATAGCATACAATAACAAGCATGCTATGGAACATACAAGAATCCCATAACAAGAAAATTGATTCAGAAGAGGCAAGGCAGGTCATAACAAGAAAAAACAACTTTCAATGTATGTGCTCTCTCTCTCTCTCTCTTCATTTTATTATTACTATCATTATAGACATTTAAAGAAAAAAATGTTCTTGGAACTTCACTGTTGTACTGCACATTTGTTTGTTTGTTTTTTTGTTTATTAGTGGTCCTGATTTTTATCCTGCTTGTTGTTCTTTTTTAACATTCATTTTATATTGTTTTACTTTTTCCTTTTAACATTGTTCAAATGATTTATGCATTGCCCAGAAAATTGTGCCACAGAAGTGCAATCAATAATAGTAACAGAACTCCCAAATACCTAATGCAACATCTTAAATATGTTGATGATCTGTAAACAATGGAAGTGGGAAATCACAGTGTGCTACAATCTGTTTGTCAATGTACGCCATATCTGATCTAGTCCTCCTTCACCCTACTTTTTCCAAGAGGTCCACGTTACTTTTTCAGTCCCTGATTGGAGTGAAAGGATTTCTACAAAAATTGAGGTACTCACAATGGAATCTATTTTCTCATTTAAAGAATACAGCTAAATGTTTTATAAATCAGTGGCTGACTTGAAAGATATCAATACCTCAGAAAAAGATTGAAAGTTGGGATTAATTGCAATTCTGATATGAAAATTGGAAAAAACACCACAAATGTGAAAATATAAAACACATTACAACAGGGCCGGCATAGCATTTTGCATTTTATAAGGCAATGTACTATTCTATAAAAATGCAAAGCAGTGCAATACCTTTCATATACATTTCTCCAACAAATACATGGCAATTTTCATCAAATAATAAGATGCATTCATAGTTTCACTTTTATGAAGATAACTATTAATTCGAAAGAAATTCTAAAATGAAATTTGATAACAAAAATATCCATTTATCAATATATCAAACTTTAATAAAGATCTCAAACCACAATAAATTCACAGATAAATGTATGTTCATTTCCCTCCATGTCCCTGTTTTGAACCACTGTTCTTGTGACAATTAAAATTTGCTCATACAGTATATGCATAATATATATAAATTGCCACACATATAACATTTTCTTACCGCTGCTGGAAGTCTGCTGTGGCCCTGTGCAAGCTCTTAGCAGGTATGAATTTGGGGAGAACTCCTCATCAGGGTTGGTATCCATAATTTGATGGGAAGTATTGCTGTCTAGCAAGGGCATCTGGCAGCTAACTGGTGGTGGATTATGGGAACTGGGCAGCTGAGCAGATGGGAGAAGGCTAGACGAGGATGTAGGTGGAATGGGACGACCTGAGAAAGAGGACAGAGGGATCAAAGTTCAGCAATGAATGTAATGAAAGAAAACACAATTGCTTGTTACCACAGACGATTACACTTGAGATCGAATCAAAATACCCAGTGTCCATTGGATCTGATCTCCCTTTGCAATATATCCAAGACAGTATGACCAGTTGTGTTAAGCAAGACCAATCAAAGAAAGAGAAACAGATTTTGTCTTCATAGCACCAGCCTGTACATCATCTGATGCTGGATGAATAAAGTTAACTGTCAGTTTGCACAGAACACAATCCACTTAAAAAAACACCAGGTAAGGAAGTACATCCATCAATTGATTTGCCATCAATGATATTTTCAAAGAGATTCATGGAATCATAATTATCCTTTGGCCACAACATTCTGGAAGAATAATTCTACTTCGGAACATTTTGTAACTTTTCTTTCTGTACTGAACCAAGAACAACAGCAACAAATACCACCACTATTAACATTAGAGAAATTGGCTTATTTTAAGTCCATTAAAAAAACCTAGCTTTCATCTCAAACCTGTAGTAACTAAAAAATGAAAACAAAAGGCAAAAAGGATCTTTTACCTTCTATAAGAACAATGGCACATATTCTTGGCCACAGAAGTTTTCCCTCAGTTTGAGCAACTGAGATAAGAAAACTACTTTGACCATTTTTAGCAGCAGCAGCAGCAGCAGCAGCAGCAGTATCTAGTGCTACCAGATTTTTAATCTCAAATTTACAAAGCATGGTACAATTAAAGCAAAAAGAAGCAAAAAGAAAAGAAGAAAAGAAGCAAAAAAGAAAAAAGAAGCAAAAAGCAAAAAGAATTAAGACTGTTATGGAACAGTCAGAAAAAGAAAGCAGGAATGAAAAACAAAGCCTGCTAATTAAAGAAAAATTCTCTCAGCTGTAAATTTTAACTAGCGTTAAGGTGTAAATTTATCTAGACTTTGGAATTCCAATAATTTCCAAGTTAATCTAAAGAAAGCATATCTAACTCTAATTATAGTTCAAAATGTAAAGTGACCATAAAGATGCTGAAAGTGTTTTTCCTGGATGGGAAGCTGCAAGGAATCAGAGCAGCTACCAGAAAACATCTAATCCTAATTTCCATTAATCCAATCTGAAAACAAAGGCATCGAAAGGAGAGACTCAGCCTTAGAGGTTATTGTTGTTGTTCAGTCGTTAAGTCATGTCTGACTCTTTGTGACCTCATGGACCATAGCACTCCAGGCCTTCCTGTCCTTCACTGTCTCCCAGAGTTTACTCAGATTCATGTTCATTGCATCGGTGATGCTATCTAACCATCTCATCCTCTGCTGTCCCCTTCTCCTTTTGCCTTCAGTCTTTCCTAGCATCAGGGTCTTTTCCAGTGAGTCCTCTCTTCGCATTAGGTGGCCAAAGTATTTGAGCTTCAGCTTCAAATCAACTGTCAGGGTTGATTTCCTGTAGGATTGACTGATTTGACCTCCTTGCAGTCTAAGGGACTCTCAAGATTCTTCTCCAGCACCACAGTTGGAAAGCATCAATTCTTTGGCGCTCAGCCTTCCTTACGGTCCGACTTTCACAGCCATACATTACTACTGGGAAAACCATAGCTTTGATTATACAGATCTTTGGTGATGTCTCTGCTTTTTAATATGCTGCCTAGGTTTGCCATAGCTTTCCTCCCAAGGAGCAAGCATCTTTTAATTTCATGGCTGCAGTCACCATCTGTGGTGATCTTGGAGCCCAAGAAAATAAAATCTGTCACTGCTTCCATTTCTTCCCCTTCTATTTGCCAGGAAGTGATGGGACCAGATGCCATGGTCTTAGTTTTTTTTAATGTTGAGTTTCAAGCCAGCTTTTGCACTCTCCTCTTTCACCCTCATCAAGAGGCTCTTAGAGGAAGGAGGTATATATAAGAAAAGAGATTCAGTTACACAAAGTGTGGACAATCTGTACCTTCAACTGAATCTAGCAGTTAATTGGCAGTCAGTGCAACTGAACAAAATTAAAAAAAAAATCTTGCAGCCTGTTTTAGATACCAGCCACAAAATTCTGCACCAGACTCAGCTTCCAAATTATTTTTGTGGGCAATCAAGCCAAAGGGCCTAAGAATAGACAGTTTGAGAATAGGGAATAAAAGTGCCATCTTTTGAAATAGTCAGTGACCTTCACTCATTTCTACCATCTAGGAATGTAGCAGCTAAATAGGATCCAACCTATCCACACCTAAATTGCATGTCTGATGTTTCAGAGAGATTGTGGCCTCATCTAGGTAGGCAACTGCTCTCCCACCCCCAAATCAGGTTTATGTATAATTAGTTATAACCAAGCCATCTTTTTATCCAATGCATCAGTTTGCTCAAACAAATTATTTTTTCCTTAGAGTAAGAATGTCAGCAGGAACAAATATGTTTTCTTCCCACCAACCGATTCTGTCTATGAAGCCTACCCAGAGGGTAGGAACAACAGAGTTCAAGGTGTGGTATGTCCTTGATCCAGATGACCCAAGAAAGCCATTTAGTTTTCCTGTTTCTGGAAAATTTGTTTAAACAGCATTTTTTAAATAATGCAGCTTTGTGGTTGGGTACAATCATTGTTTAATGTTCTGTATATTGCTTCCCATTATTGTAAATCATAAAATGGTTTGCAACAGAATAATAAAAGTACCATAATACAAGTTAAAAACAATATGAAAATAATGATTTCATTAAAAAGATAGCAGAAAGGACAGGAGGTGATAACAAGAGAAAATAAATATAATCTAGACTTCTCCATTCATATAGGGAAGGCCTTGGGGAAGATAGAGATATTTAGCAGATACCTCTTGAATTTCAGGGGAGAGTATATTCCAAATGCAGGTAACCTCTAAAGAGAAGACCCACCCACAAGTAATTGCAGATGGCATTGTGCAGTTCACAGCACATGCTGGAGGACCTCCTCTGAAGTGAAAAATTGACCAGCTTGGTAATGCAAAGGCAGTCAGTCACATGCCCTGGTTTCAAATTGTTTAAGGACTTTATTTTTGCCCAGTAGCTAACCGCAATGCAGTTGCTTCTTGACCCATATAATACATGAATGAATGGGAGCCCCATTCAGCAACCTGGCCACCAAATTCTATACCGGATACACCTCTGGATCACATAGAGCATGTAACCTAAACATGGAGTTGTGACCTGGTAATTAGACTAGACCTATATATTTAAGAAGATCTATACATTACAGTATTACAATATTAGAACATGTACAACAATGCATCATATTTTGATGCTAAAAAGATACAATTTTCAGCAACATTCAGTATAGTACATAGGAATAGTCAGTTCCCAATGTTACAAGACATTCATGTCAATACTGAAGAACAGAGATAATTCTAATTTGTCAGGGCAAGTTAAGGCTAAATATATTTTGGATTCATTATAATGCAATTCCTATCCACTTCTGTTTCTTACTGGTTCTTCCTGCCAGAAACAAACCCATCCATCTGTCATAGATGAAATCATTCTTCTATGCCACAATTATGCTCTTTTCTCTAAATTACTCAATCCAGCTCACCAAGCAGTTTACATGCTTTAAGCCTCAGCATTATACATCTACTCAACAAAGTCATTTGTCAGGGTCAGGGCATTTGTCTGCTGTTACAATCCTAATGATTGAAGCAACCAGTTTCTCCCTTTTTCTTCCTGCTTTACTCCAGACATGGAAGGAGAGCTGGCAGAAAATTCTTTGCATTGCCTGTATTCATCATCCTTGTCAGAGAAAACAAAAAAGTCAGAGAAGACGTGCTCTTTGATTGATGTCGGGGAGGAGTAAAAACAGTCTGTATCTATGAAGATGGAGAAATTGCTTTGGAGTTGCTTCACCATGTGGAAATGTGACCTCTGTGTTACTATCAAGGTCATTGAGGCATACAAAGATCTACTGCATATATTAGTTAGTTAGTTACACATGTTGAAGAAAGAGGATTTTATAATAGCAATATTTGTTTATAAGCACTTTAACATTTAATTATATAATTACATAAATTAATTTCATAAGCTCTTTTATTATATAAGCTGTTCAAAATTTAAAGATGAATCATCTGAAATCTAAGACTTCCTAGATTATATATAGCCCGTGATACTGCTTTATATATTCTTAAAGGCAGAATCCAAAAACACGTGCGAAATAGACATCACAAACAAGCCAAAAATGTGCCAACTTCACAATTTTAGAAATGTTTGTGTCATTAAACCATCTTATTAAATATGCATTTCAGTAACCAAGGAAAGATGCCTTTAGCTAAGAATTTTGGCAGCAGTTGCTCTTACGTATTCTCACAATCTGCAGCTCGTGACTGAATTGACCACCCTCATCCAAGTCAGACAGAGGCAGAGTAACAATACGTTCAAGTCTTCTTATGCCTCAAGCACCCATCCCCACAATCTAATCATGCAGGCAGCTATCTATCATAGAAACAGACTCTCCAAGCAGCAATGTGGTTTTGCATCATTCCTCTATGCAATTCCTAGATGCAGTAAACATCAAGGCAAAAACTGAATTGAGCTCATGATTTGTTTTACTTTTTCAGCAACTGAGGATACTGAAATACAGAAAAGGCTGCGTTGAAGAACCAAAAGTAGGTCCAGCATCACACCTGGTGGGTTTGGGTGGTGCACGTTGGCTCACTGGGGTTATTGCTTTAGCAATGCAACAGGTGATGTCTGACAAGGCTTCTGCTTCAGGCCTCACCAGCAACCACTTATTTTTTTTTCCAAATTGCAGGGCCAAAAAATTCTATGCTTCCTTAGTCCTGTGATATTTTTTTTTAAATCCCTAAAATTTTGAGGTCTGTTATTACTACTATTATTAGTAGTAGCAGTAACAGCAGTCTTTTTATCCCATAATGCTAAGAATGACAGATTTCAGAGAACTGCATTTTAGAAAAACTACAATCATTGCTATAACCACAGTTACAGTACAAGCACACTGGAAAGTATCTTGACAAGGGCTCCTTCAACTCTGGGACAAGGCCAAACTGAAGGTCTGTGCTGTTAAGTATGCAATCATATATATACAGGTAGTCCCCACTTAATGATGGTACTTGGGGTCAGCAACTCCATCACTAATAGACATGGTCATTAAGTGCAACTTCATGTGACCATGCCAACTTATGATGGCAGTTCTGGCAGTTCCAGTTGCTGTCATTATGAGAATCCTGTGCGGTCACAGCATCTTGTGGTCACATGATCACCATTTGTGACCTCCTGCCAGCTTCTCCACTGACTTTGCTTGTTGGAAGATGGCAGTGAAGGTCACAAACGGTGATCACATGACCACAGGATTGAGAGCTGGTTGACAAGCACCTAAATTGCAATCGTGTGATCACAGGATGCTGCAACGGCCACAACTATGAGGAACGGTCATAAGTCCCCCTCATTCAGCAGCCTCATAACTTTGAATGGTCACTGAACGAGTAGTCATTCAACGAGGACTACCTCTGTGTGTGTGTGTGTGTATGCATCTGCTTTCATATGTATGTACGTATGTATGAATGAATGAATGAAAAGGTCAAGGTTTGCTATAATAACCAATCACTTTAATGCTTATTAACTGTTTTTCTTAAACTAATAGGAAAAATGTTTACTAGTTATAGTATAACTACAGTTTTTGTTACTATGAACCCAGTTCACTGCACATATATGTGAGATATAAAGCTACGTCAATTCAGATTCAAACTCAGATTCATTACTGTTCTTATTCTAACAAAAGGATTCAAGGATACATGGATACAAAGTATGGTATTAGTCACACATTGCACAATATAAGGTAAGTATATAAGAAAACTTTCATACACACGGTTTTTGTTTAAACACTGAATGTGAAATGAAAATAAAAACATGAAGTATATTCAGTTCTGGTAATCTACATGTGGTCTGCCTTATATGAATAGAACCTTCTTCTTTAGATGACCTTGTACATTTTCTAGGGTGGGTTCAGTTTGGCCACATTTAATGAGATGCGCACCACTTCCTAGAATATGCAGTGTGTAAATAATTGTAACTGCCAGCTCCACATCACAAAGAAGGCCCTATCTGATCAGTCTACCCCAGGGAGCTGGCTAGGTTTCTCAGGGAACTTAGGTTATTCCTGAAGCATGGTTCAGATGAGGTCTTAGTTTCTGCTTGGAATGAGAAGCTAAAGGGGCCTTAGATTAGATTGCACCTGTGTAGACTGTAGAAAGCTCCTGGCTCTCAGAGGGACTCCAGAAGATGAATGATGCAAGAGACTCCTAGAATGCTGCTGAAGGAAGACAAAGTGTGAGCCTGACCAAGTGTGGGTATGATCCTCGATTAAGAAGTACCTTGTGGTGATCTGAGTGGCAAAATGTGCTTATTTTTCTGCACTGATCACATTTACAGCCAGCAGCCAGCAGCCTGTCTGGGATGGCTTGATCCTTCCTAGGTATGATGGACCTGAATAAGCCTTTGCAGAACTGCTGTGAGGAATTTTTAAGAGAAAGCTGAAATACCAGAATATCAGCTCAGGGATGTCTTGTGTAACATGTAGTTCAACTCTCAAATAACAAGTTAGAGGCTGTTGCTTTATTTCAACATTTGGATAATAAATATTTTAATTAAAAGGGAGCAAGAGAACACCCATGTTTATAGAAAAAAATACTACTTAGGTATGCAGGAATGAATTCTGCATACTCAAAGGCATTTCTAATTAATATGAAAGAAAGGTATGGTCTCCCAAAGCTCTCTTTCATCTGAAGCATATAGGGATATGTATGCACAATTATACTACATTATTTATCACACTGCAAGAGAGGATACACTTAAGGTAAAAATGTTATACAAATTATTTCCCCATAGATGAGGTGAAAGCAATGGTACACTTATATATTGGCTGGTTTTGGCTGGTTTGAACACCATATGCTGTACTAATTTTTCTCAGCCTTGTGCCTTCCAGAGGCACTAGGCTGCATCTTCCAGAAATCCTAGCTAGCATGGGCAGTAAACCTATATTCTGCTTACACTGCCACTAAACAAGCTACTTCTTTTTTGTTTTGCTTTTTTCCCTAGGCTAAACCAAAAAAATTAACATCAAATTGGGTCTAGCTGTATATAACTTCTACAGAAGATCTAACACTGGTTCCAGCATTAAACTATTTCTGAGATGGTGCAGTTATGCTACAGTTTTAATCAGCCTGGCTATGTTGGTTTGGTAGGGGTTATAAACCTATCATATTTGGAGAGTGCTCAGTGGAAGAAGGTTCCATAATTGATAAATTGCACTAAGGCCCATTCTTCTCAGCTACCAGCTTCATCCCCCGCTCCCCTATCAAACTATAAGTAGCATTTTGGCACTACTGTATGGTACTTGGCAAATATCTTCACCTTTCTGTTTCCTTACAGCTGGTTTATGAAAGAATGTTAAAACAACAGCTGACCAACACTTCATTCATTTTCTTGTTCTTCCCTTGCATTTCATGGTGAGAAGGAGAGTAAACAACAGATGTAAAACCAGCTGGCTGCCACATAGTAGTGTGGTAAAGGTTCTTTTCATAGAGGCCAGAAAACAGCAGGGAAATGAGGGCAACACAGTACTTTACTTTAGGATGGGAATTATGGGACAAGATGAGAATTCCCACAAGTGAGAAACTGCCCATTCCGTAACTCCCAAGGAATCACTGGAAAACTGTCTTCATAGTCTTTCTTTGAAGTTTCTGAAGTTAAATGGGTCAAGATGCAAGGATGACCAGAAGCCCCATGGCATTATGGGACTTGAAAAGACTTATGGCATGTGTCAGATTAGGTATTTGCACTTAACAATATCCTTATTCTTAATGCTTTGATCAACTTTTTACATCCTGAGGTGACATACGACTGGTGAAGGTGGTCTCTTCCACTCCTTGTCACATACAGTCTCTACTTACCTTGAAACTACAAAAACTCTTAAACCTCTTAAGGAATTCATTTTTGTTTCATTGTATTTTCTCAAGCCTTCTTCTATGCCATTCTTTCTTTAAGCTTTGCTTCCTCTTTCCACTGCTCACTCTGCAACCTCTCTGACATTTGGCATCCCTGTTGTTAATACGCCCAGGGTACTATCCTATTCTTCATTCTAGTTCTATGTGAGGTTTTAATTCCAGTCAAACTGACAACATTCTCTCTACACCCAGGAATAAACTATAAGTCTTTGTCTTTCCTCAACAAATGAGTATTCCATCATAGCTTGCTAATTTAGGCAGTTAGTGTCAGAAGACTGGGTGCACTGAGGCGCAGTGAAGGATAGGATTCCTATTTAAATATCTTATGTATACAGCTAAAGAAGAGATCTTCATCACAGACTTTTGCTATAGGAAGGGTTATATCTTACAGTACATTATCAGTCCATTAATCAGAGGGAAAAGAAAGAAGACCTTTATAAATCAGGAACATTTAATGATGTCACTTTCCAGTTATTTAGTGCAAGTGGTAGATTTAAATGTTTTGGTAATAAAATGAGGGGAAACCTCACATATACTACATGAAAACTCAACTTCAAAAATGGGATATAATGGTCACAATTAACACAATTAACCTTGGCTACTGTATCATTAACACTAATCAACATTAGTGGAAGAAGAAGAGTATCATTCCAGGAAAGGCAAAAATGACATACACTTCATCATATTCACTGGAAAATTGAAATAATAAATACTGTTATTCTCATGTTTTCAAGAGTGGAGCCCATCTATCTCCCTGCCATATCAGTTTGATTCAGAATATTAAGGCAAATAAATAAATTGCTTTCTTTCTTCATAATGTAAGTCAAAATGAAACTGACACACTTCAGGTCATAAGGAGCCAAGTTTGAACAGCATGTTATGCAAGACAGAGGTATTGTATCTTGAGGGATGCCATGTGAAAGAAAACACAATCAAGTAGCAGGCTTAGATGTCCCATTCCCTAAATACTTGCTGCTCTCCATCTCTCCTATCTTATGTGCAGAGACAATTCCTTTCACACAAAACAATTTTTTGTTCTACAGATTTGTTCAGTCATGAGGTACAGAGTATTAGTATGATATACTGTATATTCATGGTCTAATCTCATAAATATTTGGAAATGCAAGAGCAAGTATTAAAGGCTGCATAAATGTTAACATCTCACTGTTAGCTCCTATTTCAGTGGTGCCAGATACCCCCAAAAATGATTATGAAAGGAGAAAGAAAAGAGAATGCCACAAGGTTCTCCAATTTATTTATTTATTTATTTATTTATTTTCTATCCCGCCTTTGTTATTTTTATAAATAACTGAAGGCAGTGAACATACCTAATACGCCTTCCTCCTCCTCTTTTCCCCACAACAACAACCCTGTGAGGTGAGTTGGGCTGAGAGAGAAGGACTGGCCCAAGGTCACCCAGCTGGCTTTCATGCCTAAGGCGGGACTAGAACTCTCGGTCTCCTGGTTTCTAGGCCAGCACCTTAACCATCAAACCAGGTTTAGCCCCTGAAATGATAACTGTTGGTTAAGCAAATCATATTGCAAATATTTTTATTTTTTATTATTAACTTAACAGAAGAATATGCATTCAAAACAGAAGAAGGTATTTCTGTGTTGCAGTGTAAACTAAGAACTAGACAAACCTCCAGACTGTCTTAGGAAATAATCACCAACATAAGCAAAAACTACATTAATATATGATCTAAGCTCTCCTTCTAATTCATAATGTCAATCTGCTATTTCATGTGATTCCAAAGAGGGTCATGAAACAAACCCTTGACCTCTTTTCAAAAGCAGCCTGATTGAAGCAACTATGCTGTCAGCAATATTAATGTCACTTTAAAGAGTGGAAAATATTGTTGAATGAATGGTGCAAGATAACAGGACACAATCATGGAAATTATAGAGGTGAAGGAAGTATTTGAAAGCATCCTAAGATATATCACAATGCATTCAGTAATTCTTTGTCAGAGCTGATGGCTATGTAGCAGGTGGGAGTTTAAATGGCAAATGAACCTTGCATTGCAAAATGAGCTGCTCAGACCAAGTAGCCAGGCCAACCAGAAGCTGTCTGTCCTCCACTCAACTGATCCTATTTGGCTATAGGCTGCAGTGCATCTGCTGACCATCTATGGGATGACATGGAAGAGCATAAATAGCTTTCCGGTTGTCTTTTCTGCCAACCCTAAACCCTGCTGCTTCCTCTCCCACTAAGAAACCATTCTGCAATTAGCCAAATTGCAGCTAAGTGCAAGAGTGAGTTTGCTCAAAATTAAAATCACAGCACGGATGTATCTTTCAATATATTTTATTTTATTTATAAAATTGATATCCCAGGTTTTCATTGGGCAACAATCTCAAAGCAGAGATATTATTGAATTAAAATTTTAAAAAGCAACTTGAAACACTAACAATTAAAAAGGGAATAATCTAGGGAAGATCTCTAAAAGCAGCTATTTAAACCATAGATCCCTTAAAACTGTAAACACATGCAATAGCACCAGTTAACCAAAGACCTGGGTAAATATATATGTCTTAAAATGGCACCAAAAGCTTATAAAACTCCTTGCTAAGACAGAGAATGTTAGAACTAGGCAATGTGCATTGAGAATAACCATCTTTCAGATAAAGATATGACAAATGCAACACCCTCAATCTGATGTGATGTGCAGACACACTATGATGTCTGCCAGATAATTCTGTTTATCTAAGTGGGAAATAGATAGATAGATAGATAGATAGATAGATAGATAGATAGATAGATAGATATTTTTTTTTAACCTGCCACCTTCCAGATATAGTGGAGTTGAAAATCCAGGATTTCTAAATAGCATGTCCAAAGTGTCTGGAAGACATCCAGCTAGAAAATAATGGCAAGGAATATGAATAAATCTGTATGTATGTAAGAATGTAACAGGTGACTGGTAGAAGATCCCTTGTTCAATCCTGGTATCTCCACATGGGACTTAAAAAAATAACTCCCTGAACCCCTGGAAAGATACTGGTCATTGTGGGTGATACTCTGTTAGGTGGACAAATGCTTTGATCAATACATGCCTAGTAGAATTCACACATGCACAACAACACACTGTTGTTATTGTTCCCAAACAATGTTTTTGTAGCTGAACAAGATGTGATATAGAATCTCTACTCTGAAAAGTTTCAGTGCAATTGTATAGGGATAGGAACTGCTTGTAGACAAAAATAGTTTTGGATTGCAGATGTTAACTACAGGAAAAGACTCCCCCTTTTTGAAGGGAGATGGCGATGATAGAAATTTGAATAATAAATAAATAAAAGCATATGGAAAAGGTTTTAAAAAAACAGTCATCCACCACAGGTGTAATTCTGGTCACACTCTGGACTCTCCTTAACTATACTGCTCTTACACATACACAGAGATACACACACACACACACACACACAAACTTCATAGTTCTTTCATGTTGTTGCTACCTCGAACTTAAGTTCCCTTTCTGGGGCAAATGTAACACACGTTTTGTGAAAATTGAACTCTTTATCTTAACCAGTAGGTTAAGTCACTGAAATCTAACAATAAATATGCAGAATTAAATATGAGCTTTCTCACTTGGTTTCTCACTTATTTCTTTTAACTGTAACAAATTATTGTTTTCCAGCTATGAAGATATCATTAAGCATATGCCAAGTAATCAGCTTGCAACTGTAATGGTTTCAAGAAAAAGTATTTTCTAATCTTATCCAGTGATGTTTTTCCCAAGACAGCAACAGATTTTGTAAAATGAGGGTTATATCTTCTCATTATAGAATCTAATCTTCCCAAAACACATTGAACAGCTGCATAACCTTCACATCTTTTAGTTGTAAATTATTTTTATTATTTATCCTTCTTTAAGAAAGAAAGAAAGAAAGAAAGAAAGAAAGAAAGAAAGAAAGAAAGAAAGAAAGAAAGAAAGAAAGAAAGAAAAGGAGGTTAGTTTATTTAACCGGAGAAGATACAGTGATTTCATCTTCTGACTTTCGTAAATCTAGTTTTTAAATACTTTTCTCTACGTTGCACTGATAACTGGAATATCGTATGTGATTTATTTATAGATTACTCTCCTTCATTCCCATGAGTCAAATATGTAATAATCAGAATGACCAGTATCTACAGAATGAAAATACTTGTTCAAAACAGCAAATGCATATTTGCTTATTTATTTATATTGTTAAAGCATCCTTGGGATATGTGGATAAGCTCTGGCTTCCATTGTTCTCTCTTCTTTTACAGTCTCAGAATAGGAATAAATTCCATTAAATACAGTTAGCCTAATTTCCATATCACTTGGGGGGGGATGACAGAGGAAGGGAGAAGATTTACCTAGGAATTTCCTGTCAGAATAAAACTATCCAATAATTGTGCAATGCAGAAAAATTTCAGGAAGGCATGGGAATTGGAGGGGGGTTGTTAAAAAGGTCATCTTGAGTTTTTGACACCTCCTACAGATGTTCCTGCAAGGACAATCTCTTCCCTGCAGTGGATAACGTTATCAGTATTACTGCATTACACCAGACAAATTTCAAGCAGTTAACTTTCTTGCTCAGTAACACTGGTCTGATATATGTGACATGTGTTTAAGTCATTACTAGTTTGACAATGACACCTAAAGACTTAATTTTACATCTTAGAGGTAGATTCCCATGTATCCTGAAGAAGCTACTTTATACAGTACATGGTTCCCACTATTCACAGATATTCATATGTAGCAGATCCTGGACCACACAGTTGCCCTACCAGCGGTGTTTTCAGAGACTTCATTACTTTCTATGCTTCATTAAATATAAAGGAAAGGAGATGGGAAGGAAGGCTTTCACAGGGTAAAAACTGTAGGCAAGCCTATGAAACAACCTTGTTTGTTCATTTTTTTAAAAAAATGTACTTGGTCAATTCATATAATCGCCCATTAACAAGAGCCTTAGAGCAGTGTACAATCAAAATAAGTAAAATAGTAGTAAGAACAACAACAAGACATCCTAGGTTCTTGGGAAGAACTCGATGAGAATGAAGGCCAATACCAGCTAAAGAACTGGCAGCTGTGATTTCATGTTGTTATGTATACAACAACAACACATCAAATAAATTTTGCCAGAGGTAATTCAACAACCCCGAACAACTGGGCAGGTTTCCAAGACCTTCTGACCCAATGTCTGGGAGAAAGCCCAGGTTCTCAAAACCTTATGAAAGGCAGGCAGGGTTGGGACCATCTAGATCTCAGGAGGAATGCTATTGCACAGAGCAGCTGCAGTGACTGAGAAGGCTGGCCTCCTGTGTCCCACTAGATGACACAGCTTAAATGATGGGATCTGGAGTATGCCAACCTTGTCAGATCTCATTGGATGGGCAGAGATAATTGTAAACAGGTAGTCCCACAATAACCAGTCTTATGTCTGACTTGCTGTTTTCCAGAAATGTTAAAGTTACAATTCTTAGAATTCCTAGTCTGCATACAAGGAATTCAGCAAACTGCAGTCCCAGCAGATCTGAAGAATAGGAAATTGGGGGAAGGATCTTCTAAACTACTATATTCCAGGTAATACTACCAGGAATATGACAGATGCTTTGAATCTTGCCTTCTGTTTTTTGTAAACAGTATTATTGCAAGTTATCCTCTAGTCCATTTGGATACTAAACAACCTATCAATACTTTAAATATTTTTTTAAAATAAGAAATCTGATTTAAACAATAATTTTGGGCTACAATTTTGTAATACAAGTTGTGGGTTAGAATGATCCACCTATAAAGGCAATACAACTCCTTTTTGCTTTTAATTTACATTTACCTTCAAGAGAAAAACTCATCTGTATGGCGCCCCTTCAAACACCAACTATGTGCAGGGACAAATGAAGAGTTAGATAATCCCTCCCTTTATCATCATTAGCATCTTTTGCTGGTGTTGTAAACTACAGTATCTTTTATGTATTAAGCTGGTTGAGCATTTGGGCTAGGAATTATGAAATCGACTCTACCTCAGTTATTTTAAATGGATTGTAGCATTCTATACTTGCTTTTGATCTGTTATTAATTTCTCTGGGTTTTTATGTTGTTTGCTTTTAGGGTGAAGAAGCCTTTTAATTCCATCATTTAGTCAAGAGGAGAGTCCCCTACCCTCCTCCCAAAAGAAACCCACATGTTCTTCCTTGGTTATTTGATATATTGTATGATGAAAGAGCTTCTGAAATCATTCCAATAATTAGTGATTTAAACAGCTAGAGTAAGTAGTAGGTGGGAAATATCACACCTTTTAAAACTAAAATATTCAAAGATGTAACAATTTAGCATTTCTCAAATTAGACAATGTCAATGTCACAGAGAGACTAATTTGAATTTTCAAGAAAAACACCCAAGAGAAAGTGTTAACTCTTTATTATCTCTAAGTATATACTTAAGGTAAAACTTAACATTTTGGAAACCTATGATTCAACTAACTTCATAAATACCATAACTTATTTTTCCTTATCAATATTCCTTATTGTTTGACCTATACTTACCATCCCTAACACTATTTAAAACCTGCTAGAAAGACTTGCATATTATGTTACAAACATTTATACAGATTGGCGTTAACCTTTAATTTTCTTCTGTGGATGTTAAGTGTAACCTTCACATAACAGAGGACCAACTTGGATTTAAGGAATTACATTTAACGCTCAGCCAAATACTTTTAGCCATGGCTTGTTGATCTGGTTTGCATAGAACACCAAAGCATAATAAGTGACTTCATACACCATGCTATGCACAAACCAAGCAAGTTACCTTATGGCTTACTGTAATTGGGACGTAGGACTATAGTAAAAAAAAAAAAAAAAAAAACTTTGTTCCAGTGCATATTGGACTGAGGTAGAGTCAATTTCAAACTAAAATATTGTGAAAAATGGAAAGGGAAGGGAAAGAATTTTACTAATCTGCAAAGAGTCAGTATGTTGAAATAAATTACCTTCAAACCAAAATTTAGGATGGTGGCCTGTTTAAACCCAGTTTAGGGTTTGGATGACATTAATATATAGCTTATCTAATGTGGACATGGGATCTAACCTACAAAATCTTTTGGTGTCTATTTCAGGTCTCTTCCTGGGGAAATGTTGGAATCCTATTTCAGACATTTCACCTAGACTCTGATTTCTCTGAATTCATAGAGGCCAGGAGACAGGCTCCATAGTGACAGGAAAGTAATTTACTGTATCTCAAGGAAAGGTAGCTCTAAATTAGGAATCTCACTCCCTTTTCATAGATTTAATCTTAAATCACTTTATTTTTAATGTAGAATTTTTTTTAAAAATCCATACTTGAAATATGCTATGTACGTACCCAAAATCTGTGTACACAATTAGAAGATCCTCAAACATATATCCCCATAAATGACAAGGTTCCAGCAGCAAATTAACGGGAACAATTTTCCCATCTTCGAAGCTGTCAAGATGGGACCTGCTGGCCAATTTATCTTACTCTAGCACATCTCTGGTGCTTGTCAATCAATATGTGAAACATTTGGTGCTGATTGCCATTTTTCTATCCACTTCCTTTTGCCTCTCGTACCAGGCAATTTACTGCAAGTCAATCAAGATTGAAGCAGACCTTGTTTAAATAAAACACTCTTGAGCTTTTTTCACACCAACAATTCCAAAGATGGAATGAGCTATATCTTTTTACATTTACATTTATACTGGTTTTTCAGTTTCTCCCAAAATGCCATGGTCAAAGTATAAGTTATAATGATAGTCACAGAAAGACTTGATCAATAAGAAAACAACTGGCACTCATTAAATATATATAGATAATAAGTGTACAAGTTTCCATGGAGGGTTGGGGGGGTGTGTCAGTCAATAAAGATGTGAAATTGGGGGTGGAGAGGAATGCCTAATAGATTGTAACTAATCTTTAACTATAATTGGGACAGAACAGGACAGACATCATGTTCCTTACGCTATGAGCAAGATCCAGTCTCTTTTCAGTTCTGTTGTCAAAGACAGCTTCCCCAAACAATAATTTTCTATAGGTAACCTTCAGCTCACTGTATATTGTAGAAGAATTTAATCCATTTGAATATTAATCAATGTTTTAGCACGTGGCAGCAAGTTTTCAGCAAACACTAGAAGCAAGTGGGCACGTAAAAATAGTTTCTATATTGTATTTGTGGTTAGGTTTCAAGAGGAATTTGGTCAGAGCTAGCTGAAGCTGTGGTTTGACATTTTAGCAGGTTCACTTAGTGGGTTCAGCGTAACAACTCAGGTCTATTTTAAAAGTTTGTCTTTTTATGATTAATTTATAACCAATCACATGTATAATTTTGTATTTCCTTGGTGTTTTTTTTTAACCCATTCAATCATGTGCAGTTCTCGGAGATGTGTTCCTGCAGTTTTCTTGGCAAGGTTTTTCAGAAGTGGCTTGCCATTGCCTCCTTCCTGGGGCTGAAAGAAAGTGACTGGCCCAAGGTCACCCAGCTGGCTTTTGATTATAAATACTTCCTGTTTCCTGTGTATCAGGGTCTTGCCCATGGAATGTTGCTGAACATAACCATGTGTGATCAGCCTGGCTTTGCAAATCCATCATAAAGTGTTTGGAGGCTGAAGTCCTGCTTGATTAGACAAAACAAATCTCATCTTGAGAAGGGAGAGAAAACATGTAAATCACAAACTGGATGGAAATTCAGGAGTTCCCTCTTACTGGCTTTTCTCCAACAATATCCAAATGTAAGCATTATTAGGCTTATCAAAAAAACTTTCCTTGGGAAAGTGAGTATAAAATTGCTGTGTCAACAGAATTCTTAATATATTACACAGATTTCATACTGTTGTTCAAAATAATTTTCAAATTCCATTTTGCAACCAATTTTTAATTTAATAAAGGGTTAACCAGTAAAGCTGTAATAACTTTTTCTATGTTATTTATTTATTTTCTATCCCACCTTTATTATTTCTATAAATAACTGAAGGTGGCGAACATACCTAATACTTCTTCCTCCTCCTATTTTCCTCACAACAACAACCCTGTGAGGTGAGCTGGGCTGAGAGAGAGTGTCTGGCCCAAGGCCACCCAGCTGGCTTTCATGCCTAAGGCAGGACAAGAACTCACAGCCTCCTGGTTTCGAGCCCATTGCCTTAACCGCTAGACCAAACTGGCTCTATTCTATGGTCTCTTCTATTTTAAAGTGAAAGATAAAATCATTGTCAGTGTACATATTTGAACTCAACAGGCTAAATAACATTGTTGTTGTTTATTCATTTAGTCGCTTCCAACTCTTCGTGACTTCACGGACCAGCCCACGCCAGAGCTTCCTGTCGGTCGTCAACACCCCCAGCTCCCCCAGGGACGAGTCCATCACCTCTAGAATATCATCCATCCACCTTGCCCTTGGTCGGCCCCTCTTCCTTTTGCCCTCCATCCTCCCTAGCATCAGGATCTTCTCCAGGGTGTCCTGTCTTCTCATTATGTGGCCAAAGTATTTCAGTTTTGCCTTTAATATCATTCCCTCAAGTGAGCAGTCTGGCTTTATTTCCTGGAGGATGGACTGCTCTGATCTTCTTGCAGTCCAAGGCACTCTCAGATTTTTCCTCAACAGGCTAAATAACACAGTACCTTTAAATTCAAGAGAACCTTCTCCTCTCAAAGAGCCCCAGAACCAGGATAAATTCTCCATTTGTACCGTATTATGTTTGACTGCAAAATTAGGTGCATTTACACATTTTCCTTATCATTTTTTACTAATGACAAATATTTTTTCTTCGTATTTTAATACTACAAAGCAATGAAAAATAATAGCACAACTCCCCTACAATGTAATTATTTGTGAAGATCTCCTTGGTTTTGTGATGATCCTCTAATTTAGGTATTTATGTACAGTATTTTTTTTATCTTCTGCCTTTCTTCTGCAAAAACAATAGTCAGGGCTGGCTTAGCTGTATGAAAAATAACCACAGAAATGTAAATCACACCGTTTTAATTTATGGCTATTCTTTGGCAAATGCTTTTTTGACAATCTTGAAATAATATTCAGTGCACAAAAATTCAACAAGCCCACAAAGGAATTGCTCTCCCCCTTAAAAAAGGTGTGCCTTTGAGTCAGTCTTGACTCCTGGCAACTGCCTGGACTAGTCCCTGCAGTTTTCTTGGCAAGGCTATTCAGAAGTGGTTTGCCATTGCCTGATTCCTAGGGCTGAGACAGCATAATGTGTCCCAAAGTCACCCAGCTTGCTTCAAACCCATGGTGGGATTAGAATTTATGGTCTCCTGGTTTCTAGCCTGGTGCCTTAACCACCACACCAAACTGGCTCTCACACCTTGACCAGATGGTGAAAATCTATGAGTGAGGGACCCAAGCAAGACAATAGCCAATGAGAAAGGCTTCTCTGACATACCGACCTCAATGCCTCTCCCCTAACGGAACATGGAGGAAAATCTCCCCTGCAAATCTTAAAGAATGGGCAGCTTCATGTGGTAAATGGTGTCAGTCCTTCAGATATTCTATGCCAAAATCAAGATTAGGTTATTTAGAATCACCTATCCTAAATCTGCTTTTCGCATAAAAGCTCTGTGATAAAGATTAGGAAATAATAGCAACAAAAACATTCTGCTCATATGAAAATCTTTTCTGCTAACTGCTGTGTACCCTATAACTCAGAAGACATACAAATGCTGAGGTATGAGCCTCAGCAACTCCCTTTTTACTAACTTCTCCAATGTGGCTACTCAATCTTGAAACTATCCACAGACAATAATACCACACTGTGTTAAAACCTTATGTTGCTGGTCCTGTACTAAAATAAAGAGCTGTCATGGAGCTAAAGAGAAGATGCATGAAATGAATGTACTTTGTCATCTCCTAGAATTATGATGAATTTTTAATTAAGCACATGCACTAATTAGACAAGAGATAGCCAAAAAAGTAAAAAAAAGTACTATAAAGAAATGGAATGGAGGGTTGATATTGTATTAGTAAACAAATTAACTCTCTGACTAGATCTCAGCAACATTTTATTGTTTGATAAGAGGTTAGTGGCTTTGTGGATTGGAAAGTCCAATGGAATATATACCACCTAAAACAGCAATTGATTCCACTGACCACAGACATTTTCTCAGGGATTCAGTGGTATGGTGGATATGTTGTATTATCCAGCATCATCAGGTGAGCTGGGAAAAATCCTTGGTTGCTACTGCCTATCAGTGCTGACAATACTGGTCTGGATGGATGAACATTCAGACTCAGTGCTTGGATCATGAAAGCTTTAGCTGGCTTACCATGTTTTCCTGAATAAACCACAATTGGTTGGGGTCATACAATAATCTATAAACCATGCTTTGCAACCAAAAATGCTTTATGTTGAGAAAAGGTATGCTGAGCTAATTCACATAAGCCATAAATAATGGTTTATAAAACACAGTGGCTACATTTCACATGGTGCTTAGCTAAAAGCAAGCAACCAGCATTGTGGCTTAGTACAATGTATAAACCTAGGCAGAATTCTTTCCAACTCCATAAAACCCCAATCTCTCCAAAAGATAATTTAACCTAATTTTAACATAATTTAATTCAAATATTTCATTCATAACAGAATTATAACACACAAAATAAAATATTCTAAAAATCGCCTTTTTGCTCCTTGCCAATGTTCTGCCCCATTCAGAGTTGGTCATTTTCTTTGTCAGATACACATTTATTTATTTATTTGTTTGTTTGTTTGTCACATTTGTACCACCACCCATCCCATGTAGTATATCTCATTATAAATTACCAGGCAAATATGATAATATGATATAATAATAAACTGTAATTTATTTGAAAACAGTTGGATGGCTAAGAAATTGGCCTGTGACAAGAAGTCCTCATTTCAGAGTTCCCATTCATAGGCAAGCTTGCCTGTGTGATTTCTTGACTAGCAGGGCTGTCAAAAGAGGAGGGGGGGGGGAACAGAGAAAAAAGCTCTTTCTCACAAGCATATCACTTGAAAGATGGAAAAAAGGAGTTAGTCATTATTTTAATTTGCTGAAAGGAAATAACACAATTCCCTATGAAAAAAGTCAATCACACGTTTCCCTCTGCCTTGTGGTAAGCCTAAAGGGCTGGCACTGTTCTTTGTCTCTTTTACCTTTGTCAGACTGTTTAAGGCATCAACCTTAATTTTAGCCTGAACCTATAATTTTAGATGCTGTTAAGAAAACTGCACTTGCTGCCTCTCCAAAACCCTTGGGACTAATTGAGAAGATTACCTGGATGTTCATGGTCTAACAGAAAGAGAGAAACTAGTTTGAAACCATTTGTATACAGAGTGACAGAAATAAGGATGTCTGGGGCATTTGTCTGTCACTATAGTTCCTTTAAGTTTTAAATTACAGTCAATATAGTGTCTTCTCATGTGCAAAGGAAAAATAACAGTAATAAGCCAGCAACATTCGGTCTGAAAGGATAAAATGTCTCTCAGAAAAAAGAACAAAAAAACAACAACTAACAGATGCTGCTTGTATAATAGATGCCTTGCTTACAGGCACAAAACTGCATTAAAACAGCAACAGCTTTACCATATAAATTAGATAAGAGTAGTAGTAGGATTCCCCAATCTAACTTCTAAAAAGTTATGAAGAAGCACAAACCAGTTTAAATGCTGACATTACAAATCCAGAAAAAAATTCTTCCATCAGCCCTCCAGTGAGTTTCACCTTTAGCCAACTTTATAACAATGAGTGCCCCAACAGTTTTCTAGGTCCTTAAGTAGTGCTTTGATTTCACACATCTTTCAGACTGCACACGTTTTGCCAGCATGCAGTGCTGGAAAGGAAAAGTGAATTTTGGCACTGTTACTGCTGTCTTAAATCACAATGGGAAAATAAACTCTCCTGCGCACAGCTAGGACTAGTTGATTAATGAAGGGAGGTAAAGGGATTTGAACGTGATCTCAATTCACCCATGACCTGCCAAGGCTCAATCACACTTACTCTCAATACAGCATTAAGTGCAGTAGCAATATGGCAATCCTAGGATGGCATTGGGGAAGCTCTTTTGATCACAGGGCACATTTATTTGAAATAATGAGGAACAATTCCCCCTCATCTGAAATCATGGAAAATGGATTATAGCCTAGCTGGTATGATTTATGTCTAGGGTTTTGTTTTGGTTTTTCTTTACTTACAGCAATAAGAAAAAAGAAATTATTATAGCAAAGGTACCCAGAACAACCACAAGGTTGAATTTGCAAAATATAAAGAGTCTCCTTATCACTAATGAATTAGTTCTCATAACTAGTAAATGACTAATTTAGTATAATTACTGATATTTACACTAAACCTTTTCTAAATAGAGTTAATGCAATTAATTCTATTTTCTTAATTAACCTCACTTTAAAAGAAATGTCATGAAAGAAAGTAGCTTTGTGGGACATAGATGTTTTATGCAAAAAGTTTCAGGCTCATTTCTTGGCTTCTTTTGATATTTCTGGGAAGGACTTCCTGCTTAAAATCCTGGAGCCAGACTGTACAGTGCTGTACTAGAAGGACTAAAGTCTGACTCAACATACGTCAGATAGTTCAGTCAATTTTAGTTTAAATTAGTGTGATCAAACAAAATTGGCAGACAATTGAAAACCTTGAACTAGTACTAGAGGTTTTTGTAACATGCCATGATGACAGATGTGTTATGATTTCATTACGCAAATGATGCAGTATTTGTGTCATGAAGTCCAATGCAAAGATGTAAGTTGCATTGTTTGCAGGATGGCATCATAACAGGCAAGTTATTTGCCCCTTTCTTTGTCCTATGAGTAGTATCCAAAGTTTCATATCATCCAAAGACCTAAATGCAAATTATAATGTATTACTTATCTTGCTAACAGCTCCCATTTAGAAATTATGTATCCTCAATGAAGACATAGTGTTTCTATATAAAACATACAACCCACCCCCAATGTTGCTCCTATGATATTGCTCCTTCTAAAAGCATCTCCATGTAAGTCTGAATTTCTGCAGGGAGAGGGATTTTGTATTGCACTCCATGTGCGTTGATTTCTGCACAGTCCAGAACCTTAATTGCAGAATCTTAAAGAAGTTGAACTGAAAAGGTTTATGAATTCTAAAGACTATTATAAACAGCAACTACAAATTCAAATTCTGTATGGTAAGAGGCTAAAAAACACTATTTGTAGAAATCAGCAGCAATTAGTAGACATTTATGTTTGAGATTAGTTTCAACCTTTCATAATTATAGTATATAAAACAAAAGTAAAGACTTAGTGATAAACAAGTGTCTTATAAGATTTTAATTCACACACATTTGCACTTTTCTAGGCAAACTGTTTTAGATTAATAAATCAAAAGTGACTACATAGGAATGCTAATTTCCCTCCTAAGTTTCTTTAAAATGTTTACTCCTTCAGTTACACAGCATTCATTTCCCACAGGACTCGAGTCAGCATTCATGCATGCCCTCACAATTCTATTCTTAGACAATGTAGCTTACTGTATAAATTGTATTGTACATGTGATATGAGCCAGGGGACTCAGTTTGGACAACATAAAGATTTTAGCTTTTGATATTTTTCAGCAAAACAAAGTTAATTTCAAGCAGACTTGCAAAAACAAAAACACATGTTTAACATGCGTAGAACATCTGAGGGATTCTTAACTAACTATTCTGGAACAATTCACTTCTGTCAATTCTATAAGATGTGTATAGCGTATATATGCATGAACATGGAACAAATCAATATTATTTCTGTGAATAACTGGTGTTGAGAGAATTTTAGAGAAAGCTAAATCCAACAACCAAATACTTTGAAGTGAGCATAGGTAGTTATAATGAAACATTTTAAGTTGACTTCGTAATTTCCAATAGATGTAACATTTTGGCCTGCTGCACATACATGATATTTTGTATATGCAATATAATAATAGATCATAGTTTATTTTTACAGGAATGAACCTAAATAACCTTAAGATTGTAAACTGTACAATTCTTCTACTTCTACTTATCTCCACTGATTCAATAAAGGTGAAGACGACCACATTGATTTTAATATTAAACTAAAAGTGCTTCCCCTTTACACAGAGCTATAAACTATGGTTTGTTAGAGAGCCAGTGTGCAATAATGTTTAAGGAGATGGACTAGGAGTGGGCAGACAGAGGTTCTAGTCCTCCCTTAGACATAGAAACCAGCCGGGTAACCTGGCATCAGTTATTCCCTCTCAGCCCAAAAGACAGCATCAGGCTCTGTAAAAAGCCAGCTGGAAAACAAAACCACTCACTGCATCAGCACATGAATAGCTTCAATGTGAGAACTAGGCAAGGAAACTACAAGTGGAGCCTGCAACCATGCAGGACAAACATAAAGAACAACAACCTAAACCATGTTTTGTTAAGAAGTTAAACTTAATAAACCATGATTTTATCCAGGCTTTTTAAAAATTATCCATAATGGTTCTCAGACTCAGATAAACATTCAAGCAAAAACTTTGTAAACAGTCAGCTGCAAACTTCCTTGTTATCAGCGAAGAGAGCTGCCTCACTTCTGGTTGTGAAAAAGACTCAGAAAGTCTCCAACTTGGACTTCCGGTGGGAATATGGCTAACTGAGCAGCTGTGTCTGTGGGCTCTGCAGACAGAACTGGCATCATGGTAGTTTTTTAGGGCTCAGGCTGGTTTCTCCTGAAGCCTGGGAGCATTCTTCCAGACTAAGGAAAATGCTTGGAATCAACCCATTTGTCCTCCGCATGGTGACTTGCAGCCTGAGAATCGCAAACAGCATTCGCACTGATCGGGTAAGAACCACCAGGAGGCCCAGACATCATCATTTCCAAGCTGCGCTGTAGCCTTAAAGAGACACTAAGTTGAGCCACCCCATTTCTAAATCACCCAATGTATATATTTTTAAGCTTATGTACCCTGAGAGAGGCTTTCCACAGCAAGGAGAAGTGATCTCTCTTGGTGCCTATCATAGTTTCTGGATTGCTTTTTAAATCTTTTTAAGTTTTGGCTTGTTTTCCCATTTAAATACTAAGGAGGACTGAGAATAAATCATTGCCTCCCTGCTATTATTTTTGTATTGAATTTGAAGGACTTAATATTTTCCTACCTGTTGAATCTGCTGTTTTGTATCTTCAGCTTTCTGTTCCCACTTTCTCTGGGAGCTGCTTGTTAGCAAATTTTCTCTTGTGTCAACAACTTTTGGAGATTTTCTATTAACTCATTAACTCCTACTTTGCTAGTCAAGTATCTAGGGGGTGCAATAATCTACTGCCTGAAACATGCAGGTTCTCAAGGAGATTTTCTCAGAGTTACGTTTGGAGCTTAAGCAGATTCTCTCTGATTCCCGTCAAGTTATTTTGCAAGATATTTGGGACATTGTGGAAAATATCAGCTTTAAAATGTGTCATCTGGCTTTTGTTTTTTAATCTCCATTGTCCTAAATGATGTTGAAGGCTCAGCAGTGCTGTTGGCCAATATTCCAGATCTCTCTGATGGAATGCATATAAGACCAAGAAAGGATCAATATAGGCATAAACAAAGTCTACAGAGAGAGATACTCATAGCTACATGCTCTGCTTAGCAATGACAGTTCACATGAAACCAGCTGGCTATTGCTTAGCCTGCCTTAACAAGGATAAAATTCCTTGCTTCCCAATATTGACACTTAGTGTATTATATAAAGGGACAAGTGGTAAAGACCCTATCAAACAGCCTTTGGTAATTTTACATATATTTTGTTACATGATACAATGGAACATTTGTTGTGATGCATGCCAGAATATTAATTATAAGTTGGGGAATAATGGAAAAGTTAAGGAAAGAGTACAGCAATGCTAATGCAAAATCAGCATATTTGTGAATTCATGCCTTAAAAACTGCCATGGATGAGCAGGGCAGGGTTCCAGATAGCTCCATGTGTTTTAGCTTACAGCTGCAGCACTTCCTTGTTTTGTTTTGTTTTTAATTTTAGCTATGGATCATGAAATTTGACATTGAGAACATCTTGGGGGTTATACTCACTGTTGATCATGTTACAAAGAATTCTGAACAATAGTTCTCATGGTCAAAATAACAAGGTACATAGACTGAATATATATGGGTTAAATAAATCGTATCTTGAAGTGATTCACCTAAGGTTGCTTCATGGTACAAACCCAGAACTGTTCCATACTTACCATGCTTTCAAAAGGTGACCAAATAGTGTTTAATTGCACAGTAAAATGTACTTTGTGTTTTCATCTGGGCCTGTGAAACAATGGCATGAGTACTGTACTGATCCCCATTTTTTTATCTCTAACTTATTAAGCACTTAAACTGGGCAAACTGACACCATGAGGAGTACCTGGACACTAAGGCTACAATTCTAAGCATGCTTACCAATGACATAAACTCTATTGAGCTCCATGAAATTTTCTTTTGAGTAAACACTTTTATGGACTTGGGCTGCACAGCGCTGTCACTTGCCATATTGTAATCCTATGTATGGCCAAAGACTCCAATATGAAGTAGAAGCAGACGTAAAAAGCAACAATGAGTAGGACAGACTTTGCCTGCACTAAACAGTGGGATGTAATTCAGTGCTAGCAATTGAGGAATGGGTAATCTGGAGTTGATTTAGAAGTTTTTTCTGCATGCTTGTTTTTAGAAAAATGGCTACTAGCTTCCACCTACAAGATTTAAAAGCTACACCTTGCAGATGCAATGGAGAGGAAAGATACTCAAGAGCTTTCTCCTTCCCCAGGTAGAAGCCTCCAACTTAATATACAAATAACAGCTGCAGACGTATGGTAACTACTAAGCACTGCATGAGACAGCCATTCATCATCCAAGCCACAGAAGCTGCTCAAGCTCTTTATTGCTTTGACCTCATTAAAAGCATGTGAGCCATGCACTGATGTAAATCTGTATCTCTAAATACTTTCCTCTTTAATTTTTTAATAGTTCACAGATGAAGGGAAAGGTTAAAGTCAATTAAAAGAGATACAAATACTATTATTATTGCCTGGCAAGCTGTTAGTTATTGGATTTGGCCATGTCACTTCAGAAAGTCATTATTTTTCTTTCTGAATGCATTTATAATTACACTGTTTATTGACTTGTCCCTTCATTGGGGGTGGGGGGGGGAAATTAGAGATCTTATTTATCTTACAGTTTATTATATGAAGACTGGCTCTCTGTGAGTTAAATCAAGGAAAGCTGTATATAGACTCTAATGTATTAATTCTTACACAGGTTCCAACCATTACCTTATATTAATTATTACCTCATATCAAAGTCAGGCTGAAACATTGGACAACAGTTTTGTGCTGCAACACAGTTGGTTCAGGGCCCTGATTTTGCACAATTATTGTGTTCATTGCCATTTAGATGGGCCACTTCCAGCCAACCTAACAGACAGCATACCTTCTCAGCAGAAGCTGAACCAGCATTCAGCTACACTGCTTGGTTAAAGGTAAAGGTTTCCCTTGACGTTAAGTCCAGTCGTGTCCGACTCTAGGGGGCGGTGCTCATCTCCGTTTCTAAGCCTTAGAGCCAGCGTTGTCATAGACACTTCCGGGTCATGTGGCCAGCATGACAAGTCGGAACGCCGTTACCTTCCCGCTGAAGCGGTACCTATTGATCTACTCACATTTGCATGTTTTCGAACTGCTAGGTGAGCAGGAGCTAGGACGAGCAATGGGAGCTCACCCCGCCGCGCGGTTTCGAACCGCCGACCTTCCGATCGGGCGATCTAATATAGTAGATGAACTGTATGGTATTGAAAGCTGGCTCTTGCATTGTTTGCATGCACTGTGAAATCTGTGAAAGGGAGCATGTTCGGTGAAAATATTCATGTGTAGCAGGGTTCCTCAACAAAGTCTTGCAAGGCACTGCAGCAGCAAGGATGAGGAATTGATAAGCACAGGGGGGCACTAGGTTACCATTGGTCCTGACAGGCCCATGTAGTTTGGTGTCAACAATGTGTTCACTTAAATTCAATTTTGCCAATAGATTTAAACAGTCCATCTCTGTCTTGGATCATGATTTCTGGGTTTCAGTGGCTCTTTGATGGTGAAGCAGCATAGAATTCACAAGGTCAGCAAAGTGAACAGAGACATAATTATTTTTTGTGCAAAGATATGTGTTTGCACACAGAAAGAAGACTAAGTGATTATGAAGAAGGTAACTAGAGAAGTAAATAGACTAAATTTATATAGCTAAAAGGAGGCAGGATCAACCTTTTAATGTGAGTCCCTCCTTCCTAATTGGTTTGCAAGCATTTTTAACATTTTAATGATAAAATTCTCAAGAGTCTTTGGAGAAGACACTGATGCTAAAAAAAAAAAGGGCAATTGAAAAAGAGGCCAACAGAAGACAAAATGGCTAGATAGTAGACATTATTTCATAGACACAAGCATGAACTTAAAAGAACTCTTACAATCAGTTACTTTCATACACTCCTGGCAAACTGATGTCTACAGGGGCACAAAGAGTCAGAAGGAACAGTCTTAAACACCCTCTTCAGGAAAACAGATTCCACAAAATATCTGCTGCTTTGGTAAGAATGCATTTCTTTAACACACTTTAAAGAATCACTATTTTATTCATGTTCATTTCATTTTTTCATCTAAATCCCTACAATAATAAATATAATTATAACCATCTTTAATAACTTTGGTACCTTGAGCTGCAGGTGCTAGTAATGCTGTATCTATTATCATATTTTAAGCCCTCTGAAAAGATTGCATTAATTCCTATGATAATTTAGGACTCATAATACATTCTAGTTCTGAATAGATGTTAATCACCATAGAATGGCTGATTTTCCTGTATACTAATGAAGTCATGCGATAACTAGTAGCTAGTAACTTTCTAAATTCAATATTGCCAGTGAAACAGTTGATTAAAATTTTGCTAGCATAACAGTTCCCTGGGAGAATAGCTGAAAAAACTAAAACCATTCACAAACTGCTAGGCATTGGATTCTTAGAGATATTAAGACAATTACAAATGTTTATATTATCCATAACATTGGCTATCTTGGAAATTAATACCAGTAATTTGTGCATATTTGTCTTTTGTCATTTTCATTTGGCAAATGCAAGTGTTGTTATCAGAAAGAGCAAGTACTTTATTCTATAATATTAATATCAGATTTTTTTTTATGTCAAAGGTTACATGGCACAGAAAAGAGCATAATTCAGTCTTGTATTAAATAACAATTAATCTAAGAGACTAGAGGTATCTAAGGCTTTATTGGTGTAAACCTAGTTCTACTGGCAGGGCTGCCTTTGCTACAGCTGTTTGCCAAGACATACTGTACCTGTGCCAACACATCTCAGTACCAACACAGGGGAAAGAACTGTGTTTAACCCCTTAAAATAGTCCTGTATGGTACAGGAGAAGATCTGTCTCCTTTGGAATTCCTTTTGAACTCTGTTCACAATGTTTTCCAACTTCTAATGATCTCTTTTTGATGCCTTATGTCCCTGACAGGATGGCTCCAGTACTGGGAGCCTCATTTAAAAGGGATATATGTTCTGCTTTTTAAAGAATTGGGCCCTTTATATACAAACTCCTCCAAATCTATACCAACTGTGATAACTCATTGTAAAGAGCAAACAAAAGAGCACTAGGATGTATGGCATACTTGACATTTTTATATGAAATATTTAAAGTAATCCAAGTTTTAAAATTCCTTTCAGTGATTAACAGTTGCGATTCAAACATAAAATATCTAAAATTTGGAATACTATTATATCCCTATTGAATTCTTCATTTCAGTTATTGTGGAGAGATTCAGAAAATCTTTGACTCACATATTTGTGCCAAAACACATTTGGCTGGACTATAATCTTATATGAACAAATTCTAGAGATGGGGTCTTGGGAAATTTTATAACTGTGCTCTTACTTTTTGCCAGTGTGTCCTCAAAAGCTTTTTCATATGGTGAACAGATGGTTAAAGTTCCATCCTGGTGGGAAACTTGATAATTTGGTTAGATACTTTGAGGGTAAAATCACTCAAATCTGTGAAGAATATGACACCATTATTGATAGAGCCCTTGTGGAGATGTCTAGAGCACAGTGTAATCTGATTTTATGGGATCAGTTTCAGTTGTAGTGCTCTGAGTTCTGCCTTTCTATGATCAAATGATGCTGTGCAACTGCTGAGCCAGTGCTTTACTATAATGAACAAGAGCCAATAAACTTATATGAAATCCTACTGATAGAAGTGTTGTAAGTAAGGTGTTTATGGAACTTAGAACTGGGTGTAAATCTACTTTGAACTGGCTTCCCTTCCCTCCCTCTTAAGGAGAAAGAGACAGGGTAACATGATGCAAACTGTCATTTCAGAATAGTATGGTCCAGGCAGCTTTCAATCCGTTTTGGCTGGTTTGCCAGATATAAAAATGCACTAGCTACATCTGACTATGGTGATCCATACTCCTGTAGCCTTCCAACGAGATTGTTCAATATGGGACTGCCCTTAAGACAATTCAGAAGATTTAAATGATGCAGAAGATCACTGCCTGAACTACTCCTGTGGTCCCAGTTCTTTAAAGGTTTCACTATTTGCTGCTGAGACCTAATCAAGAAAATAGTATCTTTAAAGCAGTAAAATCTCCTCTCTATGACCCTGTCCATATGCTAAGATGCATAGTAGAGATTTTTCTTTTTGTTCTTTTGCCATGGGAAGTTTTTTATGTTAAAAATAGCCAGAGTAATTTGTTCTTTGACTAGTGTCAAACCTACACTAGCCAATACCTACTGGGTATTTTTTTCAATGGTATGCTGGTTTGTTTAGCTAACTTTGTTGGTTTGCTACTGAACTCTTTTTACTGTGACATTGTTTTAATATTTTAGGGCATTTATATTGTGACATATCTGGTTTTATTCATCTTATATACTACTCTGACCCTGACAATGATGGTGGGTTAAATATAGGCACCTGCTAAAAAGGTAATGTTTGCAGATTAAACAAAACCAAAAAGGCACAGGAAGCTCTGGCGTGGGCTGGTCCATGAAGTCATGAAGAGTCGGAAGCGACTAAACGAATAAACAACAACAAAAAGGCACAGCTGAAATCTATACTGTAGTTTGTGTACAGCCAGTCAAAACAGAAGCATATGGGATGCAGAAATCATTGTTCTAGACCAACATCACCATGTCCACTTTTTCTGTTTCTCATTTATTACCTCTGAAAGTTCAGCTACATCAGCTGTAGAAAGATGGCAATGTGGAGTCATACAATTGTTGCCCTACAAACCACAGAAACGGGAGGGAAGAAGATGTTCTAATCCTGTTTGGAGCATCAAAGGTCACTGCCAGCCACTCTAATGTTCATTAAATGCCAATGCAATCACACTTAGTGGTTTGTAACAATCAAAATAATACAGTATGTATCGAGAGTGTCTTTCAGTTAATGTGTTGCTATCTGATTGCTTTGCCTACCATTTGAAAGGTGAATTGCAAATGAAATAGTAAAAATTTCCCCCACTCAGCAGTATGGAATAGATAACCCTGTTAGTAAAAGCATGAAGCGTGTTCAAGAGGTTATACTATCCACTTTCCTATCCTATTCCGGAACCCACATTCAGACTGCTGACATCATGTTGTACAATCAGTGATGTATTTATCCAGCATAGGAAGAGACAGTAGGCAAAATAAAAACTGATTAGAATATTTTCTCTGGAAGGTGAAGGTGGAACAGGTGAATTCTCCTGATGTGCATTTTATTTAGCTACCTCATGACATCAGGACCCAAGTTAGCTTCTCCACTGCAGCTGAACCACAAGTATCTTCTTGGCTTCTCTTTTCCCACCATTAAATAAGAAATAGCAAGTTGAGCATTATCTATGAAGTTCTGTGAGTTCTTATAGAATATCGTAGTCTAATTTGATTATAGATTGCGACAGCGTATGATACGTAGTAACCTGCCCTTGTTACTATCTGGGTAATCCACAGCTTAGTTTAGGATCAGGTGGGCAGATGAAGGAATCAGATAAGTGAATTGTTATCTCCTCCATTTTAAAAAAAACTGCAAATATTTGTGAAACATTTCTACTTGGAACAGAAATCCAAAACTTAAAATCTGTGTATGTGTGTGTGTGTGGTGTGGGGAGGAGGAGGAAGGGCATAACTTTTGCACTGGTTAAAAAAAAAATCAAGTGTGTATGATTCTGTAGTTATGCCAATGGTTTAACAAGTAATTGTTAATAATAAATATTACTGATGTTTTATTATTAATGGACTTGATTCATTAATAAACTAATTAAAGATATACTGAAAATATATCTTTAATTCATAATACTTCCTGATAGGACTTGCAACTTTTCCTCCACAATAGAATGTGCAGCAGAAACAAGCTATTTTTCATTAATACTGATAACCAAATAAAATCAGATAATAAAGAAAAACATTTTACCATATGAGCTCTCGGATTCCAACTTATTTAGATGATGGGAGAATACATATGCTGGGTCTGCTTACCTCAGGCCACACCTTCAACATATTTCCCATATTGAGCTGGAAGATTTGAGGGAGAGATTCTATGCACGTTTCACTGAAGGTATAAAGATGTTCTCCATAAGGTAATGCCTTGATAAAGCAAGTTTCCAATTGTGGGGTGGTTTTAAAGTGCACTCAGTTAATGTGATTAATAATCCCCTTCAAACTTCCCTGATAAATGAAGAAAAGTCATGATACTGGGGGATACTGGGGAACAGAAAAAATATATATGTGGCCTGAAGCCTCAACAGGTTTAGGAGTTTTGTATTCAGGCATAAAGTCTAAAGCTTATGGTAAGACTGCAGTAAACTAATAATTGCATAGACCTATGTTAAGATAGCTGCTGTTATGCAATGACTGAACACAAAGAACCTGCTTTGAAAAAATGCCTACTTCTCACGACTCATGCTTATTTGAACTACTCATACACTGTAGGAGTCACTCCTACAGAACTTGGAGGATTGATATGCATTTTAATGATTTTATTTTATTTATTTACAGAACCTATATGGCCTTCTATTTCATATGATGACTCTAGGCAGCTCACCACAGTCCCTAAAACAGGTTAGAAACAAAAGTACCCTTCTCCCCATGCACCAGACCGATCATCCTCACACCTCAACTCCCATCCTAGCCCAATGCTTGGGGGAAGAGCCAGGTCTTCACAGCCTTCCCAGGAAGGCTAAAAGGGTAGGGATGCCTCAGATCTCAGGTGTCCCAAAGTGCTGGTGTGGCTACTGAGAAGGCATGGTCTCATCAGGTGGCAACATTTAAGGGAGGGGACCTGGAGCACGCCCACCCTATCTAACCTAGTAGGATGGACAGATATCCTCAGGAGAGGCAGTCCGGCAATAACATAATTTATGTTATTGATTTTGTATGTTTCTAAGATGCAGTTGTTTAGAGCAGTGATCACCAATTTCCCATTATCACTAGATAGCCCTAGAAATGTTTAACATACTGGGAATCATACTACAACATAGATTACAGAAAAGTATGAACAACCCAAGTAAAGCAACCTCCCAAACACTGGCAATGATAATTCATGACCTCAGCACCACATGGTTGGATTATTGCTACTCGGTCTACATGGGGCTGCCCTTGAAGACAACTTGGAAACTGCAGGTGATGCCAAATGAGGTGACAGCTCTTATAGTACAGTAACATTGTTATTGCAGGAGCTGCATTGTTACTAGTAGGCTTCCTGGCCCAGTTGAAGATCCTGATTATTACCTATAAAGCCTCCTATGGAGCAGTTTCTCATTACTTTCAGGATGTGTTCCAAGTAGATTTGTCTACCCAGTACATGTCAGGTGAGAGAGCTCCCATAGGTCCCTACCCCAGGGCCCGAAAGGAGGACTTCTTGAATAGTTTTCCTCCCAAGGTTAGGGTGGCTCTTCCCTGTTTCAGTCTACATGGGGCTGCCCTTAAAGACCTCCCAGGAGTTTCAGCTGGCCCAGAATGCAGCAGCGCAGGCAGAAATCAGTAAAGCACACGTTTTTCAAGATGTGGGAAACACACATAATAATATACCTTCTTCTTTTTCCGTTGGCCTGACTTAATAGATGAAATATGCTGCACTAAAACAAAAGCTGACAAAAATATTCTTCACACTAAGCTTGCATGATTATGTTTTGTTCTGCAGAACTCCAGGATTGCTGGATAGTAACTAACATAACAATCATAACGTAAGAGGGCAGAATAGAGTGAACCATTTCTCTACAAGTATCATTAACTGTGGTAATACGGTCTTGAAGGCTAGTCACTTTCCCATTGGACAGTCTGTGGGTATGATGTGCTCATACCTCAATGTACAATAAACAGTTCAGAAAAGCTGAGATGGTTTGCTAAGGAAGGATGAATATGAACAAAAATTGTATCAACCTGTTCGTATTTAGCTGCGTTCCAAATTTCCATTTCAGAGCATGCAGGTGACCCAAGCTTTGAAGAGACTGAGACTGGCCCACTTGCGTTCCAGAGATGTTTGATTAGGTCATTTCTCTGATGTTCTTGCCTTGAACAACAGCAGGGAATATACTAGTCACGCTCTTCTCTTTCCCCCATTCTTAGTTTCAGTGTAGTGTGTTGAAACTGACTGGCTTGTCTTGGGAAGGAGGTTGTCATGAGTAAGGATGGCGAGCAGGGGGCTCCCACCCAGACTGTCAAGCGCATGCGTAGCACTGAGGAATTGGTCAGCCATTCAAAGAGACACAGATCGGGACCGCCTTAACCCTTGGGGGTTATATGTCTGGGTTTTTCCCACGCTTCTTCAGTTTGTTAGGATTCCTGTTAAGTACTAGCAATAAATATTAGAGACCAGTTCCTTGTCTCAGTGTGTTTCCTGGTTGTTAGGACAGAGGTTGATCTTCCTCTGACTTCATAAAGGATATTTAGTATTAGGTTTTCCTGACTAAAAAACGAAAGAACCATTATAATATTTTATCTGACATATTCACATAAAAAAGTAAAAAAAAAGTATATGGTGAAGTCAGCATATGAAGATGTGACCTTATTTCAGGAACATAAAAAGTAGGTCTAAAACTTTATGTTTAAAAAGAAACTGCAAATTACCCATATCACAACCGGTTCTGATTTTGCAAGAACTCGTGATGACTTTTTTCATAAATTAAGATGGGCTTTTTAGATACCAGTGGGAGCTATGTAGTTCCCGCACAGTCAGAAGCAAACAGCCTGATATCAGATCTGGCTGTGACTAAAAGAAGGAACAGGCAGAAATCCTCCTCTCTCAAGAATCTCTTGTAGCACTGTACCCAGAATGGATGGGAGAAAGTGGTTCAGGAATTTGAACAGTGATCACAGTATAAATAGATTCATATTTGATGCACAGCACTCTTTGGAATTCTTCCATAATGGCTTTTGTGCAAGACTTCTATGCAATAAATCAGAAATCCTTGTATCTTTTACAATCAGGCTTGCCAGGAAGAAGACTGACAATACCCCTCTTCACGATAACGCCTTCCTTCTTGCTATCATTGTAGCTGGAAGTAGGCAGAGGGTGCCTACTATCAACAGCCACACCAGCTTACCAAATCCCTTTTTGGGATCTGCAACCTCACACTCCCTATTATATAACTATTCCCCCAAGTGACACAGTGCTACCTAGGGAGGTAGTTACAGTTGTAATCAAAATAATTCAACCCCCATTGCAAATCAGGTTGATTGTCAAAATGTACAGACTTTCAGCTGTTTGCAGTGAAGAAATCAAACAAAAGCAATTGAAATAGCTCAACACAACGAATGATTCAAGTGGTGTCCCCAGATTCCTCAGGAAGAAGCTGGTGTCTGGCTATGCATCTCGTTTGCAGCAGGTCATAACATCAAAAGGGTGCTCTACTAAGTACTGAAGATGCTTGCCATGAAGGGGTTGAATAATTTTGAGACTGGAGAAGTCATGATAAGTTGCATTTTCAGTTGACTTTGGGGATACCACTTGAAGCATTTGTTGTGTTGAGCTACTTCAATTGCTTTTGTTTGATTTGTTCATTGCAAACAGCTGAAAGTCTGTACATTTTGACAATTAACCTGATTTGCAATGGGGGTTGAATAATTTCGATTACAGCTATATGCTGCCACCACCTTGTCATGTTCATCATTCCAATGTTCTGAATACATCGTAACGTTTCGCATGTCACTTTCCTGATCCATGTTTCATGTTTGCTGAGTGGAGGTTTCCAGCCGTGCCAGGCTGTAATCTCCTTACTGTAACTGTGGAATGTATGTTTGGGTTATTGCCTGTGTTCAAGGTTACTTTCTCAGGCCGATGTGTGTGACGGTTGCCAACACCTGGGAGGGGGTGGTTGCTAAGTGGGAGCAAGGGCGGGATCAGGTTTGAAGCGAGGGTTTTTAGTTTGTATTTGGCGTGCTTTTGCTCATTCTCAGCTTTCTTCGTATTTGCATACTATTCTTTCAATAAATCAGTTTTCCTTAAGCACCTGCTTGTGAGACTGAGTCTGTCAGAATAGGCAACCATTACATAAAGCTGAGAATCTTAAAAAAAATTTCCGCTAGCCCCTATCCAGATCTGTCTGTGAAGGGGAGCGCTAGTGATGAGCGAACCAAGATTGCAAGAGCTGGAGAGTGAGGCATCGAGCGAAGGGGAACGGTAGTGAGAGTGGAGAAGGTACCCTGCAGCGATGCTCCGGAAGGTCGGGAAGACCCCAACCCCAACCGAAAGAGAAGGAGGGACGTCAAAAAGCACCAGAAACGACCAGTACTTCGGTCGGTGATTACCTAACTTGGGACAAGGACTCCGTCACCGGGGCGGCTCAAGCATCCTGGAAGCGGTGGTATCCGCTGTCTCCCAAGGTGGTGAGAAAAGAGGCACCTGAGGGGTCACCCACCCCTGACCGTATAAAGGTGTTGGAGGCAAAATTAGATTCGGTTGAATTCATGCTGAAAAAATTGTCAATGGGCTGGGGTTCGCCTGAAAGGAGATTCAGTAAAGGGTCCCGCACCCTGGCTCCTCTGGGGAGATCCAGCCAAAGGACCTGGGAGGAAGAGAAGGAGCGACACTATGCAAAAGGGCAATGCCTGCGGTGCGGAAAAGAGGGACACCGAGCGGCGGCGTGCCCGAAGGGAAGGACTGAGGACCGGCTGGGAAAGTCATCGGGAAAATCTCCTTCCCTACCCAGAAAGATGAAGGCGGCGCTGGCAGAGACCGAACCTGAAGAAGTCCCTTTCTTTGGGGATGAGGAGGAGGCTGTTCTTAATCCACCAGCGGGAAACGCCAGCCACCTGCTTTAAAGGGTGCCACTGGGCAGGTGGAAGAGGAAGGGCGCGATCACGCTTCGGTGAGTGGAAACTTCCCTACACTGACGGTGAAGGTGAAATTGGGGTCTCGCACTCGAATGGTGGAATTGTGGGCAATGATTGATTTGGGGTGTTCTAGGTGTTTAATGCACCCTGACGTGGTGGCTGCGTTAGAGTTACCCACATTCCCTTTGAAACGTCCTATGATCTTCACCCAATTGGATGGATCGACAGTGGGGGGGGGCACCTGTGACTCTTTCCACAGGGTTGGTGGCATTGCAGATGGGCAGCCACTGGGAGAAACTGTCTTTTGTGGTGGCACCTGTGGGGGGTCCATTTGTCATTTTGGGAATGCCTTGGTTCATCCAACAAAACCCCCATATAAACTGGGTTCACAGAACTGTGACATTTGCGGATGGGTTCTACAAAGCCCCTGAGGGGGATGATACGGACGATGGCACAGTGGGGAGGGCGGCAGCGGCAACTCTGCATTTCCTCACCGGTCCGCTAGATGGGCTACTGGAACAATACCAGGATTTTGCAGATGTGTTCAGCGAAAAGGAGGCTGATCGGCTGCCGCTGCACCTCAAAACTGATTGTGCCATAGAATTGATCCCTGATGTGAAATTGCCTAAGCCAAAAATCTATGCTATGACCCAAAAGGAGCTGGCAACACTACGCGAGTTTGTTGACAAAAATCTAGCTAGGGGTTTCATTGAACCAGCCAGCTCCCCAGTAGGGGCTCCTGTGCTCTTTAGACCAAAGAAGGATGGGTCTTTGAGACTCTGTGCAGATTTCTGTGGACTGAATGCAGTATCAATATCAAATAAATCTCCGTTACCATTAATCAAAGACATGTTAGCACATCTGGCAAGGGGGAAAATATTCTCCAAGTTAGACCTGAGAGAGGCATATTTCCGTATTCACATTTGGGAGGGGGATGAATGGAAAACTGCGTTCAATTGCCCTCTGGGATCTTTCCAGTATAAAGTATTACCTTTTGGGTTGGCGGAAGCGCCTGGGGTCTTTATTCAGCTAATCAATGAGGTCTTGCATGACCATTTATTCAAGGGGGTCTTGGTGTATTTGGATGATGTGTTAATCTATACTGAAACAATGGAGGAACATATAGAACTGGTCAGACAAGTGCTCAGCAAGCTGAGAAAGGCTGAACTGTATGCTAAATTGTCCAAATGTGCTTTTCATAAATCTCAAATTGACTATTTGGGCTACAGAATTTCAGACAAAGGTATTGAAATGGATCCAGCTAAAATTGAAGCCATTCTGGCATGGGAGCAGCCACACACATGTAGGCAGCTCCAAAGTTTCCTCGGATTCGTGAACTACTATCGCCAGTTCATCCAGGGGTTCGCGGAGATAGCTTTGCCCCTCACTGAGTTACTCAAAACAAAAGGGCAGGGGGATACATGGAGGGCAAAGAATCTGGGGGTGCTGCTTAAATGGACGTCCACATGCCAGGTGGCTTTTGACAAGCTTAAAAAGCTATTCACGGCTGAACCTATTCTACAGCATCCCGATCGTAGCAAACCATTTGTGGTGCAAGTGGATGCCTCTGATTTCTCCATTGGAGCGCTCCTGCTACAAGCAGATGAGTCGGGATGCTTAAAGCCTTGTGCTTACCTATCCCGCAAGTTCTCTGAGACAGAAAGGCGGTGGCACGTTTGGGAAAAAGAGGCTTTTGCTGTTAAAGCTGTGTTAGACACTTGGCGCCACTTGTTGGAGGGGGCTACCCACCCTTTTGAGGTTTGGACTGATCACAAGAACCTCAAAGCGCTCAGTGCACCTCATAAGCTCAACCCAAAGCAAATCAGATGGGCTCAATTCTTCAGCCGTTTTGATTTCAAATTAAAATTCATTCCGGGAAAGAAAAACTTTCTGGCTGTCGCCCTTTCCCACCGACCCCAAGATTCCAGCACTGTGCCTGACGTAGTAGGCACACTGTGGATGGAGCCGCAATTGAGTCTGGCAGCTGTGACTCGCAGCCAGACTCGCGCGCAGCAAACCGACGCTTTGCTTTCACCTTGTCCGGGACGCTTGCCAATTCCCTCAGACTTGCAACAACAGTTTCTTTCCAAATTGAAATCTGACACTTGGTTGCAAGCAAATTTAGACAATGTTACTTTTGACCACGGCTTTGCTTGGAAGCACGATCGTCTCTATGTGCCTGATGCTTTGTGCAAAGACATTCTGGTCTGTTCCCATGATGACAAACTGGCTGGGCATTTTGGGTTTGTGAAAACACTCCATTTGGTTAGACGCCAATTCTGGTGGCCAACGTTAAGGCGTGATGTTAAAGACTATGTTGCATCCTGCCCTGTGTGCGCTGGCTCCAAACGGAAGGTTGGTAAGCCCCAAGGGTTGCTGCAACCAGTGGCCAGTCCCTCTCACCCCTAGGAGGAGATCTCTATGGATTTTATCGTGGATTTACCTCCAAGCCAAAGAAAAACTGTAATTTGGGTTGTCAAAGACTATTTCTCAAAACAAGCCCATTTCATCCCATGCACTTCTATTCCCTCTGCACAGCAGTTAGCCCGCCTCTTTCTTGTACACGTGTACAGACTCCACGGGAGCCCCTCCCGTTTGGTGACTGACAGAGGCACACAGTTTACTTCGCAATTTTGGCGGGCTTTTATGAAATTTGTTGGCACTAAACAAGTGCTGTCCACTGCGTCGCATCCTGAGACTGACGGATCTACAGAGGCACTTAATTCCACACTGGAGCAATATTTGCGTGCTTTTGTCAATTATCAGCAGGATAATTGGGTCGATCTACTACCCTTTGCTGAAGTCGCCTACAACAATGCAGTGCATCAGAGCACTGGACAAGTGCCTTTTCGTACTGTCTTCGGTCGGGATTTTGTGCCCATTCCTGAACTGCCTCAACCAACCTCTCTGCCTTCCTCTCCTTCGGATTGGGCAGCACATCTATCTACCTCCTGGCCCAAAATACAACACGCTCTTGCAGATGCCCAAGCTGCCTACAAACGCCACGCTGATGCTAAACGTACACCTCAGCCAACTTTCAAAGTTGGGGATAAAGTTTATCTCTCAACGAAGTTTATCAAATCCCCTCAACCCTCTAAGAAATTGGCACCTAAGTTTGTGGGTCCCTTTCCTATTGTGGCCCAAATAAATCCTGTTACTTTTAAGTTAGACTTGCCTCGTAATCTTAAACGTTTGCATCCCGTTTTTCATTGCAGCTTGCTCAAACCTTTCCACCAATCAGATCGCTGGCACCCACAACCATCACCTCCTGCACCCATTATGATTGATGGTCAGCAACACTTCGAAGTCAAGGAGATTCTTGACTCTCGATGCCTGCGTTCTACTCTTCAATACCTCGTTCGTTGGAAACATTTCCCTCATCCTGAGTGGGTTCCTGCCCGCGATGTTCACTCCCCTGTTTTAGTTACCCATTTTCATGCTGCCTATCCTACTAAGCCTGCTCCTTAATTTAGGGCAGTATGTCATGTTCATCGTTCCAATGTTCTGAATACATCGTAATGTTTCGCATGTCACTTTCCTGATCCATGTTTCACGTTTGCTGAGTGGAGGTTTCCAGCCGTGCTAGGCTGTAATCTCCTTACTGTAACTGTGGAATGTATGTTTGGGTTATTGCCTGTGTTCAAGGTTACTTTCTCAGGCCGATGTGTGTGACGGTTGCCAACACCTGGGAGGGGGTGGTTGCTAAGTGGGAGCAAGGGCGGGATCAGGTTTGAAGCGAGGGTTTTTAGTTTGTATTTGGCGTGCTTTTGCTCATCCTCCGCTTTCTTTGTATTTGCACACTATTCTTTCAATAAATCAGTTTTCCTTAAGCACCTGCTTGTGAGACTGAGTCTGTCAGAATAGGCAACCATTACACACCTGTTCTTGGATGGGGAGATGCTCCATCACAGGAATCTGGATGGAGCAGAACAGGAAATAGCCGTCGGACGGGAATAAGCTTTTAAAAAACTGACTCTGCTTGCTGCTCTCTTCCCATTCTTGTTATGTTGGGTTGCTGTGGGCACATTCCCCCCAGCCACATTCTGGCTCCAGCAGAGGCATTGGTCCATGTAGCCTCTGACTAGCACTTTCTATAGTTCTTGTTGGAGAACTGGAATAGTTACAAGAAAAGGAAGTTAGGGGAATCCACCACTTAGTTTTCCTTCATTAGCTCATCCAGAACAGCACCACTGACCAGTCTCATTACTGTGGCAGAATAGAGATTGGCATACTTTTATGTTAGCACAAAGATTGGTGGATGATACTCGCTTGGCTGTTTGGAAGAGCTCGTAAACTGAAAGAATTATTTATTTAGCAGCTTTTCAAAAACAATGAAGAATTTCTTTTCTATGTAAAAGACAAAAGGCAGTCCCCATGAAAATAATCTATGATTACATGGCACAAATAAATGGGGGACGCCGCAAATCCAATAGCTTTGCGGTTAAGTACACATAATTCCCTTTTCAGAGCTTTTGGAACAATATTCATCTGTTCTGATGAGCAGCCCCCCCAAAGTTTGCTCCTAGTTAGAGAGTAAAACCTGCAAAGTATCTTTCCTCCCATCCTTCCACAGCATCAAACTTGTCTTTTTTTTTTCTTAACTCAGACACATGAGAAGTAAGAAAGCAACTGCCTTTTGTGCTAATGCTAAATGTAGTAGATTTGCCTAAATACCACCTAATAGCACCCCTAAAATTAGCTAGCTAAGTACTGCATGCCCAATGTGTTGCCTTTGCTGCTGCTTTTAAAAGTTGTTTGCTGCTCTCTCTACAGTCTTCCCTCCCACCCATGTCAGCGACATCGCGAAAGCAATCGGGCTGCATTTTCTCTGCATGCATGTCCTTTACTGTACAATGCAGTTCATATTATATAGTACTGACATGGTGTCATTAAGGTTATAAATCCTAATGTTCTTCTGTTTCATTAAATTAAACATGAAATGTTTAATGTTTTGTTAAATTAAACATGAAGTGATGACTTTGCTAGGGAAATGCATTGTCCTTCAAACTCTTCCCTCAATTCAATACATGCACAGCCTTTGGTAAGAACTCTTTGCACCATTCCTTCATGCAGGAGGATCTCTTTGGCCATAAAAACATTGCACTTTTGTGCAGACTGTTAGATATAAAATATGAGTTGAAGTGTGGAAAATATTACTTCCAAGTACTACGTTGGAAATAATTATTCCTAGTAAGTTAGGACATTTCATTCAAATCTCTTGATCCACTCCCTGCTCCCTAACCTACAAACGAACAGACAGAAAAGCAACCAGAAAATCCCAAAGCATACTGCAAAAAACAATGAGCAGTAAACGATTTGGTTAAAAACAAATGAAAATATGTAGAAGTGAAAATATATTGGGCTGAGACTGCTCAGGCTTGATTGATACTTTACTATTTAACGAAAGCTGACAGAAAGAACTCTGACATTCATTATTGTTTCCTTCACCAGATGGCCCCACAGATGGTGACCTCTGCCATTCATCATGGCTTTGGTCAACTGAGGCTTTCACAAAATTCCTTTGAATAATATAGAGAAGGTGTAGACTAGGTTGATAACTTGGCCAACTCTAGCTTTCCTTGTTAATGTTAAGTCAATTTTGGTATATTTTGGCCAGTATGCCACAAGTGCAACCAAAGTCCATTTTTTACCCAAAGCATGTTCATGCTTTTCTATGTGAACTAGATTCTCTACTCTAGACAGTATCTTGCAAGCCAACATACTACTGCCCAAAATCTAATAACTAGGAGGAACATGCCCTGTATTGTTTAGTATTTTTTTTTATATTTCTTTTACAACTACAGACTTAAGACTATATTGAATGTAATGCTATGACAAAAGTCACTTTGTAACTTCTTGAAAGTTTTCTCTCTAGAAAGTAGTTCCTTACTATTTACCTTACTGCTTGAGAATTTCAAATTTAATTTGGGTTGTTGATGAACTTGCTTTGTTGTTCTGCTGCTGCTGCTACATATCTTTCCAGTACCATCTTTTCATTCATTTCCCTACCTGAGGAAGCCCAACGTGAGCCCATGATATCTTCCCTTGGGATTTAAGTAAGGGTGGAAGGGCTGCTGACTTGGGAAAAATAATTGCATAATGAAACTTAAGACCTTCATGTATATCTGCTGGTCACTAGTAACAATCTCTTATTGGAATTTTTTGAATCAAATTTTATTTCATTAAATTCAACAAGAACTAGCAGAAAAAACTGCAGAATTTTTCTATATGACGTTAATGTCATGATTACCAACAGTTATAAGATGCAGCAAAATAAATGCTCTGAGTATGTATGTATATGTATGTATGTATATGTATGTGTGTGTGTATGTGTGTATACACACACACACACACACACACACACATTCCAACACATAGTGGCAGAATGTAAGATGCAGGAAGGAACAGCATACACTGAACAGCACAACCAAGTGGCTGGCTAGACCCTCCCAAGTGCAGATGGGAGATTCCACAGAAGGTTGTGGAGAATGACAGGGCTAAGATCCTGTGGGACTTCCAGATCCAGACAGACAGGCAGGAACTGGGCAATCAACCAGACATCATGGTAGTAAACAAGCACCAGAAGACAGCAGTGGTGATGGATGTAGTGGTACCGAAAGACAGTAACATCAGGAAGAAGGAGTATGAGAAGCTGGAGAAGTACCAGGGCCTGAAGGAGGAACTAGAGAGGATGTGGAAAGTAAAGGTTCCAGTGGTCCCAGTGGTGGTAGGACCACTCAGGGCTGTGACTCTTAAGTTAGGAGAGTGGCTCCAAGATATCCCAGGAACAACATCAGGGCTCTCTGCCCAGACAACTGAAGTGTTAGGAACAGCCAAGATATTGTACAGAACCCTCAAACTCCCCAGGCCTCTGGTAGAAGACCTGAGATTGAGGAAGACACATACCCATAGGGTTAGGGTTAGAGTTTTTTTATGTAGCCCAAACTGGATTATGTATGATTTGGCTTGGAGGAAACTCAAGATTTGCAGAAGTACAAAACAACAAACCTTCTGAGGAAAATAAAAAACTGGGGGGAGGGGGGACCAAAACTGACAGAAAAAAATCAGTGGACAAGACATTACCATTTGGGGTGGGGTGAGGAATGGAAGCCTTGGTAGAAGGAGAAATGGTGTGCACAGTCATGAATCCAGGAAGGAATGCTTCACACTGCATTCCTTTCTTGCAGGCCATCCTTTTATATATCAGGGAATCTATTCTTTCCAGAGCCACCCATGCACAAGAAGGTAACAGAATGGAAAACCTCAAGGTTTTCATGACCATGAAAAAGAACCCCAGACAATCCAGTGAGGCCAAATGTACACAAATTAGCATGGCATACTGGTTATTAATGGTGGTGGTGGGGGGGAATCAGGAAACTGGGAAAGAGGAGAAATGGAAAAGAATCCCACTTATAATGAGGACCCATTCCCAGTAAGTTTATTATGTGCACACATGAAGTAATGAGCCACAATAAGCAAAGTAATGAGTCACAGAACTATTCAGCAGTAGCAGTCCTGGAGCCCCACCACTGGTAAAACCAACACAAGTCACATTCAGGAAAAACAAAAATCATATTAAAACTGCATTCTCATGCTTTTCTGATCAAATAAAAATATCTTCTATTCAAATGAAATGGAAAAGAAGTCATAATTAAACTGGACAAATGTAATCTATCTAGCCCCATATTTCTTAATGAATGTTATCAGTGAATTGTTTGGGTAAATCACTACTTTATGAACAAAACCATTACTTTCTCAACAATGTCTAGAACTCAGTGTACAGAAGGGGAACACACCATCCCCCATCTGGGACTCCTTCTATATAAGTGAGATTTTCAAAATTTAAGCGCCTCAGATGGCACAGCAGTTGGTACATAGGGCTGTGTATGCATACAGCTCATAGGTGCGTGTTCTTACAATAGCTGGCCTCTGATATTGACTAGTTCACTGGCTATTTTATATGGTTCTTAAAAAAATCATTATGGCTGTAAAATCTACTACAGCGCTAGAAAAAAAGGTAGATCTATCTTATTAATGACAGCTTCCCATTTCACTAATTCCACTAGACATGTCCCCTTTACGAAAGTTACAGAGAGAAAATATCAGCTGACAGTTTTTTGAACTTTTGTAAGTTACACAAGTTGAATTCACTGAGTTGCTCTAGTAAAAGAAGGCTGTTCTATGTTTTGAAACTCCTATTCTTCTGTAGCTAATGTTAATACACAATTGAGAATAGGTGCAAAGTTCTTATCTGTAAACCATTAGTTGATAAAGATACATTACAGATCATATAGGAGATTTCAGCTACATTAGTTAACCCAATGTTCTACTACAAGCCCATACAAAGTGTGGGATATTCATACCAGATATAAACTTTGGAAAGTGTATGCTGACAATTGCATTTCCACACTGTGATATATAGATATAGATGATATAGATATACAGTAGATATATGCAATTTACCTGAGCACATCACACTTTTCATGTCTCTCCTGAGTCACAGCAATCAAAGTATATTCAAAAGTCCCTTCTGTTCCACAGCAAAATAACTGTGACAGTGGTTTCTAAAAGGTGATCTTGCTGTCTGAATTTAAGGAAAAGCTCAGTTCCTGTAAAAGTAAAGGTGTGGCTAGGATGAGTTGACTTTCACCTGCAAATGACTGTGAAGTGGAATTATTGCTCATTTTTTCTAGCCCTGCCCAGAGAAGATAAACTAGAGAAATAAACAGTGAGAAAATACACACATGCACAAACACAACAATCTCAACCATCATCACAGCCAGTATTGTCAACTAATAAAAATAGCTTTTCAGAATTATTCCTTATATATTCCTATAATCTACTTTTAACTGTTTTCTTGGTCATTTCTATTCTTCTATCGACCTCTGAAACATTTTAATAATTGATACAAAGTTGGGGACAGGGGACAGAAATGTACAGGATTGTCTCGTACACATATACAAAATGTAAACCTTTTATTTCTGTTACTACACCAGAACAAGAAAGTTTGCTTTGCCACCCACTTCCATGCCAGGAAAACTATTCCCAACCATTTTGACATACTGTTGGTCATACTTTAAGTAAGTGAACTCGCCAACCCTTATAAATACTACAGGCTTTAAATCAGCAGTACGTGAAATGGAAAGATCACAACAACATGCCACTACAGGAAAAAGATGTAGCAGATAGTCAGAAGATACATGAGAGTAGCTGACTCATAGTCTGTTCTGTGGGAATTTTACCCTGGTTGTCTGAGATCTGAGCAAATTCCAACATGCTGACTGTAAGAGTACTACCAGGAATGTCTACACATGGGAAAATCTAGACAATGAGTTAAATCGGAAAAAGCCCCATTCTAACTGGAAGGGGTAACTTCAGAGCAGTATTAACCCTGTCACATCTTGCACAAATCATGATTTTATAGGCTTATTGGGAAAAGATCTAAGATTAACAGCTAATAGGAAATCCAGTCATATCTTGTAGAGACATGAACATGAAAGTGACAGCAATGAGGCCAAACTGAGCAAGGTCTCTAACAGTTTCCGCTTATGTATATAATGTGTGCTTATGTGCTTAAAAAAACCTTTGCAAATGTGGATTTAACTGTAAGTAAGTAAGTAGTAACCTTATTGATTAGTCAAATGACCATATCAGAAAGTTGGGCATCAGCCACTGTAAGATATAAAATATAAAATATGATACTATAAAACAGCTAAAATACAGTAAAATTAGCTAAAATATACTATGGTAAGATAAAATACAATAAAATGCAGTAGGGTAAAATAGAGATAAAATTGTAAGATAAAAATGCAAGATGTAATAAAACAAGTAATAAAATACAGAAACAATGTGAGTTTAAATGAATTCATCACCTTTACATGCCACCCCAATGCGTTCTATAAATTGCATTCTCAGTTGGATGGCCCTAACTATAACCTTAACAGTTCTATTGACCACATACGTATTTGTGCCCTGGAGGAAGTAACATAGTCTTTTGCTACAGTCCCAGTATGTAGTTCTGTCAATGTCTGAAGTACTGAGTCCTTGCTGGGGCGTATAGTTGGCAGTTAAATAGGACATGTGCAATGTCTTCTACTTCAGGTGCTCCACAAACACATGTCCTCTCAAGGTAAGGCACTTGGTGGAATCGTCCATATTTGACCATAGAATCTAGTTGCTCAAATCTTTCTCTAGTAAGAGCTATCCTATGGTATTGAGTTAGACCCATTGTCAGGTATTTTTCTATTTGAAAGGGCAGTTTATTCTTGGCCAGCCATTTCGACGACCTATTGTGTGCAAGTGACTCAATGTCTGTTTGGGCATTAACATCCAAGACTCTTTGTTTGAATATTGCCTTGGCCTGGTCTCCAGCTGAAAGTAAGTATTCTGATGAAAAGCCGAGGAATGCGATAGTTTGGAGGAGTTGATTGATCCATGTAGAGGGTTGAGGTGTGCCCATCTGTTCTTCAAGGCACATTTTTGGTAGTCTATCATGTTCCATTGGGAGAATCCTCCACCAGTAGTTGAAGACTTTGGTTACTGATAGACTGTAAATGGAATGGGTGCCTGTTTCAGCTCTTACTGCTGCTGCAGGTGTATTCCTGTTGGTCCCCAGAATGGTTCTTAAAAAGCGTGCTTGATTTTGTTCAAGTAAGGAGGCCTTTGATAGGCCCCACAATTCAGCACCATATGTTAGCACGGGTACAACTTTTGCCTTGTGGACCTTCAGAATGGAGAGCAGAGAGCAAGGGTGGTTGTAACTAAGTAGTTTAATTAGTGTTTTAGATTTAACTGGATGTATGAATTAACTGTTCTCCATTAAACAAATTTTCCCATTTTATTGAAGTACACTGCATAAAGGTATTTAGTATATTGTGAACTGCCCAGAGTTGCTTGGAGTCAGATGGGCATCAAATCAAAATAAATACATCTATTGTGTACCATACTAAACCTAAAATATTTCTCATTACTTTGTCTCTACATATGTATATAAATGAGCTTATATACACAGCTGAAGGAAAAATCTATGATAGAAGAACAAAAGTTAAACTACAATTCTTGCTATCAAGTATCTAAAAAAAAAATCTGTTAGTATCTCAAATATGTGCAATCCCAAAGTGTCTGTATTGTACTGGTCAGTTTTCTATTAGATGTAGTTAAAAACAAGATATGACTTTTGATCAAGTGCTTGAAATTCAGTAGATCTATAGGTCAACTTATTGTCTTGCAATGTACTTTATGGGTAAACACAACTCTGTAAGGCAACACTTGCCAGCCATATGGTGCCATAGTCTCACTGTTTTCTTCCCAGCATTTCCTTGGTTTCATACAAGTTTTATTTTTCTCATTTCTCAGATAGATGCTTCATCACACTTCTAGTTTTAAAAAAAAATGTCAACAGCCAGGAGAAACCCTATCTTAAGTAACTATTTTTTTACATAGCGGGAAATAGCACAGTAAAATTTGCTATGAAAAGTTGTTCCTGGAAATAGATCCAAATTTATCTCTCTTCTGTTTGCTAAGCTTTGGGAGTTTGACTTGGGCTATTATATGAATAAGCTGCTCTTAAACACCTTATATTTAAAAGATACTTATTTGGTCCAAGGCATCAGGATGATCTCTAGTTTCTTCAATTATGGCCAGATCTTTAAAGATTTGCAGCTTGCAGCTGCTGCTTTTCTTAAATATTGAAGCACCTTGTCCTGGATAATCTTCTTAGAGACCAATAATCTTATTGGAAATTTCTTTAGCATACTAAGCTTTTGCTTTATGATCATAAACACTCTATACTCTACTTTTTTTCTTCCAGAAATTCTATTGTCCAACAATTTTGTAGCTATATTAAAATCCTGTGCACATTTATTTGGCAGTAAATCTCACTGAACCCAGTGGAACTTCTAATGCAGCTTTATTACCTTAAAATACTATATAGCTTAATCCTCAGTTTTACATGTGTGCAGAGATAAAATGTCTGCACTTTTAAAGAAAGTGATAATTTCAACACTTCGTTTAGCATTTATCACTATCTATAAACTATCTAATGTAATTAACAATAAAGTTTAAACAAAGCACTGGTGAAATAATCATAATTGTATGTTATTCTCAAAAACTGGAGACTGATTACAAGATAGTACATTGTTAGCCTCTTAAAAAATACATATATTACCATATTTCTCATGTATCTTCTAATCCAAATAAATGTATGCTGTCCATACTGGTGCACTTTTCAGTTTCAGAGAGAAGACTGAACCTTAAATGCCTTACTTGTGAGGAATTTCCACTGAACTCACATTTAGTAATGTGAATAAAGATGGTTTTGAGTTACAGGCAGAGTAGAAAGGTCTATAAAACATAGCTGTATAAATGTTGCCTTCTTGAATTGTGATACACTGAAATTAGCATTATTTCCTGATTTTTGCCATGATTTTCTATATTAAATTCCTTGCAGTGATTGCTACTGGTGTAAAACCTTTCCTTGAAAAGCAAAGGAATTATACGGTGAGGGATGCTATATATTATGGGGTGTGTATGAAATGTTCCTCACTGTGCTAAGACTAAAGTGTAAACCAATCATCTCTGTAGTCTAATTGATCTATAGCAAGATTCCCCAAAGTGGTCAATATTGACCCCCAAGGTTGATGAGATTATCCAGTGGATCCATAAATGGCTGGGTGTCAAAAGGGAGTCAATACCTGAGGGTCAATGGTTGATAAATGATGGAAGGTTGATTGGGGTCAATTAATCTTTTAAGGTGACTGTAGAGCTCCACGCCAGTCCCCAGTTCTGAAGGTGAGGTGACTAGCAACAAGACAGTGTTACCCAGGGTTGGATGATCAGCAGCCAGTGAGAGCCGCCTAATAAATACTACTTTTAATAATAATATTATTAAAATATTAATATTATTATTATTAAAAGTAGTATTTATTATATTATTTTCATATAATAAATGCTTGGGGGTCGATGAACAACCTGAAACTTCATGAAGGAGTCAATGAGCTGAAGAGTTTGGGGACCCCTGATCTAGAGAACACCATGGGAAGTCTGTATTATGGTGTTTATGCTTTAGTTTATATTTTTCTGAACATTTAACAACAACATATAATTCTTTTTATTTTATGTAATTTCATTGTATTTGATGTCTATTTTTTAGTTTTATTAATTATAGGTTTATGAATTTTTATAGTAATGTTCTCTGGCCTAGGCGCTATAATAAAGGTTTTGATTTGATTTGTTACATGATGTACGTTTATTTCTAATTCAAGCATCTAAAGTAGGTCATAAGCTGCATAAGTATATATTGCTTTAACATTTGCAATTCTCAAAAATACTTAACACTAGGATTCAAATCTGTTCTATTACATTGCTCAAATCGTGACTGTGCATATTCAAATAATAAATGATATGATTTAAATCACATTTAGCTATTACTTTGTCTAAATAGAACAAGAATGATTGTTCTGCAATCTATATACTGCATATTTTTTCATCCTATCTTGCCTTCAAAACAAGAGTGGTTAATATCTGAAAAGCAGAAGGAGAGAGAGCACAATAAACTCAGATGACTTTTTTTTCATACTAGATACAAAACAACTATGCATTAAAAAATAAGCACATGGGCCTAACACTTAGTCTGAGTAAATGTGCCATAAGCAGAAAAAGTAATGAAAAGAACAGTGCTAAATTAATAGATCCTGCTGATAGTTCTTTTGAGCACAAAAGATAGAATACATGTGACATGTTCTGGAAAACCAGCCTCTTTTTATTAAGTTGACAATGTCACACACAGACATAGTTCACAAGGAATCATTTCTCATGTCCTGAGGTGCACAAGCCACACCTTTACTACAATCTGCCAAATATCTTTACTTGGACAGCTGAAGGGCATCTAATTATAAAGAGAGAAAACAAGAAGAATCCTTTCCTGCTAGCCTGTTTCCTTTCACAGCATACCACATAGTGAGACACAGGCTATACCGCAGAAAACAATGCTCTGTTCCTTCAAAAACAAAGTGAAATACAATTTTTAAGTTGATTTTATCCCATCTCTTTTCCCCAAACCAATCCATATCTATACATACATGCAACCATTGAGCTTACTGATATTTAATGCAGTGAAGGAGCTGTATTATTATTTTTTAATGAATAACAAAACTGAAATTTGGTTCAAATATATTTCAGAATACTCTAACAATGAGAAAAAAGAAAACTGCAAGTAATTTTCAATGTGGAGATATTAACTACACCAGAAAACAAAGAGAAGAAAGAAAATGAACAAACTAATAAACAAGAAATTAGAATACTTGAAAACACTCCACTCTCTACTAAGAGCACCTCCTAAATTATCTTTTGTTACTTCATTTTTTTATAGCTCAGGAATAAAGAAGCAAAAAGTTCTGGTTGGTGTAGTTTTGTTTTGTTTTTTGCTGGAGCCAAGAAGTCTGAGTGTGGGCCAGGTCAAGAAGTCAGATCCTTTTTCTTTCAAACTGATATGCCAATAGTTACTATGGTAACTAATTGTCAGTGGCCTAGGTAAAGGGGAATCTTTTGTGTTTCCTGCTCTCTGCCTTCCTGCTCCTGCTTCTGTGTCCTGCTTGAACAGTTTATCTCCCCGCGTGGAGAGAAGCAGAACTGTAAAAATGCTTTTACTCTCTATTTTGTAAATACAGTGTATATTTGTTGAAGTTGCTGGCATGTTTTTTTTATCTCTTTCTCAATGGCAAAGCTCTTCTGAAATTACGCTGCTGATTCTCAGGATAATACACACACCCCAACATCTATGTTAAGAAGCACCATGGAAATTTGTTTTACAAGGAGAGAATTGAAATGTATACAAAATGAATCTATTAAAATGTTGTTGTTTATTCGTTTAGTCGCTTCCGACTCTTCATGACTTCATGGACCAGCCCACGCCAGAGCTTCCTGTCGGTCGTCAACACCCCCAGCTCCCCCAGGGACGAGTTCGTCACCTCTAGAATATCATCCATCCATCTTGCCCTTGGTCGGCCCCTCTTCCTTTTGCCTTCCACTCTACCTAGCATCAGCATCTTCTCCAGGGTGTCCTGTCTTCTCATTATGTGGCCAAAGTATTTCAGTTTTGCCTTTAATATCATTCCCTCAAGTGAGCAGTCTGGCTTTATTTCCTGGAGGATGGACTGGTTTGATCTTCTTGCAGTCCAAGGCACTCTCAGAATTTTCCTCCAACACCACAGTTCAAAAGCATTGATCTTCCTTCGCTCAGCCTTCCTTATGGTCCAGCTCTCGCAGCCATATGTTACTACAGGGAACACCATTGCTTTAACTATGCGGGCCTTTGTTGTCAGTGTGATGTCTCTGCTCTTAACTATTTTATCGAGATTTGTCATTGCTCTTCTCCCAAGGATTAAGCGTCTTCTGATTTCCTGACTGCAGTCAGCATCTGCAGTAATCTTTGCACCTAGGAATACAAAGTCTTTCACTGCTTCTACATTTTCTCCCTCTATTTGCCAGTTATCAACCAAGCTGGTTGCCATAATCTTGGTTTTTCTGAGGTTTAGCTGCAAACCAGCTTTTGCACTTTCTTCTTTCACCTTCATCATAAGGCTCCTCAGTTCCTCTTCACTTTCAGCCATCAAAGTGGTATCATCTGCATATCTGAGATTGTTAATGTTTCTTCCAGAGATTTTAACTCCAGCCTTGGATTCCTCAAGGCCAGCTTGTCGCATGATGTGTTCTGCATACAAGTTGAATAGGTAGGGTGAGAGTATACAGCCCTGCCGTACTCCTTTCCCAATCTTAAACCAGTCCGTTGTTCCGTGGTCTGTTCTTACTGTTGCTACTTGGTCGTTATACAGATTCTTCAGGAGGCATACAAGATGACTTGGTATTCCCATACCGCTAAGAACTTGCCACAATTTGTTATGGTCCACACAGTCAAAGGCTTTAGAATAGTCAATAAAACAGAAACAGATGTTTTTCTGAAACTCCCTGGCTTTTTCCATTCTCCAGCGGATATTGGCAATTTGGTCTCTAGTTCCTCTGCCTTTTCTAAACCCAGCTTGTACATCTGGCAATTCTCGCTCCATGAACTGCTGAAGTCTACCTTGCAGGATCTTAAGCATTACCTTACTGGCATGTGAAATGAGTGCCACTGTTCGATAGTTTGAACATTCTTTAGTGTTTCCCTTTTTTGGTATGGGGATATAAGTTGATTTTTTCCAATCTGATGGCCATTCTTGTGTTTTCCAAATTTGCTGGCATATAGCATGCATTACCTTGACAGCATCATCTTGCAAGATTTTGAACAGTTCAGCTGGGATGCCGTCGTCTCCTGCTGCCTTGTTATTAGCAATGCTTCTTAAGGCCCACTCAACCTCACTCTTCAGGATGTCTGGCTCTAGCTCACTGACCACACCGTCAAAGCTATCCCCGATATTGTTATCCTTCCTATACAGGTCTTCTGTATATTCTTGCCACCTTTTCTTGATCTCTTCTTCTTCTGTTAGGTCCTTGCCATCTTTGTTTTTGATCATACCCATTTTGGCCTGGAATTTACCTCCAATGTTTCTAATTTTCTGGAAGAGGTCTCTTGTCCTTCCTATTCTATTGTCTTCTTCCACTTCCGCGCATTGCTTGTTTAAAAATAATTCCTTATCTCTTCTGGCTAACCTCTGGAATTTTGCATTTAATTGGGCATATCTCCCCCTATCACTGTTGCCTTTTGCTTTCCTTCTTTCTTGGGCTACTTCTAGTGTCTCAGCAGACAGCCCTTTTGGCTTCTTGGTTTTCTCTTTCTTTGGGATGTATTTTGTTGCCGCCTCCTGAACAATGCTGCCAACTTCTGTCCAGAGTTCTTCCGGGACCCTATCTACTAAGTCCAGTCCCTTAAATCTATTCTTCACCTCCACTGCATATTCCTTAGGAATATTAGTGAGCTCATATCTAGCTGATCTGTGGGTCTTCCCTAATCTCTTTAGTCTGATCCTAAATTGTGCAAGAAGAAGTTCGTGATCTGAACTACAGTCAGCTCCAGGCCTTGTTTTTACCGACTGTAGAGATCTCCGCCACCTTTGGCTGCAAAGGATGTAATCAATCTGATTTCGGTGTTGTCCATCTGGTGAAGTCCATGTATAAAGCCGTCTCTTAGGTTGTTGGAAGAGAGTGTTAGTTATGCAGAGTGAGTTGTCTTGGCAAAATTCTATCAGCCTATGTCCTGCTTCATTTTGTTCTCCCAGGCCATACTTACCTGTAATTCGAGGTGTCATTTGACTGCCCACCTTAGCATTCCAGTCTCCCGTGATAAAAATAACATCTCTTTTAGGCGTGTTGTCCAGTAGGTGCCGCAGATCCTCATAGAACCGCTCTACTTCAGCTTCTTCAGCATTTGTGGTTGGGGCATATATTTGGATCACTGTGATGTTAGATGCCTTGCCCTGAATTCGAATTGACATCATTCTGTCATTTTTGGGGTTGTATCCAAGCACTGCTTTAGCCACTTTACCATTAATTATGAAGGATACTCCATTTCTTCTGTGGTCCTCTTGTCCACAGTAGTAGATCTGGTGGTCATTTGATGTGAAGTAGCCCATTCCAGTCCATTTCAGTTCACTGATGCCCAAAATGTCTATCTTTAATCTTGACATCTCACCAATAACCACATCCAATTTGCCCTGGCTCATAGATCTTACATTCCAGGTTCCAATGGTGTGTTGATCCTTAGAACATCGGATTCGCTGTTCACCACCAGCACCGTCGGCCGCTAGCCGTCCTTTCGGCTTTGAGCTAGCTGCGTCATCACGTCTGGGGCTAGTTGAGCTCATCCTCTGTTCCTCCCCAGTAGCATTTTGACCATCTTCCGACCTGGGGGTCTCATCTTCCGATGGTATACCAACATATCTCTGATTGTACTGATCCATTTAGTTTTCACGGCAAGAATACTGGGGTTGGTTGCCATTACCTTCCCCAGGGATCGCATTTAGTTTGACCTCTCTGTCATGACCTTCCCGTCTTGGGTGGCCCTTCACGGTTTAGCTCATGGCATCATTGAGGTGCTCAAGCTCCAGCTTGACAAGGTAATGATCCTTTGCTGAAGTATTAAAATGTACCATTTGGAAAACAATAAAGTAAAGATATTCCGGTCCCTTCTTCCCTATTCCCGGCCCAGAAAAAAAAAAAAAGGTAATCTCAAGTTTCAGGAATTCTCCAGAAGGATATAACGGCTGGAAACGTAGATGAAAGTAAGAGAAAATTAGGCAAGGAAATATCAGCTCCATGTGAATAGGGGTGAGAGTCATTCAGCCTCAAGTGGGTATTTGGAGGCATCAGGATTGCAGTAGGGAGGTAAGGAAAACCTGCTTCTTTGCTCATACATACCTGAATCCCAACCAGGTTGTATGTCCTACTTCATGTGACTTTTTTCACCCAGACCTACACTGCAGTATTCGCAGATGCATATGTTTTTTGTCAAAAATGAGATACTGTAGACATTAATATATCACCAAATACTTAAACTTCTTGCACCCTGTCTAGGAAGCTGAGTATAGTATAAAAAGTAATATTTATATACCAAGCATCCAGAATAAAGAACAACAAAATGGCTCAGCTCATTCCACACTAGCTACAATACTAAAACTTAGTACAAGGAAAGACAATATATAAATGCATGCGTGCATACATGCATGCATATAAAAATGTTGTAAACCTAAGAGTTAACCACACAAACAAGTTTCAGTAATAATGCTGTACAGCCTCCTGTACAGAACAAGCAAAAGCACATAAAATTTGGAATATGGGGCTGGGCAAGCATCACTGTCTTTTCTTTAACATACTTGAGTCACGACAGTTATAATTTCCAGTAGCAGCTAAATATGTGGATCTGCACATGCAAAATACAAACTTAACTAGTAAATAATAAGCACTTTGTGTTTTAGTTTACCTCTGCAGCATACTAACTCTGCTTATAGTTCCAAAGACTGTAATATCAACTGACTACAGGACAGACCAGTTTGAGATATATGAGTTCTACACTTGAAAAATAATAATTGGCAGGGTTGCCATTCTAACAAGATTCCTGGACAGTGACCTGTCAGTTCCACATCTCTAGCAAGGGAGAAAAGTAGATACTGGTTTTAATCTACATGATGGTTATACTGAAAAATGAGATGCTGAGTTCTTATCATTTAGTTGACACTTTAACAAGGAGCTTCTTCATATATTGTACATCTCCTACCTGGATGCCCATCCTTGCAGGAACCTAGCATGCACACCATGAAGTGTGATGAATACACTCTCAATTATTTATGCATCGAAGTTCATATAAATATATAAAAACGTACTTATACATAGTTCATGAAACCTATCATTATTTTTTCTCTATAAAGTGAAAGTATTAAATGTGTATGAGTAAATAAGTACAATTGTTCAGGGTAGCATCTACAGTGTCCCCCATTTGATTCACCAAACAATCATATCAGGTTGATTGAAACAGAATTATTGACCCAGGGCCATTTATACTTGAATGATGATCTGAACTTACTTGAATGATGATCTGAACATGCTTTACACCATTAAACAAAATGCGACCCCTAGAGTATAGAGTAGGGCTGTGCAAAACATTTCAAAGAAGGGTTACACAGTGCATGAGAAGCAACCAGGAAAAGCTTTTAAAGCAGCTTTGCATGTCTCACAAAATACATGGCTGCTTTAATTATTCAAAGAGAGGTGCTTTCTTTGTGGTTTACAACACCCTTCCCCCACTCACTAATGTTTAGCAAAGGCCTACTCTATACACAATCATGTTAAATACATTATTAAATATCCTGATAGTATTTCAGCTTTTGGGTATATAAATTCAACTCTGTATGTTACACTGCTGAAAACTGTCGTTCATAAAGTTGGTAAAGAGAGGAGGGAATTTTAAATGGAGCTGTTACTTCTTTTCTCTTGTCCAAATTTCAATGCCCAGGTACTCAGAACATTAAGGGAGGGGAACCTGCAACAAAAAAAATGCTATCTATTTTCTCATTGACAAAATACTGCATTATCTTTCTTTCTTGGTGCCATTATGCCTGTCAGCACAGAAGCTCTTAATGTCATGTATGTACAGGTCTATAGCCACGGCACTTCTTTCAACATGACATTAACCTAAAAACCATGGTGTTGTTCATTGTGTTGTTCATATTGTTGTAGAAATGAAGACTAGGACGCTCGGGTCTTCATTCAGGAAAAGAGTTTAATATGCGCTCAAGCTTCAAAATCTGAACCCCGAAGGTTCGGGGTCCTACCTCTTTATACACCCCCCCCTTAATGATTATACAGCCTAGACTAAGTGTCAACTCCAAGATATATGATACAACTTTAAAGGCAAGCCGGGTGAGATAAATCTGGAGGGAGCTGGTGGGCTTCCTGCCCATCCCTTATCTTTGCTCATTTAGCTGCTACAGAATACACATACCTTCCTGTTTCTTATCTGCCCGTCCGGCTCTTCCCCACATACCATACTCACAACAGATAGTTCACTTGCAACAGATAATTGCCTGATGAAAGGGCTTAGTTCTCTGTTGCTTCCTTGACCCTCATTCCACCTCATTCCCCCCTTTGAAAGTATTCCGCCTTTTCAGGGCAGATTACTTTCACTAAGGTCATCATTGGGGATAGACTGATATTCCCACATGGCCAGGACTTGTGAGGTAGCCTCCCTTTTTGCTAATAGAGAGATACTGTTGGTGATCGCTTTCATGAAAATTGGTAACACACAGGGCAGTATCACACACCCCGCAGCGATCAATCCAATCAGGGCTACAATAGCCTGGAGTCCTGGTAGCTTTGGGAACCATTCCCCAAAAACGTCTCCCAAATTTAGTCCCTTCCAAGTCTGTACCGGCACGTGGGCTAGTTTCACCATCCTATCTGTGATCTCTTGTACCACCTTTCCACTTTCATCTATTTCAATGCAACAATTTGGCAGATTAAATTTTCCACACACTCCTCCTTCTTTTGCTAATAGATAATCTAGCGCTAAGCGGTTTTGCATTATACAGGTACATGATTTCACACTCTCCTGTGCCAGCTGCGTCAAGCTTTTGACAGTTTCATTAGTAATCATTTCTAAAACTGCCTGCAAGCGTATTAAGCGATTAAGCAAGTATATAGGAGTGCGATAACCGTACATTCCATCCTCCACCCAAGTGGCTGGTCCATATACCTGAACTATTCTTTCCGGCGGCCACTTGTCCATGGCCATTATTCCATTTTCCAATGCTAGGGACGGCCCTTCTTTTTTGTGTATCTCTGAGCTCGTCATACACTGGTACCCCCAGAACCTGTCATTGTTTTAGTGGCAACAAAAAGAAACCGGGCCGAATGATTCCCATAACACATGCTCCACACCAGTTAGGTGGTAGTTGCGCATAGGCATACTTGCCACAAATCCAATAGAGCCCATCAGGGGCTGTCCAAGGGAGGGAAGTGTTCTCAGGATCAGTGAGGTATCCCAGAAGGGAAATTTTCCTTAATGCCCATTCACTGTCCCGGGCTGTCCGGTTTTCGCCCGACCACAATGAGTTATTATTCCATGAAGGGAGGCACCGCAACGTCCCTACCTCTGAGCAATTCTGGGTGCGATTCCGACTGTAACATACCTTTCCTACCAGATTCGAAGTCAGGACCCAATTCCCATCTTTTCCAGGGGTGACAGTCAGATTGCCCGCTTTATGTTGCTTGACTATCATCTGGTAATTTATTTCTTGGGCTTCCCAGGGCCATTTTTCTCCCATATTAGTTCCTCCACATACAAAACAATTTTTGACTTGCAAAGTGGTTGCTATTTCTTCTGCTAATTTTACAAAGGTATTAACCACTTGAACTGGAAGATTTTGCATGTTTAATTTAGTCATTTCCTGATAGTATGACCAGAAAATTGTTTTCTTCTGGGAGCCATAGACCCGCCCTATTAACTTCATCTCTATTTCAGTAAGGGGATTGTTCCCCTTTCCATCTATCCCCATCCCGAACATCCACTTTTTGTTTTCCCATTGCCGTTGTTGAGTGTACCAGCTTCCATTTTTTACCTCAATTCGGACCAAATTACAAGTGTCAGTTCCACAGGTAGCTGCTGTGGTAGGAACGGTAACAAAAGTTATATTTTTGTGGTCTGTTTGGCCTCCAGTATTCCAAGACACACATGACCACCATTTGCACCTTACCATAGACACTAGGCAGCTGTCAGGAGCGCACAAATACTTGTTTTCTGTGGCATAACTTTGTATCTGGGAGATTTCGCCACAGTTACCAATAGCCACCCAGAAATTGGCAGCCACACAGGCATCAAAGGTTACGTTAAATTTTCCATCTTTCTGGGAACTCCAAGCTGACGTCCCTAATATCTTCTGGTCTCATGCCTCCCCGTCAGACCGATGAGTTTTGATTTGTAATGCCCATTGGTTGGGGCTTTGTACTGGGCTGTAGCAGTGAACCTGTCCCTGGCTGTCTCTACACTGCCCATACTTAGTCCGGTTGTGAAAACAGGACGTTAAAGTGTGTCGGCATTCTGTAGGTTTCTGGGTATGGTAAATTAAAGTTTTCTCTACCTTATTATCTAGCCTTGTAGTGTGGGTGCAATTCAAGCATGTATTTAAACTCCTCCTCCAGCGCTGCATGCTGGGGGCGTTGGCTTTAGCCAGATCGATTTCCCAATACCTGGGGGGAGTGCCCACGTAGAGGGTAACCCGGCATGTTCCCTTCCACCCCTCTTTTAAGTCACGCACTGCCGTTACTGCCCCCTGGGACGGGGGGTGGTGGTGGTTTCCGCAATCTAGCTGAAGGTTAGGATTTAACAGTGTGCCTCTCTGTGCTTCATCCCAAAGATTTTCTGAACACATTCCCTTTCGAAGTATTCCTCCCACATGATCACATATTGTACTTGATTCTCCCACTCTTATGTTTTCTCTACACTGGGCTGTTATCACATGGTCAAACAACAGGGGGTTCCAACAGGGATGCCACCCCTGCACCCACTGTTGAGGTTGAATGGAGATGTGTCTCCTTTCAGGACATTCTGGACTAGGATGGCCTACGTTATAAGAGTAATCAATCCCTATTTTCCACATTTCCCATCTACCAAAATTTGAAATGCAAAAGGTGTTTCCCTTAATTTCCCTCATTCCCCCACCCCGCCAGAGTCACTAGAGTGATGATTATCCACATCTTCTCCAGTGCGTAGAGGGTCAGCTTCTGGGGGTGACCCAGCAGTGGGATGCGATAAAACTCCCCCAGTTCCTGGTGGTGAGTTTTTAAAGAGTTTAATCTGAAGAGGATTGGCTGTAGGGCATACGTGCCACTTCCCTTGGTCCTTGGAAGCCGCCCTCTTTAAATGGGTCCAGTGTATCCAACTTTTCCCTCTGCGTACTTTGACTGCAAGAGGAGAGGACATAATGACAGTATGGGAGCCCTTCCACTGGGGGGTCAAGTTAGAGTATTTCCAATGTTTAACCCACACCTGATCTCCTGTCTGAAACTCATGGCATATAGTATTCAATGGGGGAGGGACCTGCTCGATCATGTATTGATGGAGGCGGTTCACCGTTCTATTGAGAACTTGTATTTGCTGGATCAATTCATGGTTCCCTACGGCTCCCTTATGAGTCAAATTCGGGTATCCCATGAGTTCTTTTTTCAGGACCACCGGGGGTCTGCTGAACATCAGCTCATAGGGGGAGAGTCCAATTCTTCTTTGTGGAGTGACCTGAATATTGAACAGAACCATAGGAAGAATGTCGGGCCACTTGAGCTTGGTTTCCATACACACTTTAGTGAGTTGGGTCTTGATCGTTCGGTTCATTCGTTCCACTCGGCCTGCCGATTTCGGGTGAAAGGAGCAATGCAACTTCCAATTTATACTTAAGAGCCGACTGACCCCTTGGCTGATTTTATTTGTAAATTCTGGCCCATTATCTGAGGCTATACTGGAGGGTACCCCAAAATGGGGAATTATATGCTTTAACAGAGCCCTTATTACTTCTTTAGCTTGCTTAGTCCGAACTGGAAAAGCCTCTGGCCAGCCTGAATAGGAGTCAACCAACACCAACAGAGCCCTATATGCCCCTGCCTTAGGGAGATCGGTGAAGTCCATGGTGATAGAGTCCATGGGTATATACCCAATGGGTTGCTCTCCTTGTGGTAGGGTTGGCCCTTGCCTAGGGTTGACTTGAACACAAACGGAGCACTGCTGGGTGGCCCAAGTGGTGTACACATGTATGTTGTCGATATAACATTCCTTCAAGATGAACTGAGCTAGTGCTGTTTTCCCCATGTGAGAATGAAGGTGAGTATCTTTAACCAAAGTCCAACTGACCGCTTGGGGGACATATACCCGCCCATCTGGCAGGACATACCACCCATTCTGGGAAGTACAGCATAGGTCTTTTTGTGCCTTGGCACTTTCAGTCTGGGTATATACTGGGTCATATTTCAAGGGATCGACCAGATATCCCAGAGCCAAGTGGATTGAGACATCCAGGGTGGGCCCCTCCTTAGTTGCAGCTTTGCAGGCTTCCTGATCTGCCAGGCGATTTCCTACTGCTACTGGGTCCATGCCTTTTTGGTGACCTCTGCAGTGCATTACCACCACCTTAGTCAGCAACTGGATGGCTCCAATGAGTTCTTTGATGATGTGTCCATGTTGGATCCACTTGCCTAGTGAGTCAGTGAACCCTCGCTCCTTATAAATTGTGGCGTGCATGTGGATGGTTAGGTAGGCATATTTGCTATCTGTCCATATGTTCAGTTTCTTCCTCAGCTAACTGCAAACCTCGTTTTAGGGCCCACAGCTCGGCGGCCTGGGCACTTGTCCCGGTCGGCAAGGGTCCCGCCTCCACAACCTGCACCTGGTCCACTACTGCATATCCTGCTACCCTTCGCCCCTCCGTCACAAAGCTCGAGCCATCTGTGTACCAGTTGTATTTTGCTTCTTTAAGCGGAGTGTCCTTCAAATCTGGGCGACACGAATATTGGGCTTCTAGTAGTTGCAAACAGTCATGATTAACGCAGTCTCCAGGAAGAGGAAGCAGGGTAGCAGGGTTCAAATTCTCAGACACTTCCATACGGAGGTGCGGGTTATCAATTAGCGTAGCTTGGTATTGGTATAGCCTTTGATTGCTGAGCCATAGGTGCCCCTTATTTTCCAGCATAGTCCGGACTGCGTGGGGCGTCTGGACGATGAGGTCAGCAGCAAAAGTGAGTTTGGATGCCTCTTTGGCTAATAAGGCTATGGCTGCCACCACTTTCATGCACTGCGGCCACCCTTTGGCCGGTCCGTCCAATTGTTTGGATAGGTAAGCCACTGGATGGTGCCATGAGGCAATCTGTTGGGTTAGGACTCCTAAGGCGATGTTCTGTCTAGTGTCAACAAATAGGAAGAATGTTTTTTTCAAATCGGGCAGTCCCAACGCGGGGGCATCCAGCAGGGCGGTTTTTATTGCCAGAAAGGCTTCCTGCTGTGGATTTTCCCAAACGAAAGAGTCCCAGTCACTTCCTCAGGTAGATTGGTATAGTGGGGCTGCTATTACTGCAAAATTGGGGATCCACAAACGACAAAACCCCACAAGCCCTAAGAATCCCCTCAGTTCTCACCTGTTTGTGGGTTCAGGGCTCCTGGCCACCACTTCCTTTCTTTCCCGTCCAAGGGTTCGTTTGCCTTGGGCTAGGTGGTAGCCTAAATACTTAACCTCCCGCTGTACTAATTGAGCCTTTTTCTTTGATGCTCAGTAGCCAGCATCCACCAATAGCTCCAGTAGCCTCCGGGTGTTTTCCCAGCAATCCTCCTCCATTCTTCCAGTTACTAACACATCATCAACATATTGGAGCAGGACATCATCGCACTGTACCAGATGAAAGTATTTAAGGTCTTCTCCCAGCGTGGCCCCAAATAGGGTGGGTGAGCTCTTAAAGCCCTGGGGCTTCTGGGTCCACGTGTATTGTCTCCTCCTCCCTGATGCTGGGTCTTCCCATTCAAAGGCAAAGAGGGGTTGACTCTTGGTGTATATTGGGATTGTGAAAAACACATCCTTCAAGTCAACCACTGAGAAGTGTGTAGCGGAGGCAGGTATGGTACTTAGTAGGGTGTACGGGTTCGGGACTACCGGGTGGATTGTCTCTGTGGCCTCATTGACAGGCCTCAAATCCTGCACTGGGTGATATGACCCATCAGGCTTGCAAACGGGTAAGGTTGCTGTATTCCAAGATGAGGTTGTGGGGACCAAAATCCCTGCTTTTAGGTATTTAGCAATTAAAGCCTGGATTGATTGAACAGCTTCTCGGGTATAATACTGCTGTCGAACCCGTACCGGGTGATGGTTCCATTTCGTTGTGATTATTAGTGGTGCCTGGTACTGGGCTAACCCAGGGGGTTTATCTTCAGCCCACAGCCCTGGGACCTGGAACTCCTGCCACTTGTCATCTACCTGTTTTTCCCTCAGACACATAAGCCTCCAAGCTTTCTCTGGATCATGGGCCAGTTGAAGGGTTGATCCATGTGGGGAAAAACTGATTATTGCACCCAATTTAGTCAACATATCCCTCCCCGTTAGGGGCATTGGGCACTCAGGTATGTATAGGAATTCATGAATTATATTTTTTCCTCCCACTTCGCAGCGCATTGGATTTAGAAATGGGCGCTGCCCGACCTCGCCCCCCACTCCCTGCACAGTCATGGCTCTTTTTCCTACGGTTGTCATCTGAGTATTTACCACCAAGGCCCCAGCCCCCGTATTGATTAAGAATTTCATGGGGGGGTTTCCCACCCTGACAGTGACCGTAGGCTCGGGGGGTGGGACCCTGTCGCCTGGTCGCTGTCAGTATGTCCAATCTGTCTCAGCCAGCCCTATGACTTCCGGGTCGGTCCTTCCTGGGCTCAACCTGTCCCTTCTTCCTCTGGTCGTCCTTTCTCTCCCACTCCTGCTTCCCCGCCAACCTCGCATACCCCTCCCTCTAGAATATCCCATCTCTTGCCTTTCATCACGGTGCCTAGGACACTCATTTTTCCAGTGTCACTCCTCTTTACAAAGGGCACACTGGTTAGGTCCCAACTGTACTCGTCCCATGGCTACAGCCAGCAAAGCTGCCTGTTTCTTCATTCTTCCTTCCGCCTTACCTTCCTCTACCTTGTCTCTATTCACATACACTTTCTTAGCTACCTCCATCAACTCACTAGTATTTTTCCCCAATGCTCCCTCCAGCCTCTGCAGTTTTTGTCTGATGTCAGGGGCACTTTGGGCAATAAATTTTTCATTCAGCATCATTCGGTGGTCCGGATCTCTTATATTTAACTGAGCATATTGTTCATATGCACTAACGAGCCTACCTAAAAATGCCTCTGGGCTTTCCTGGGGCCCTTGAATCACCATAGCTGTTTTTGCAAAATTAACTGGGGGTTTTCCAGCAGCACGTAAAGCCCGCAGTGTCAAGTCACGATACTCATGCAGGGTAGTTTGGTGCAAGGGATTATTAGGGTCCCACTGAGGATTCACTTCAGCTGCCTTCTCAGTCCTCGCTTGGGCGTCTTGGGGGTACATTTCCCTCAAGATCTTATCCCTTTCGGCTTTCCATTTTTCCCTGTCCTCCGGAGTCAGCAAGGTTCCTAGCAGTTGCTGGATATCCTCCCACAATGGTAAGTGGGTCAGCATTATGGTATCCAAAAGCTCACAAACCTCACGGGGCTTTTCAGAAAACGGTCCATAATGCTGTTTCCAATTTAGGATTTCGGTAGTTGTAAAGGGAGTATATTGAAAGATTGAAGTGAGGACTGGTTCTCCCTGAGTGTTTGTCCCTCTTTCTTGAACTTATCTCAAGGGGGCCAACAGCTGGGGCTCAGACCGCTGACGGGATCGTGAGCGCGTTCTCATGGCTACCGGATCATCCTGAGATGGATCCTCATCTTCAGTACTTGATCCCTCAGTCTTAACCATTTCCTTTATTTGAGTTTTTGGCTTTGCACCCCCATCCCCCCTTAGGGGCCACTGGCTGCTCGTTGGTTGAGGTTCCTCCTGTATGGGGGCATGGGGGGGGGGATTTCCCCGTACAACTTCATCTTCAGGCTGGGTTAGAATTGGGGGCTTAGTTTTATTCTCTTGCTTCTTTTTCATGACACAAATCCGGGTGCACTTGGTTGCACACTGAACCAGCCATGCTGGTCTCCGCTTTACAGTGAATCGCCACTGATCTATGTACTGAAACTGATCCCAATGTCCATCTTCAGTTACCTTCTGATGGACTTTACTAATAACATTAGAATTGAACGTCCCCTCTTCTGGCCAGCCGACCCTGAAGGTGGGCCACTCACTTCTACAAAAAATCTTCAGAGTGTCTGGGTCAGCTGGGGGATCTCCATAATCTCCACCAAAGGCGTCAGAAAAGTTTCTCACCATACACTTTAGTGGGGTGTCGGAGGTGCTACTTCCTCCCCCCATTTCCTTCTATAACCTTAGGTTCGGGGCAATCTAATCACCCCCCTTCTTCTCCGCAAACTTCACCACCCTTTGGAACTGGTCTCCCAGCAGGCGCTGGCTCTTTAATGACTAGGGATGACGGTATTTGCGTGAAAAAGGGTTTCTCGGACCTATCTCTTTCTCCTATTGTGCCCTCCCTGGGTTCCTTACACACTACAGCCGACCTGTGGCACCGGACTTTCAACGGCTACCAACAGGAACTGCGACTGTTTAACCACCCACACAACCTATATGGACTTCATTAGGCATGCCAGCCCAAGTCCAGGGGGGTGTACCTTCCCCCTCTTCGATTCTCAAATGGAATCGATACCATTCATTTATCTATACTCGCCTTAAGTCGAGGTTCAATCATCCACCGTTCATTCCTCGCCGGCCGGCCCACACGTTCAGGCTTCTCTTTTCCTGTTATATGAAGGGTCCTTGGAATTAGGAGGGGATATCCCCGGGACCGAACCGTTGACCCAGTCGAGACCTTCAGGAGAACTCTCCTGTGGCGCCTAGGCATCGACTCCAGGCGGCGGCTCTGTGCCTTGGGGTTCCTCCCGTTCCAGCGAAAGATCGCCCTCGAGCAGTCCCATCTGGGTCACCAAAATTGTTGTAGAAATGAAGACTAGGACGCTCGGGTCTTCATTCAGGAAAAGAGTTTAATATGCGCATAGGTTCAGACAAGCTCAAGCTTCAAAATCTGAACCCCGAAGGTTCGGGGTCCTACCTCTTTATACCTCCCCCCCCCTTAATGATTATACAGCCTAGACTAAGTGTCAACTCCAAGATATATGATACAACTTTAAAGGCAAGCTGTCATGAGTGCCGTTGAGCTGAAGACATCAGCGCAATGGCACACATGACAATAACGAGGAAACAGGGGAAGGGGCTCAAGATAAGCAGCCATCAACTCACAAAGACGAAAGAAGAAGATACAATGGCTAAGCGGATCGCGAGGCACACCCAAGCTGTTAGCGCTAGCGCAACGGAGATAGCCCAGCTGACAGCAATCACCGGATGAATAGGGAAACCGATGATGGGCGATCCCGGAGCGCCAGCGGGGCCTCGCAACCCCTCACCTACCGGCAAGACCGCATGTGGGACAAAGGGGGGGTGACGTAACCTCGAGTGAGGGGGCGCTGACCGGCGCGGGGTATTTAAACCCCGCACCGGCGCGCTCCTGTCACTCTCAGCTTTTTTCTACAACTGTAACTACGCTATGAATAAACCAGAGCCTGCTTCATCTGAACCAGTGCCTGTGTGTTACTCGGCGGTAGGCAGTGCATGACATAAAGCTGAGAGTCACAAACTCAGCCTCGCCGAGCCCGACTGGACGACAACGAGCCGCGGGAGGAGTAGACGGCGAGAAGACCAGGAACGATGAGGCCGGCGCGACGCGGACAAGGGGGGCGAGCCGCACGGCAAGAAGCAGAGGAGGACCGATCGAGGCCAGAGGCACCGCGGACTCCCGGAGCCATGGACGCCCACCCGGCCCAACCCGAGCCTCAGCTCCAACCCCAAGGGGAGATGGCGACGGAGGCAACCCGGCCACGGGAGGGAGCAACATACCTCCCGAGACCAGCGGAGAACCCCGCGCCCCACATCGCACCCCAGACACGGGCGTGGAGCGGCAACCCAATGGCGGTAAGCACGGGGGAGGACGAAGAAGCAACCCAGCCGACGGCGGAGGAAGCGGGCCAACGGACGGGAGTGCCTGAACCCCACCGGCGACCCACCCCCGCCGACACACCGATGAAACCGGCCCCAGCGGCGGCGCGGATCGCGGACGGGGACGCACAAGCTAGACTCGCGGCCATGGAGACCCAACTGAAGGAACTCCGGACCATGCTTCAATCGTTGATGTCCCCCGCGCCGCCAACGACGTCCCCGCACAGGTCCACACCCCGAGCGAGGCGCCGAACTCCCACGGGCCAGATGATGGTCAACAAACGGCCCAGGCGGACGACGCCACAGGCCGGGAAGTGAGAGGAGGGGGCTCACAAAACGCCCGGGCCCCAAAGGACTTCCCCATCTTCTTTGATGGGAATCCCGCGAAACTGTCGTTCTTCATTACGAACGCCAGGGAGTTCATGGGGAGGCACGGACGCTCCTATGACTCCGAAGCGGACAAGATCGCAGCCGTGGCGATCAAACTACAAGACCGGGCGGTGGACTGGTACGTCCAATTGTACGAGTCCAGCTCCCCCACCCTCGCCAACTTCCACGCCTTCAGCAATGAGATGAAGAGCTACTTTGAGGACCCACTAGCCAAAGTGAGGGCGAAAAGCGCACTCCAAAGACTCAAACAGGGCGCACGCACTGTCCCAGACTACGCCCTCGAGTTCAAAGCCCTCGCAGGGAAGATCAACGACTGGTCTGAGACCACCCTGCTGGAAAAGTTCAAAAGGGGGCTCAACTGCGACGTACTCCAATGGGCCCTCTACCGCGACGACCCAGAGACTCTACACGGGTGGATCCACCTCACGGGGAAAGCAGAACACGCGCACCGCACCTTCCTCATGGCAACGACGGAAGACACGACCAACACCTGCCAAAAGGTACCCGCGCCACACGTGGGGACAGCCGGTCCCACATACCCAAGGAAGAAATTTAATCGCGGGCCCTGCGGGAGGTGTGGAAAACTGGGGCACAAGACGGCAGATTGCTTTGCCAACCGACCGCCGGGGATTGCGCCTAAACCCGCCCCGAAAAGTAGCCTAAAACCACCTAACCCGCCGCCGCCCCCTCACCGCCGAATGACCGGAGCCACAGCGACACCAGAGGAAGGCTGGGACGCCTACTGGGGGGGGAGAGGACGCCGTAGACCCAGACCAGCCGACGGGAAACGCTCCCCGCCTGCCCTGAAACGCGTTGCGAGGCGGGCGGTGGGACAGCAGCGCGGACCACCTCGACGGAACGGCGAAAGCTCCATTATAATGGCGGCAATCAAACTCTCTGCCGGCAACGGAGTCACCACGGCCGCGGCACTAGTGGACTCGGGGTGCTCGAAAAACCTCATCCACCCCGACTTAGTCGCCAAACTCGACCTCCGCTGCTCCCCCCTCCCCACGCCGCTGGCATTCCACCAGCTGGATGGCTCAACAGCGGGAGGGAAACCAGCCACGATGCAGACCGAGCCGGTCACCCTGCAAATGGGCACTCACACCGAACGCACATCGTTCGTAGTTACCCACATCGGACGACCCATTGCAGTCTTGGGAATGCCATGGCTCGCGACAAACAACCCGCGCATCGACTGGGAGACCCGCACCTTCACATTCGGTGACGGCGAGTACCGGGCGCCAGTTCTGGCGGGCCGAACCAACCCCACTGTGGGACGAGCAGAGGCGGCTACACAGGACAACGCAGCTATCACAGCAGACCTACCGGAACAATACGCTGACTTCTCCGAGGTCTTCGGAGAGGCGGAAGCTGATCAACTACCCCCCCACCGCAAGACGGACTGTCGGATTGACCTGCTGCCCGACGTCCCCTTACCTAGACCGAAGATCTACTCGATGACCCCGAAGGAGATGGCAACCCTCCGGGAGTTCATCGATAAAAACCTAGAGAGGGGATTCATAGAGCCAGCATGCTCACCGGTCGGAGCCCCCGTCTTATTCCGGGAGAAGAAAGACGGCACCCTATGGCTCTGCACCGACTACCGGGGCCTAAACGCGGCTTCCCTGTCCAACAAATACCCCTTACCCCTGGTAAAAGATATGCTTGCCCACCTGTCCACGGGCAAGGTCTTTTCCAAGCTGGATCTTCGCGAGGCGTACTACCGCATCCGAATCAGGGAGGGGGACGAATGGAAAACTGCGTTCAACTGCCCCCTAGGTGCCTTCCAGTACAAAGTGCTGCTGTTCGGACTTGCGGGGCCCCGGGGGTGTTTATGCAGCTCATCAATGAGGTCCTGCATGAACACCTGTTCAAAGGGGTCCTCGTCTACATAGACGACGTCCTTATCTACACCAAAACGCACGAGGAACATGTGACCCTAGTCAGACAAGTCCTCGATAAACTCAGAAGGGCGCAGCTCTATGCCAAACCCGCAAAGTGCGAATTCCATAAAGCGCGCCTAGACTACCTGGGGTACCGAATCTCCGGAGACGGCATAGAAATGGACCCCGCAAAAGTCGAGGCGGTGGTGAACTGGGAACGCCCCCGCAACAGACGCCAACTCCAGAGCTTTCTCGGCTTCGCGAATTTTTACAGGTCATTCGCCCGGGGGTTCGCGGAGATAGCCCTCCCCCTAACGGACCTCCTCAAAACCAAAGGGGTGGGGGACACCCGACGCGCCAAGAACCCGGGCACAGTATTGAATTGGACTCCCGCGTGCCAGACCGCATTCAATAAGTTGAAAGCGCTGTTCACCACAGAGCCAATCCTCGCACACCCGGACCCAGAACGGCCGTTCGTGGTCCAAGCCGACGCCTCAGACTTCTCCCTGGGGGCCATCCTACTCCAAAAGGACCCCACAGGACTCCTGAAACCATGCGCCTACCTGTCGAGGAAATTCTCCGAGACAGAAAGGCGATGGCAGGTCTGGGAGAAGGAAGCCTTCGCGGTAAAATCGGCGCTGGAAACATGGACACACCTACTCGAAGGAGCCGCCCAACCATTCGAGGTCTGGACCGACCACCGGAACCTCGAGGCCCTTCGAACGCCCAGACGCCTCAGCCCAAAACAGGTCCGATGGCCCCAATTCTTCAGCTGCTTCAACTTCCAGCTGAAGTTCATGCCGGGGAAAAAGAACTTCCTGGCTGACGCCCTTTCCCGACTGCCCCAAGACGAAGAGCCCGCCCCAGACACGATTGGGACGGTCCTATCCGCTTCCCAACTGGGGATGGCTGTGACCACCCGGAGCGGCGCTCGGAGGCAGCACGACTCTACGGCGCAACCGACGGCGGGACAACCTGTGACCAGACGACGCCAACTGCAACTACCAGGGGGGATACGCACGGACCTCGCCGCCGCCCTCAAAACCGACCCCTGGTTCCTGGCAAACCCCGAAAAGGTAACGATGGCACAGGACCTGGCATGGGGGGAAGGCAGAATCTATGTCCCGGACTCGCAACGCCAAGCGATCTTGCATAGATCCCACGACACCAAGCAAGCGGGACACTTTGGGTTCCTTAAGACCCTGCACCTAACAAGGCGTCAATTCTGGTGGCCCGCGCTAAGACAGGACGTGAAAGCCTACGTAGCATCCTGCCCAACGTGCGCCAGAGCCAAACGGGCACCAGGCAAGCCCTCGGGGCTTTTACAACAGGTGGCAGAACCCTCCCGCCCATGGGAGGAAATCTCCATGGATTTTATAGTGGACCTCCCACCCAGCCAGAAGAAAACGGCCATTTGGGTGGTGAAAGACTATTTTCGAAACAGGCCCACTTCATCCCCTGCACATCGGTCCCGTCCGCACAACAACTAGCCAAACTCTTCCTCATCCACGTGTACAGGTTACACGGATGTCCTGCACGTGTAGTGACCGACAGGGGCACACAATTCACTTCTAAATTCTGGCGGGCCTTCCTAAAGCTGACGGGGACCCAACAGGCCCTATCCACTGCCTGGCACCCCCAGACGGACGGAGCCACAGAGGTCCTCAATGCCACCCTAAAACAATTCATACGCTCATACACCAACTACCATCAAGACGACTGGGCCGAACTGCTCCCGTTCGCCGAAGTCACATACAACAACGCCGTTCACACGAGCACGGGGAAAACTCCGTTCGAGGTAGTCTCGGGGTGTGACTTCGTCCCCATACCGGAGCTACCACAACCCCCGGGACCCCAGGTGGACGCTAGTGACTGGGGACGGAAGATTGCGGAATCGTGGCCAATAATCATGGCAGCGCTGAAGGAAGCACAGGCGGCCTACAAAGAGCAGGCCGACAAGCACCGGCGCCAACAACCGACGTTCCAGGCTGGGGATATGGTCTACCTATCCACCAAATTCCTAAAGTCGCCCCAACCCTCGAAAAAACTGGGGCCTAAGTACATCAGGCCGTTCCGAGTCACACAGATAGTGAACCCGGTGGCAATACGCTTGGTCCTGCCACACAACCTACGGAGACTCCACCCGGTATTCCACACCAGCCTCCTGAAACCGGCAACTACCTCTCGATGGCACCCAAGCACGCCACTGCCCTCACCAGTGATGATCGACGGCCAACATCACTTTGAAGTAAGGGACATACTCGACTCCCGCAGGCAACGGGGAACTTTACACTATTTGGTCAGGTGGAAACACTTCCCCCACCCAGAATGGGTGGCGGCGCACAACGTTAACGCGCCTGACCTGACCCGGGCTTTTCACCGGGCGTACCCCGACAAGCCTAAGGTGAGACAAGCAAACCGGCACCTGCATACCCCCTCCCCCGCGGCCCCCCCTGCCTACCGTGCCCCAAGGGAAAGGGCCCCAAGCCCGCAACTTGGGTGGACCTCCCCCCCCCAGGACTCACCCCCCCCCGCCCCGGGCCCACGAGGCAGTGACAAGCGGTCGCCAGCACCCTCCCCCCGCCCCGGGCCCACAGGGGAGTGGCAATCAAGTCAACAGTGCATCCTGGGGGCAACGCCCAGGAGCACACATAACAAAGGCGACGCACTTAGAATAAAAATAAGGGCCCTACCTGGAGCTGATAAGCACCCGACCAGCCACGCCTCTCTCCTCGCCGAACTGAGCCAAACAAGCAGGGTGTGGTCGGAGCATGCGCACGCCCAGGGTGTGACCGGGGCATGCGCACGGGGAACACACCCTAGATGGACACGTGGTAGAGAGTGGAACAAAGGGAGGGGCGAAAACACTCCGGCGGGAAATTCAAAAAAAAAAAAAAACATTTTGACAGCTCTCCTGGTAAAAAACCGGAAAGCCGGGGGGGGGCACTATTCGGACAGGGGGCAGTATGTCATGAGTGCCGTTGAGCTGAAGACATCAGCGCAATGGCACACATGACAATAACGAGGAAACAGGGGAAGGGGCTCAAGATAAGCAGCCATCAACTCACAAAGACGAAAGAAGAAGATACAATGGCTAAGCGGATCGCGAGGCACACCCAAGCTGTTAGCGCTAGCGCAACGGAGATCGCCCAGCTGACAGCAATCACCGGATGAATAGGGAAACTGATGATGGGCGATCCCGGAGCGCCAGCGGGGCCTCGCAACCCCTCACCTACCGGGAAGACCACATGTGGGACAAAGGGGGGGTGACGTAACCTCGAGTGAGGGGGCGCTGACCGGCGCGGGGTATTTAAACCCCGCACCGGCGCGCTCCTGTCACTCTCAGCTTTTTTCTACAACTGTAACTACGCTATGAATAAACCAGAGCCTGCTTCATCTGAACCAGTGTCTGTGTGTTACTCGGCGGTAGGCAGTGCATGACACAAGCCGGGTGAGATAAACCTGGAGGGAGCTGGTGGGCTTCCTGCCCATCCCTTATCTTTGCTCATTTAGCTGCTACAGAATACACATACCTTCCTGTTTCTTATCTGCCCGTCCGGCTCTTCCCCACATACCATATTCTCAACAGATAGTTCACTTGCAACAGATAATTGCCTGATGAAAGGGCTTAGTTCTTTGTTGCTTCCTTGACCCTAATTCCACCTCAATATCACTCTTACTAGGTCTCATAGTATTTTATCCTCCTTCCCACACCTATTTTTTCTTTCACCTTGTCACTATAGCTATAGCACTTGCAGAAGTTTCCTCTTTTTTCAAAAAAAAAAAAAACCCTAAACGTTGTGATGCATTATACCATGCAATTTGTAATGTGGCTAAGTGGAGAAATAATAAACGCTATAGTAAATAAAATATGAAGAGACTTCCTTGGTAGAAGCAATGAATCAGTTTTTTGGCTACTAAGTGGCTTTCACCAACTCATTGCACATGATTTAGTAAACTTTGGTTTAAAATATGGCAATCAAAACAATACATTCAGTAAAAGCAGATTTAAGAACAAAGAAAACTAAGGCATCCATAAGATTTAATCAATTTAAATGCATTAGGTTCAAATGTTGTGACCCAAACAACTGAAGGGTTTGTTTGTGTGCATCCATAGCTGTATGTGAAATGTATTAAGAATTGTGTAAGTAGTGACAGCCTTCAGTCATCATATTACTTATAGCAAACTCAGTTCTCTAAGTATGGATTTTTATATAGCCTTTACTCCACCATTCACAGCAGGCCTGATGGAACTCCAAGGTTTCCACAGCTACAAAAACACAGGAGAAACACAGATAACTCTTTTTAAAAATGGGCAAAAAAAATAGCACAAACACATTTTCAGTGGTCACAGAATGCTGTTTGGTTATTAAACATTGTTTGAACATCCAGGGAAAATGGACAGAATGAACATCCTGCAAGACACAATGACTACTGAAAGTCAATAATAGTTTGTTGCAGGCTACTGTTGTTCTTGGGACGCGGTGGCGCTGCGGGTTAAACCGCTGAGCTGCTGAGCTTGCTGATCGGAAGGTTGGCGGTTTGAATCCGTGTGACGGGGTGAGCTCCCATTGCTAGTCCCAGCTCCTGCCAACCTAGCAGTTCGAAAACATGCAAATGTGAGTAGATTAATAGGTACCGCTTCAGCAGGCAGGTAACGGCGTTCCATGTAGTCATGCCGGCCACATGACCACGGAACTGTCTACGGACAAATGCCGGCTCTTCGGCTTTGAAACGGAGATGAACACCGCCCCCTAGAGTCAGACATGACTGGACTTAATGTCAAGAGAAACCTTTACCTTTACCTTACTGTTGTTCTAACATTTGAGCATGTTGTTACTTTTTCAAGATTTAAGCATTTTTTAATCCTTACTTAATCCTTAATATTCTTGTCCTTTTTAAAACAAACAAATACAAATGAAACCAACTAAATTAACTCCATTTGTATTCTCAGCCACACAGGAAGTGCAAATACCTTTTGGGGCAAAAGCATCTTTACAAAAATAGAAATTACCATATGTAACCCTGTGGTTTCAGGCAAGGTAGGCAGAGTTAAAGGCTATAAGCTACACAATTAAATTGCAGGATACAGAATGCAGGAACAGGATCCTCAGAGATTGGGAGGTAAAGAAGAAGCTTTGTCCTTTCATAATAAGAACTCATTTTCCAGTACTCTAATCTGGAACTGGACTATGACCACACATCTAATACTCAATCTGAAATCCTCTGCTGTAGAAGTTTTAGAATTATATCCACTTCTTTTAGCAATGATATAGAAATATAGCTATACAGCTATATAGATATTCATTCCTGTCTTCTGCAGATATGAAGGTAGAAAATGGAAATTCTTTTAGTCCTGATTTGTAAAACCGTTGGGAAAAGAAATGAGCTTGAAGGATAATTTTACTTGGGAACACATCAAATAAATCAGCTGAGATAAATATTTGCAATTTGCTCACATAATGATCCTATGAAATGCAAATAAAGAACAGAGTTCCTCAGAATGTGTGCACAGGATCTTTTTATTCATGGAATTAAGACAAAGAATCCATTGAGCCCTGCAAGGCCGGCAACTCAGGAAACAAGAATCACTTGGATTTCTAGGGGGAAAAAAATATTGCTAGCAGAGTAATGTAACAGAATCTTGAAAACCTACCAAAATAATTCTCCTGCACAGCTAATATCTAGTGCAATTAGGGCTGAGTCTCTTTCTCACACTCTGTATTGGAATGTGAGAATGATCTTGGAAGATGTGGGGGAAGAGATGCGGCCAAGGGAATGATTTGATAAAAGCGGGAGGAGCCCACAACTGAGTAATGGACAGAGAAAGAAACTTAGAAAGGACCCACACTAGTTGCTTAAGCAGTAAATAGGGACAGCGGGAGATTTGTACTTTCAGACTTGCAAGATTCTGTTAATGTAGCCTAACAATAAAGTAGAAATAGCTTATCTGGTCATGTGTCCTGTCTGGTTTACCTGGGAGGGCTGACACACGCCCCTCCTCCCCCGGACTTAAGAATCTTTTCTGTGCTGGCCGTTTTCCCTCTGAACTGTTTTTCCACCTGCCTCTGTTTCAAGATCTATTAGGCATTCCATCACACAGCCCTCGCACACTGGCACACAATTTCTCCCACCTTGAAAGCTGCACCAGCCTTTCTGCAGCATGCTGTGAGCTATGTGCCAACCATGAACAGGGTGAAGACCAAAAGCTGGCTTGATTGGAGTATGTTGGAAATTTGAACTGGTGAAGTAAGTTCTTCCAACCTCTATTCTTCCAAACTTCCCCAATACAAAATAAGGGGCCAACATTTTAGCCTCACCCTATTTGGGGAGGGGCAAAAAGAGTCCAAGGGCCACTTGTATCACACCCCAACACTTTCAGCTATCAATCACTCCCTACATTCCTAACTCCCTTCCAGAAAGGATTTGTATGTACAGATAAGCCACTATCCGTTTTAAGTTTGAAATAAGACATTTTTATCATACAAATGTGGGGTGGGGAGATTTTCACCAGTTCTACTAAAGATATATCAATCAGATGGAGAGGGAGACGACCTCCCACAGTTCCGTTCATGTCATCTCACAAACTACAGTACATTTATTTTGCAAATATGTGGAGAGAATTTCAGCTCTTAGGCAAGCAAAACATAATAATTAATTTTACTGTAATGTAATCCTTCCTCTTAGCACAATAAATCCAGTAACTTAATGAACCTTTACCTGGGGGTAATCCACTGAATTAGGTGAGTTTTGTCTCTGAGTAAAATGTATAGGAATGCTTTGTAAACTTGCAGGGTTTTTTTAGAGTTCATCAAATTCTACCATTACAAGAAATGTAAACCTAAGAACATATTGTTAAGTCTTATTATGCAGAAAGAAATTTATTTTTTGTATAAATGAAAAAATAGAGAAAGAAAACTACTCCCAGAGAATTATTGAATAGTGCTGTAGTTGTGTGAATTCTACATGTAGCCTGTCCACAGAAACTAATTCTAACAAATGAAATGGCTTACAAGAATTATTTGCTAGCAAAGTGTTTTTATTTTTTAACAGCCTTAGCTTATTCCTAACCTGCTAAAAGACAATTACCAAACTTGTAAACTTCTCTACCAATAAATAAAGAAGGGATCCATTTATCTTCATCTAGGGCAAATATAACAACTCAGAAAGAAAGAATTCCCTAGCTGGTTTCATTGAGAGATGGGTTTATTTTCATCAGCATTTAGTTCATCAGTTTTTGAACTTCATCTAAGTGTTATGGGGCCAAAGTACTGAGGGAATTCTATTTAGATCTATCTCCATTGGTAAGATGGGACTTAGACTATTTTCACGTTTTGCTATGATGTAAAGGTAAATGTTAGGGAAAAAAGATAATGATTGTCAGAATGTTGTTAAGGGATACAGAGAATAGAGTGCCAGGGTATATTTGCTTCTTTTGTTGCTTGTTCCTTTTACCAGATAGCAGTTGGTGTGTTTATTTCAAACCAAGCAGTTTCCAATGGATATCTAACTCTGCTTTATGGTAACTGGTGAAGGTCCTCATCCAAGTACGCCTTGATCTGAAGCTGACATGGCCACAAGGGAAAGGGGCTTCTTGGCCTTGGCTTTAGACTCTTGCCCTACTGAGACTTTTCTGTTGTTTCCATGTCTGGCTCAGACAGCTTTTCAATAGCTATTATTATGCTCCTATGCCATATATTTTGTTTCAGCTGAAGATAATGACGTTAGTTTAAATTTGTAAACATTTCTTGTACTTAATTAAAATGGCAGTTTTAATTCAGGGCCTATCATCTTCATATAACCCATTGACCAGGTGCTTATATTTTGTGCTGAGTTTTTGCACGTGAATGGTCTATCAAATAAAAATAATTAAATAAAAATTCCCCATTGATTGTTCTGTATCTTTCATGAGGATATGGCTTCATCAATGTAATTTTAGTAATTTACAACTATATGATATGTATGCCAAGGCACTAATTTTTAAAGCTGTTTTAAATATGGTCAAGGACTAATGCTAGGAAATAAGCATCTATCCAATCTGTTGACAACAACTTAAACAAAATTACACTGTAAATAAAGCTTTTCCACACAGTGATCCAAACTAGGTGTGATTCCAGAAAACTGTGAATAGAATTTCTGTATTCTTTTGGAATTGCACTCATCCTTGGGTGATTGGGGAGGAAATGAGATCATATTCAAATCCATATAACAGTAATGACTGGTTTATTACTTTTTGCACAGGCCATTTCCCCAATTGAAATAATCACACTCAACTTTTCAAGTTGCTATTAGCTCTTCAGAATAGGAGGTGTCCTTACACCCCATATGCTTTCCTTATGGGTCTAAAAGGAAATTCAAGGATAGGCAGCTGATTTTAACTGAGGAGAATGATACAATGAACATGTATTTATCCTCTCTCTCTTGTGTTTTAGGAGTTCATCTGTTTACCTTAGTGTAAGGACAGCCCATTAATTGTTTTCCAACAACAGGAACAGATTAGCTTGACTTCAATCTGTCCCCAGCCCACTATGAAGGCAACTTCTCACATTTTGTCTTACTGTACATCAAAGGTCATGCGTTTTGTGTGTATTATGGAAGAATGAAAATCTGATTTGGGGTGTGGGGACATATTTTGTTAGGTGACATGAATGGACAGGAATGAGACGAGAGACTACAGAAAGAATTACTCTGCCAGATAAGCAAGAATGAATGAGATTGGTAATTGGTGACTATCTGCTTACAAAAATCTTTGTTTGCATATGTGGTTTAAGAGTAAGTGTATTCATGCATATCCACAGAAAATGAAATAAAACACATTACTGATTCAACTGAATATATAAAAAAAAGGATACAAGGATGATGAGAGGTTTTGAATGTGGGACATTTGGTACCATGAGGAATGGATCTTAAGAAAAAAAAAGGACATGAAGTGAAAATAACTAGAATGAATGTAGAATAACTGTTATAAGAGAAAGTATGAGCCATGTTATGAAAAAGCATTAAAAGATAGATTAATTTCCCAACAGAATAAATAGAAAAATGGACTTAAAGAAAGATGATGTGGAAACTACTTGGAATGAAGTGAAAAGAATTATGTGACAGGGTCCCACAAACATTTGTGGTGTGATGTTAATAAGCATAGAAAAAGATGATTAGAGAAAGAAGAAATTAAGAGAGTGTGGATGAAAGTAACAAAAATGGATATAAAAGAATGTTGTAAAAACAAGGATGAGAAAAAGGCATTGTATGATGTGTAGCAAGAAAAAATAGTTACAAAGAATATCATCAAAGAGAACAAGGAAACAGTTAAGTTTAAAAAAGGCAGAGCAAATGCAGAATGGTTTGAAGGCAAGAAAGCAATTGTTTTGGAAGTGGTGAAAAGGCTAAGCAAGGAGCCTCCAGCAAATTGAATGGAATTAAAAATAAAAGTGAAATTATTTGGGATGAAACCGAAGTGAGGAAATGTTGGAAGGATATATTAAAGATTTGTATGAGAAAAGCAGTAACATGCTAAAGTGTCAACATGAAGCCAATTTGGCTTGAAGATTTAGGCTGTGGCAAATTATTTAAGAAACAAGAGGAGGGATAGCTGTAGAGTAGAAAATAAGTAAAATGATGCTTGCTGATTTTTCTACTATTACTGGTTAAAAGAGCTGAGAGTATAAATGATTAAAATAAGAAAAACTATGTACTTTTTGACAAGAAAAAAATAATATAAACATTTTTGAAGTTAGTAAAACAACTCTCTGTTCATAGTGTGCAAGACAGAAGGTAGAGACTTCCTGTGCTTTGAGATGGAACATCTTTCATATTAGCCTGATTAAACTTGCCCTGTCTTTAATTATTCTTACATCATCTTAATTAATTAATTAATTAATATTGACTCTCTTTTTTGCCTTTAAAATTACTGATCCTTCTAAATCTAAGCATCCTCATTCTGAAGTGAAGGACTTTTATTTTCAGGTTTATTATCATTACACAGCAATCCCTAAAGCTATAGCCTTAAACATATTTGTGTGAAATACAAATACCAGGAAACAACATAGCCCATATCATGTTGAAAGAAATGAAAATGGCTTTGTATAGGAGTGTGCTTCTGGTCACTTCATTAGACTTCAGGCAGTAATGTCAAAAGTGTCAAAAGAAACTGAGTGTAGTAGGAATGGGGGACTTAAGAAGTGTGTGTACTAATACAAGAAGAGATAGGGTCAGGAATAAATAAGCAATGAATGAATATCAGTTAAAAGCAAAAGTTAGTGACCAGTGTGAAAGAAGTACACTGAGGTGGTTTGGTCATATACAAAGAATGGATGATGATTAAATCTTGAAGTAAATATATAAAAAGTGAATGGGTCAAAAGAAAAGGTAAGATCAAGAAAGTTGGAGTTGATAAAATCCCAAAAAGAGAGGAGTGTGAGAAGGTTAAGGAACAAATGAAGTGTATAAAGCTGTGTATATGGCAAAGTCAAGCTGGTTTGCAAGGAAAATGGACATATGGAAAAGTATAGTAAACGGTATTGGTATAAAGCCCTTCACAGCATGGGGCCTGGTTATTTGAGGAACTGCATCCATCCAATTACATTTACCCATCCCATCAGGTCTAGCAGAAGAGGGTCCCATCTGTGCTGCGGGTCCCATCTGCGAAAGAGTTTCATCTAGCAGGTGACAAGTCTTTTCTGCCATGGCACCCGTCCTGTGGAACATCCCCCCAAAGATGAGATTGGCCCCATCCTCGACATCCTTCTGGAAGTCCCTTAAAACATGGGTGTGTCAGAAGGCCTGGGGATCTCAAGGAAATGGTGATTTGATGAGATGGCTGCATTGTCTTTAACATCAATTCTCTCCACTATCTTGTTATTAATCATATTGTTGATGTCTTAACTGTAGTTTTTAACATTTGGATTTTATGATTATTTTTATTGTAAGCCACCTAGAATCACTTTAATGTGAGATGGGTGGCTATATATATATATGATAAATACGTATAGTACATACATACATACATACATACATACATACAGTGAAGCAAATATTTGTAGCTCAGAGTTGAACTGTGGAGCCCTTGGTGCTTTCTGGGCATTGTTGTTTCCTTGCAGATGCTTCATTGCCAGACTAGGCAACATCTGCAGTGGTCTTATGGAGTGAGTAGGACAAGCTTAGTGTACCTTGTCCCTCTCTCCCATTTGTTCAGTAAAATCTACTTGCCTGTCTCTCTAGAACCTTCCTTTACGTGCCTCCTCTTATCCATCTACAGTATATTTTGGTTTCAAGTGTGGCATAGTCAACAGGTTGACCTGCACTAACCCCACAAATCCTCCCAGTGTCTTCCTTTCCCTCTTTCCCCTTAGCTGCTGCTAATATAGTTAACTTTTTTCACTCTCCTCCCAAGCATTTTTGCCTTGTTTCAGTCCATGTGAAAACAAGGACCACTTAAAACTGGCTGTTCCATGCACAGAATGGTTCATACACAGAATGCTTTGTTTATCTGTTCTTCCTCATTTATACCTTTGGTAAAGCAGGAATAGCTCCTACAGAATGTTGAGGTGGAAATTATAATGCATATATAATATATATATATATATATATATATATATATATATATATATAGAGAGAGAGAGAGAGAGAGAGAGAGAGAGAGAGAGCACTAGACAGATCCTATTTTTATTGTATCTTAGTTTTGTTTACTCCACTGCTGACAGTGCTATCTATGTAAGGAGAAGAAATGTATTTTTCTATATAATCCCCCCTTTAATCTTAAATTATCTAATTTAAAAGCAATAATTTCAAGACAAAATCCCGCCATTTATTTATTCATAAATACTATTGATACTCATACTGCCAGAAGAATAATTGATAGTCACAGAAAAAAGAAGTAAAAACAAGATACAGTTACAAGTGTTGACGGAGTGTGATGCCCCGATATCTCAGGGAATTTATTCAAAGTTCAAAGCTATTTTGGGCTTGTCACATTTTAAGAACATCAATTTTAAACATGAACTAATGGGATTTTTGCACTATTTGTTAACTGCTCTGGAATGCTACTCACTGAAGCTCTGTTCTTTTAAAACCATTAATTCAACTTATTTCCCTTATACAATCACACCCAACTTCATAAAAGCAGAATAAACCATCATTATCAAGCTGAAAAGGAACAACATAAACCTGGCAGGCAAAAGAGTGGAGAATCTCTCTCTCTTTACATTTCAGTTAAAATGAGCTAACACTTGCAATTCAACTTTTGTGCTTAATGATTGTATGATACATATTTTATATCCACTAAGAACAGTCACATTAATTCTGTAACTGCTGAGTATCAGAAAGGTTTATTATATATCACTTGATGGAAACTTTGCACATCCAACATTTGATGATAACTCAGCTCAAATCTCAGCATTAATTGCAAATGTTTATCATTTAAAGATACTTCTGTAAGAACATCTACTATGTGCTTTTATGTATTCTGGATAAAAACAACAATATACTGGACTGTCACAGAATAAAAGTTGAGAGGACGCTTGTTTCAGTCATCATTAGCTTCACTAGAATACCCCTTTACTTTTTAAGCTAGTTATATATCTTGCAAAAATATAGCAGAACATGTCAGTGTGATCGGCAGATGCAGCAGGAAAAAAGTACATTGATTACTTCAAAGGCAAAATCAACACACTGAAAGAAAGAGCCAGGAGTAATTATCCTTATATGCTAGCATTCTTTTTTACTTTCTATTTTTGAAAAGTAAAATGAGTCAATCTAAATAAACTCCTATAAATCAAGAATTTGTTTTCTGTCCAAATTAATTCAGTGCTGCTGCTGCTGCTGCTTCTTTTTTTCTTTTTTTCTCCTCTTCTCTGAAGATGCAACACTGACAATTGACAGCAGAAACACCTCTCCAGTCTTTTGCTCGCCAACAGAATACTCCAAGGGGGAGTTTGGAATATGTCATTATTAATTATTGTACATTCTGAACATTTGGGGGCACCTGTTATGCTTACTGAGTCTTGCCCTCTTCTCAGAAATGTTTCCAGACATAATTGTGGACAGTCACAGAAATTGGCAAAAAATTCTTATTTGCTTTTAAATACACATCCCTGATATCTTACATTCTCCCTCTGGCTGGATCAGTCCACACAGTTGTAGTGTATACATTCTAAACAAATTTCAGGTCAGAAGTGTCCTTTTATTAAAAAAGATTTTGCAAACACCGTAAGAATGTTTATTATTACATTATCACTTCCAATAAATAATAATAAAAAAATATTTACATTTTGAATCACTCTTTTATAGTTTGCCCTACCCACAAACACTGCAGGTATTCACAATGTACTTCGCTTATAGAGACATGCAATGACAAAAATAACTGTGTAAATCTAAGGTAGAATTCAGAACTTTGCCTACTGTGTGGAACTGGCATTGACTTTGAAAGTCAGGTATCCAATAGGGAAATATCAACCTGCAAGAAAATGGTATTCCCTGTAAATTGTTATCAAGGAGCAAAGCCTTTATTTCATTGCCTTTTTTTACTGAGTGCAGCTTGCTAGGGCTAGATCTATTAGGTGATGCCCCATCCACATTATATAAACCCCAACATCAGGGGTTCTTTTCCTTCAGGCTCACCCCAGTGTTGCTACGACTGCTAGCTCTTACTTCACCTCTTTCTCCACCAGTCCCAGAAATGAAAGGACATTTTTAGCCCTAACACATCAGAGCCTACCCCTTTTCCCAGGTCAGCTTCCTGGTCAACAAGCCAACAGCCCCCTTTTCACTGCTCACTGGTCTAGCAGGTTCACAGACCTTAATGGCTCTGAAGCAGTACACCTCCCCTAAGGGATGTATATCACTAATAGTGACAGTGATTGTGAAGACACCTACACCCCACCACAAGTGACTATCATGGCATGCGGTCTGAAAAGGTTTGTGGCCAGTTAAGGTGAGCTTTCCAACACTTAATCAACTTATTACTTACGATTATAACCATGCACAAACTAAACAATTGTGTTCCAATTCATGTCAGCTATACAGAGACTATTCCATGTGCTGAGTTCTTAGATACTTCAAAGGGATCCTCTTTCCATGGTGACTTGTATAAGACAGTAGGCATGTGCTTGATGAAGAAATAATTTCACTCCTGTATAAACCTGAGCCTCTGTGAATATGCATTAATTATAGTATGTCCTGTCCTTTAGCTTAGGCTATAGAAATATACATTTTAGTTATACTATTCCTTCTCTCAACAATTCTGTAAGTTAGATTGAAAAACTATCCCCTATTAGGACTAGGGATGTTTCTGGGGGAGTGGGTAAAAAAAGTCAACATGGCAGGCACAACCACACAATCAAATCCCTGCCTCTTTTTTACACATATGTAACACTCATAAAAAGGGGGGTGAGGCTTCAGTTGTATGGTTGTGCTCACCATGTCAACTTTTTTGTGCCCCCCTCCTGCAAATAAAGAACATCTTTTTGAGTAATTAAAACATTATATTTTTCAATATCATATTTTCCTTAGCTGCTTCAGTAACTGTTCCAGACTGCCTTACACTTGTACATGCATGCACAGCCACTTAGAGATTTCGATGAAGCTCCCAAAAAGCTATGTGAACCTTGAAGAAGCGGAAGCTGCTTTAATTATTTAAAGAAAAGTGTGTCATTTATGTATTATATGGCCACGCTGGCCGGAATCTGGAAGTTAAAATCTATATATGTGATGGGGTGTAGAGGTTTGTGACAGTGTTGTAAAATTGCCCTAATGAAACTTCTGGACTTTGCTGGAGAGCCATGCAGCTAATCAGAACAACTACATTGCTTTTTAATATCTATCCACCTACCTACCTACCTACCTATCATCTATCTATCCAAAAAAGAAGAAATCCACCTTTTCCCCTGAAAGATCTTCTCTCAATTTCTAGTTTCATTAAAAAAATGTTCCTACAAGAGTATGAAACCAGACTATTCATACATAACAGTCTGCTTTAGCTACCTATAAAGAACATAAGCCTCTGATAGATCACACTGAAGTTGAAAATCTCAGTGTTCTATTTTCCTAGTGGCCAAAATGATATCTATCAGAATCTCATAAACAGGACATGAACAGAAAAGTACTTTTCCAGTCACTTCCCAATAACCAGTATTAATGGTACTGCCTCATCTGCTTGAAATACATGATTCACACCCTTGTCCTTCACAATATTTTTTTTTCCAAAAAATATTGTCAGTGGCTTTCACTATATCATGAGATAACAAGCTACATAAAGACAAATAGGACTCTTATCCTTAACAGAACAAATCAAAATCAGAATTTAGGGTGAGCTAACTTGACCTAAAGTCTATGCAAATACAAACAATGCTTATATTTAAGAATGGAACATAATCAGAACAGGTACTCATTTGTTGCAAACCTACACTTACATGATTATCTTGAGTTGTCATGATGTGAAAAAGGTGAAAGGTCCCCTGTGCAAGCACCGAGTCATGTCTGACCCTTTGGGGGGGTGACACTTTCACAACATTTTCTTGACAGACTATAGCAGTGTGGTTTGCCATTGCCTTCCCCAGCCATCACTTTTCCCAGCAAGCTGGGTACTTATTTTACCAACCTCGGAAGGATGGAAGGCTGAGTCGACCTGAGCCGGCTACCTGAGAATCCAGCTTCCGCTGGGATTGAACTTGGGTCGTGGGGAGAGTTTGGGTTGCAATACTGCTGCCTACCACTCTGCACCACACAAGGCTTCTTGAGTAGTCATGCATAGGATTATATCTCTGATTCAAAGAAAAATAAAGAAAAGTTTTATGTAATAAATTGACTCAGTGTAATGATCCTTCACAAAATTACTCTAACCACTGGTTTTCTCTCTCTCTCTCTCTCTCTCTCTCTCTCTCTCTGCTTACCTCTTTGCATTATAGACTCTTTTTTTCCTAAGAATGCCTATAAGTTTGGGCACTGCTTTGCAGTACAGTAACTTCCCATTTTTCTAAAAAAATAAATAAAAAATCAGGTGGAACAGTAAACCCAATGGACCTCAAGACAAATGTACATGAATACTTTGATACTTACAGGCTTGATATGAATCACCTTCATGCACAAAGAAAAGTGATCAAACACTGATCCAGCTAAATTCACCCATGACAAAGTACCACTGAAAGCAATGGGATCTAAACTACTCAAAAATAAATTGCACCATTATTTCTGGGGGACTTATTAGGTATCTGGTTCAGGGTCTATTTTAAAAAAAAGGAAAGTGTGATTTTGACAGGGTTGTATTCAGATTAAATTTTAATTATTGTTAAATCATTAAAGATAAATTAGCTTTTACCCAAAACCCACAAAAAATCCTACTGATGTCAAACTGTCATTTGGCCCAGTTTCTTTGCTCTCTGTCCATTGTACAAGCACCACCTTCTGCTCTGCTCTCACCTCTCTTCCTCTTCTGCCTGAACCCTCCAGCTTAAGTGCATCAACCACCATCCTTGGCCCCACACCATCCTCCCACCTGTAAGTCTGGTCAGGGAAGCCTGGAATATCTCTACAGCAGAGAAAGCAACGGCCCCGGAACTACTTTTGCCTGGTTCCGAACCAGGAGGGAGGAGCACTCAGTAAATCTGACCTGAACCTAGGAAAGCTGGGACTAAAATATTGCAAAGAAATGTTATTATTGAGAAAAGTGGGAGCTGAATGCAGGAAATTGTACTCCAGAAATGTTTATGCAAACTCATTTCCAACTATGTATTTATTCATGTTTATGGGATGTCAAATCTTGAAAAAGCTTTTCAACGTCAGCATAATCAGAACAGAATAAATATTCATACCAGCAGTAAACTGATGTTACAGAAAATGACAGAGAATGGAGAACTGATGCTTAGAGCATCCTATTGCTCTATCATTAGGAACAATTTCAGAGGTCTCTCAAGGCCTCCTGCCGACCAGTTGGGATACTTTTAATTTCCATATATTTATATTAATTTCCATATATTATTTTTTAGAAGTCCAAGGTTGTTTACCAACTACCAACCCAAACCCATGGCCATCCATGACAGAAACTTGTATTTTTCCTAGCTAGAGGCAACAGGTGAATAACTTCTGACAAATATGAGCAGAACACACCATTTTCAATAATTTCTCTTTTACATTTTCAGGAATAGAGATAATCAGTCCACATTTCTTTTAATCTCATTTACATTCTATCAACAGCTATTCAAAAAGCATCTTAGTGGACCTTAAGGGATTAAGTAAAAATACAATAGTCATAACAAAAAAGTGTTCTTTATCTTGTAGCCTTCTCAACATTTGATTCCCAGATTAGCATGTTGAACAGAACCACTGGTAACATGATCACCCTTTCTCCAGGCAAAGTAATGGATGACCCGTAATAATATTGGAAGGCAGCATTCCATTAGTATCTACTTTATTATTTCAAGATATAAATAAAGAAAATAAAATATCTCTAAGATGGGTTTTACTACCTGTGGTGCCTGGTCTCTTCAGGAAGACTTATAATATCAGAGCAAACAAGGCATCTGCTTTCTTTGCAAACAGAAGGGAAAAAAAATCTGTATAGCAGTAACCTTGAAACACAAATTAAAGCTTTTAGGAGAGATTTATTTATTACCAATGCTACTATGCAAAGCCAGACGTGCCTTTCAGATACGGTGTTTTATAGCAGAACTGGGTACAGGTTTTATACAAAGTTAGTCCTTCAGTAGTCATTAAAAGTTATTTTTGAATAAATATGTTTGGCATTGCAGCTCTGTGCAATCCCATGGACATTTTATAAGAAGGGCCCCTGTTGAATAAATGCACATAGTAGGAGGTAGTGAGGACTTTGATTTATTTGTATTATAGTTAGCATACACAAAGTTTTGAATAGGATGGAATCTAGCTAGCGATTATTTGATCAATAACTGAAGGTGAATTAAAAGAACTCTAACAACAATATTACTTGAAGATGAATATAAGAAGCAGCCTGTGAAAATCAGATGCATGGGACAGAGCAAATTATAATGCTAGGGTAACTATTTCACACCACAAGTATTAGTTAGCACTATTATCAGTATGTGATAAGAACTGAATAGCAAAATTTACAGGGAGTTTTCTTTCTTTTTATAGCCATATAAGAGCACCATTTCAAATTGAAAGGGATATCATATATCATCAGGGATGTATGTGAGTGTAACAGTGCTGCTCAGAAAAGTTTACATACCAGGATTTTCTATTTTTAATGAGTGCTGAGAATTCTGGTATATACACCAAAGAAGAAGAAGGGGAAAAAGCACTAAAAACAAGAAATAATCAACATTGTAATAAAAGTAAAAGGAGACTATATAATAGAGATTGTCTTCCAGTGTATGAAGCATCTAAAGAAAATTCAGGGATAAGATAAGCTGGGAAAAAAAAAGGTGGGGGGGAGACTCATTATACACATTATATATCATTGAAACACTATGTAACCAATCTCATTTCCTGAATCTGAAATACTATCTGCACTTCCTTTTTATAATTTTAATGGATTTCTGAAATCTCAAATGTTTTCTTGGTTTAGTCTGACTATTCAGAATGATAGACCACTTTCTGTGCCTCATGATCATTTTATGTATCATTTGAATTGAAAATATTAGGAACTATTTCATAATCCAAGTCATTTTCAGTTTTTCTGAAAAATAAAAAAGGCCTAGCGAAGAAATGAAAAAAAAAAAAAATCTGATTATTTCTGGAGTCCCTCATGGACCTTTCATATCTCTAATGGTGCACATTTTTATAATATAAGCATAAAACTTGAGTGATAAAAGGGCAGACCATCCCATGCAATGTCACCTACTGACATTTAAGAAACAAATGCTATTTAGATAATAAAATCAATTCACACTTACACAAATGACATACAAACTCCTTTGGGAGGTAAGATTCATCCCTCTTTAATAAGAATCTGGAGGCAAGAGTTTTCTGACATGATGAGACTTTCTACCTAGTTATGAGATCATCAGGAACAATGTAATGATCATTAGCTGCATTTAGTCTGTGTTCCTGCTTCTCTTCTTCCATGAATTTTGTTTTGGCACCTGCTACAGCAGTATTAAGGTTTCTGTTTAAAAAAGTCTCTATTGTCCTAAAGCAGATTGGCACAAATTCTTGGTTGATGACTTCACTTAGACTTTGAGTGGGAAGGTTTTAGGGGCTTTGACTGGAATGCTGTTGGGCTCACTCTGAAAAGTGCAGGGGGACCTCATTTTGCATGGTCTCATTTTCCATTGTGTTACATATGCAGTTGATACAAACCAGAACTTGTTTTCTGTGGTAAACATATCCATAGTTTTTGGCACCAAATCTGATCTCTCCATCACTGCACTTGCAAAGAAATATCAAAATGTTATTGTCTTCACATTCACATTTAATTAAAATAAAATATAATTAATGAGCTTACTCTTTCCAGAGAAAGCCAGTTCAATGAGTGTATCTTCTAGTTGGTGGAATGTGAGCAAGGGTATGTTGGCTTGCAACACAGTCACTAGATTATAAGTCCTACTTTACATAGACTAGTATGTGTATGTTGCGGGTAGAATTGACTTCACTGGCATTTGTAGAATATTGCCCAAAATGTAACAAGTACTGTCTTTCCCACTAGCAAGGAATGCTGCATCTGGCATGGATACAACCAAGACTGATAGCCTAGTTTACTGCCCTCTTATTTTACTATAAAGCATTATGTGAAACTCTTAGTTGACTGAAAGCATGATGGCCAATATCCATGGGCTAATCTGGTGATGACCATAGCATATGGAAGATTGTTACTTGAAATATAAGAAGAATCAAAGAGCAAGAGTAAACCAATGAAACAAAAGAGCAACAGATAGAAACACTGAAGGTGTTATGATCTTGAGAAGTAGAACTGATGAACACACCCAAAGAAGAGAAGATGTATGAATTGGTGTTACCTAGATGCTTGTGGGAATGTATGAAGTGACAGCTTTATGTTATCATCTAATCAGTTATGATAATGATAGAAACAGAAATGAATTTGTAGGAAATCACACAGCATTCTTAATTAATGTGATTTGGGAGGAAAAAAAATCACTCACGGCATTAACAGATAGTTCAGAACAAGACAAGAGAATAGGATACATTACAAATGAATGAAACCATGTTTAAAGCATTGATTTTTGCTTTGCTTTGATAGACTTGCAAAAGTGCATTTTCTTAGGATATAGCAACCCTGACTTATTTTCCTGCTCTTCTCCTCATTCCTACTTTAGATTTTCCAGAAATATAACAGGATGCTAATTAACCATATTAAGCTAAAGTAGGAAGCAAGGAACAGACTATAAATAGTAGCTAGGGAAAATACTTGCATGTGTGGGGGAAATACAGTTTTGAAGAAGAAGACAAGTGACTGCTCCATATATAAAGGACCAATGAGAGGGTCAAGTTGACATGTGAGGAGATATAGTGTTGTAGCCCAGGTTTAAAAAGGGAAATATGCCCAGAAGGAGAAGGAAGGAGAAGGAACATTGGCAGTCTTCAATTCTACTGTTGGTTCTTATTTTCTCCAATAAACTCTTCTCTACCTAACACTGCCTAAGTAAGAACTTTTGGACTCTGAAAAGACGTTGAAACAGATGGTGAAAGTTTAACAACAGCAGCAGCAGCAGCAGCAGCAACAACATAATAATAATTTTAAAAAACCATAATTTCTTAAATTTATATGCTGCCTGACTCCCAGCAAAGTAAAGAAAATCACTCCTCCATATAAACATCTTTAGAGACATTTCCTCATGCCCTGTGTCCTTCTATCTCTTCTTTCCTTCTGAGACAAGAATGCTGAATTTTGTAACAATCTAACAAACTTTAAATAATCCGATGTGAAATTTACTCTGATTCTTAATCGTCTTATCTATAACTTACTCAACAAAACATAACAGCATGTTAACTGAATTTTTGTACCATGGCTACATCTTATGGAATGGAATGTGTAATTAAATAAGGGATGTTCTTAAGATACCCTGGGGAAAATCTTGGTAGAGATACTCTTGGCATTACCTAGGACAAATAATAATAGCAATGTACTTGGGAGATCTCAGGTCCAATCTTTGAAGAGATATTCCTAGAGGTAGATTGAGACTGGCTGTTAAACTTGGAAAACCCAAAGTATTGGGTTTACCAACAGACACCAGGATAGAACCCACAATAAATTGCATGAATACAGAGAAAATAAAGAGTGCATAAATAGTCTGAATCTCAGGTTGGTCACTACAAGCAAGCACACACACACACACACACACAAACAACTGGGCATTTGGAGAAGTGAGAATGAGTGACAGTAATGAGCTTTCCGAATATGTCTTTAGAAAATGGCTTGTTTCAAATATGTGGTTTAACCCTAAGTCTATTAATAAGTATGCATGGAAATGGAATTAATCAAAACACAAGATAGATTTGACTGTAAGTTATGAAAGATTGAGAGAACTGTGAAGGTTAAAACAATGATGAAAGGCTCTGAATGTAAGGGAGATCATTATTCTGTAGTGTCAAAAAAGTTCCAAAAGGTTTTGGTGGGGAGTGGGAACAAGAGGTAGTAAAAGAAACATGAGTGAAAGTAGAACATCTGCAGGAAGAGAAAGTACAAGATCTATCTTAAAAAAGTATTAGAAGGTAGATTAATATCCCAGTAGAATAAATAGAAAATGGATGTAATGTTAAAATAGCTAATGTGGAAGCAGCTTGGGTCAGAATGAAAATAGTTATGTTACAGAGCATCACAGAAATGTGTGTGCTAATGAAAAACATGGAAAAGAATGCATGGTAGAATTATGAAGAGACTGTGGATAAGGAAAATACATTTAAGGAAATGATTGCTGTTGGCCTCTAAGATCTTCATTTGAAAATTTCTATATTTTTACTAGGATAATTCCATAAAAACTTTACAGCCTTGCATCCCTTGGAACATTGTATAACTGATGAAACAGCAAAGTATCAATGTTACAAGTTATACAGTGGCTACGTAATATAACATGTCTGTCAAGACTGCGACTGTGCCTGACTATTGTAAGAATGCTATTATTCTTCTCTTATTCAAAAGAGAGATAACAAGAATAAATGCAAAAAACAATGGGGAGATTATTAACTGTTCTTGATAAGGTGTTGGCAGAATTCGAATTGAAAGGATATGAGAAATGACAATGAGTTAAATTTGGGGAATGCAGTGCAACTTTATGTTAGGCAGACCAGATTGTTGCTTTTCCACAGATAAGAACAGGATATCATGGAAGTAAAACGAATGTGATATATGATAAAGATTGCAAATTATATGTAATGGGAAAAAAAAAATAGAGCAAGTACTTGAATAGGTGTACCTTGGTAGAACGTTTACTGAAGTTGGAAAAATAAAGAAATTTTAAGACATACAAATGTTGGTAGAAAGGTAATAGGTAGTATGTAATCTGTGGTGTGGAATTAATGTTTATTGAAAGGATTGAAATGATTGTGTATAAGAGCAAACATTTGCCCACTTTGTAATATGGAAGTGAGAATTGAGTATGTCAGGAGAAACTCAGGAGTAAGTTGAATGCAGTGAGAATGGGGAACAAGAAACATGTATGATAAATCAAGATGAGATTAGGGTCAAGAATGAATGGATGCTTTCCAGTGCTACCTTCTCCTAAATTTAAGTTTGAATGAGTCCAATTAAGATTATCAGCCCTATGCAAATATCTAGACTAGGTAACTTTTGTTGTGAGATTGTAGAATTTACTATTCCATGGCCAGCCTTATTACTGGATCTGGCAGATTTTGACAGCAATATATGGGATTAATCTTGATGCTTCTTAGACTTTTTTATGTGTTATGATTTATTATAAAATCACATGATTACAGTATCATAGAATAACTGTAATTATCATGTGATCTCATTTTCATCATTTTCAATAGATGAAAATGAGTCAGGGTTACAACAGATGCCTTTGTAAACTCCAGGCTACAAGGATTACTAATTTGTGAACCATTTAAGCACCATTTGGAGGAAGGGTGAAAAACCAATTTAGTAAAAAGAACATGGGTTAGATATAAAAAAGCAAAAAATTTAAAAATAAGGAGTGTTGTTTGCTTGCTTGAATATTCCTTGTTCCACAGCAGTGTGAACAGTGAACAAGAATATCCATTCTGGCCTATGAAGGGAGGAAATGATAAATTCTCTTCTTACCAAGAACTACTTTAAGATTCCCATGTGTGGGCTGAAAAATCTGGATAACAGATTTCTGCTTTCTAGTGGTCATCTGGATTTTTGCAGCTCAGATAGCCCTAACTTTGAACAAGTCAGAATGTTATAAATATCTAAATCCTGGTTAATCAATCTCTGCACAGTAAAAACAGCACCCAAGTAAACTATGATCAGTTTCTTCAGATCTTTTCTGATACGGGCTGTAGAAAACACAGTGGTAAGTGCAGTTCAATGAATGTGGGTGTGTTTGGATAGAGTTCCCTGGAATGAAATATTTTTGGCTTTTATATGATTTAGGATATAGCCATTACTGATAATTTTATTATACTAAAAGTGTTCTGCAACCTATGGTAACACTGATAAAGGAGTAGATAAAAGGGTGTCTAAAAGATTTGAACGATCCATGTGCTTTCCCCTGTCCTTCTGATCACTCCCATTAGTTTACTAAACACAGCTCCTTTGTGTGTTTAGCGTTATAGTTTACCCACACCACAGCAGAACAGTGAAAACCTGAAAACGTTGAATATTTATTTGATTCAGTGCACGAATTTGCTCCTACCTTTCCAATTCTATATATAATCTCACTGCAGCAATTTCCCAACTTTATATGGGATATGTATACTGTGCCTGTTTTATACACATACAGTATACAAACATTTAAGGAAAGTATCATGTTGAAGAAATCAAAGAGGTTTTTTTTCTTTCATGTAATAGATGGAATTACTTTCAGTGAACTATTAACCTGAACACTGCTTTGACTTTTATCGAATAATAAATAGTGCTCTGCAAAAACATTTGTATCCTCCAAACACACTGTGCAAAAGGTTGCAACCCCTTAAGGGCTCAGGTTTGCGTCCTTGAAGTCCTCCTCATGTCATCTGATCAGGTGTGTCCATGCATAGGTGACACTTCTGCCAAAGCAAACCGTGATGTTTTACCAATGTTATTTTGTCCAAATCTGCTGTTTCTGTTCAATAGCAATCCTGTCTACTTGGGAATCCTGCCTGATGATCGCCACCATTACAGTATTTTCCTGCAGATATTTTAAACTGACCTTTTCTACTTGTATGTGGGTCACCTGTTTCTCCTAAAGTGTCCTTATATTAGTAATGTGTTACCTTGCTTGAATCACAGTCGAAAACCCTTCAGCCTTGCTTTGCAGCAATAAATTCAACTGACAGCTGAAATTTGGAACGCTCACTTAATATTGATTCTGAATGAAATAACAAGCGACATGACCTTTTGGAGAGTGTAAAATATGGCTGCCACAACATCTGTGCCACATTTCTTGCTGTTTAGTAATATGCTGTAACAGCATGGAGCTGGCATTAAAGCTAAGCTTTATTATCAAGCAGATCACTCCATCTCTCTGCCTTCATTAAAAAAGTGTTTTAAGCTTTCAGGGGCTGGTATAGCAGGAAATACACAGGCATGATTTGGAGATCTAATTTACCATCTGGTAACAAAAGGTAAAGGTATCTCTGTATTCAGAAATCTATCTGATTTGCTTAATTAAGCAATGGGCAAAGAGATTCTGCAAAAAGGAACATACCTTATAACAAAACCTAGTAATAGGTTTCACTTTATCTTGACAAATGGGGGGATCTGTGATAGCTTGCTCACAGAGGAAAAAATAAGTGAAGGTAAATGTTGTTTATAGTTTTCGGGATACTAGAAATACATGCTAAAAAATTTAGCATTATCCCAGGATAGCCTGAACTTATTCAGCTACGCTAGACTACGAAACGTTTGCATCTGATTACTTTATTTTCTCTTTGAAGTGCAAGTATCTTTTAAAATATCCTCCAAAGTAGCACAACATCAATTTCTTCACTTTTAGAAATCCAATTTAAGCAGGGTAAAATTGTCAAAACAGTCTAATTCATTCCAATAGCATGGCTCTCAGTCACAGAATGCACAATATAAAAAATGTGCAATGTATTGAGGACCATTTTATGTAACTTTTGACTTCACGTCCCACTATTGTTCATATCCATTATTTCCTTCTTTTGATGGACAAGGAGAGAGAACCACACATATTATTACTGCATTTTAATGTTATATATTAGGATCACAACACATAGCCAACTGTACAATACCTCTTTAAAATGGCTAAATCTCATCTTCAAGGGGAGACTGTTGCCATCATTCATAGTTTACAGTTAAATATAATTTATAACTAAAATGGCTGTCAGCACTTTAAGCTGAAGTATAACTTATGGAACAAGAAAAATGCCTCTATTCATTTATCATGTTAATAGCCAATATATTGCAAGTCTTGTTTTTGCCTGTACCTGAGTGGCCTGATACTGGGATAATCTATATCAAGTAATTTATTAATAGTCCACCTTAATGTATTGGGAATTGTGGACACTGGGTCTGATTCACGTATCTCCCCTTGCAAACACGCACACTCACAGAGCAGAGAACTAAAATTGCTTTTTGCACACATGCTGGCCATTCAGGAATCTAGTTTCAAATTATTATTTGAATGTGACAATTAGCTATTATTAGTAATAGAGTAATATTCACAGATACAACTATCATATGATTACCAACATAATATTGGCACATATTTAGTAGTTTAAATACCTCCTCACTGGGGAATGCAGTGATGAGTGAATGAGTCCTGGGTTTCTGCAGAGGGCAGCACATGGTCAGCATTCTCTGGGTTAGAAACCAAAGTAGATCCAGTTAGTGCTGGGATGAGAGTTCTCTAGGGAATACCAGAACTGTAGACTAGACTGGGAATTCCAAAAAATAATTCCTCTTTCAAGGAAGCTACATGAGTTCATGAGCCACCAGGAGTCATGCTTGAACTGAAAGAAGCTTTAAAGCATGAATAAGACCTCAAAATTCAATATCATACGCACCCCAATAATCTATCACTCAATCCCTAAGGAAGGCCTTATTATTTGAAAACTATTTTTATGATATGCAGACACATACAAATTCCATCCACTACATCCCTGTCTACCACACTGCTGTAAATTGTTTTGTGTTTTAACACTAAGGTTTGAAAAGTCTTTATGAATACATTTACCTGGATGCATTTAAAGCTCTCTCCGATGCCTTAGTGCTAAATGTATGAAGGTTTTTGGGAAATTAGGGGATTGAGGGACTTGTGCAAAAGTATATCTTTCTCCTACAACATTGGGTCAACACACACCAATATACATATCTGTTTGGGTATATCTAACAAAGAGTGTTAAAAAGTTTGAATCAGCCTAGCTGACTTTGAGTAACGAAGCTTAGAGACTTGATTCAAAACTATGAAGATTCATAATGTCTCCTGCATTAGTGCTCATTAAGCTGAATACCCATCATGAATCAACCAGACCTTACCCATTACCCCTTGCTGGCCCTCACTGAACCAACAGTTCAAATATAAAACCTAAAGCCCTAATATGTTTTTTCTCTCTCCAACATATGGCAACATATCTCCTGTTAAGTTCGGTGGTTACTGGTTATTATATTTGCTCCTTTTGCAGGTTACAATATTCATTACTTTTACTGTTATTGCTTATTTCCCAGTTTGATTCTTCTGGATCAAAAGGATAACAGTTAATCGAAGGCATGTACTATTAAATGCAAGCAATGATGTAAAAGAATTCAGATTACATATGGAAGCAAATTTGAGATATATCAATGATGAGCAATGCTATATTAACTTAGGCAGTAAAACAAATCAGATTAAATTGATCTATACTTCCTAACTCCAATGGGAAGTATATTTAAGGAAGAAGGAAACATATTATCTGTCTGAAGTACTTCTTTACATAGTTTATAGACTTTATAAGAACTGAGTATGTTCATATAAAAGCTCACACCACAGCTCATATGAATAATTTTTTAATGGAAATAGATATATAAAGAGCTTAGTATAGTCAGCAGACAAGTGACTCTTCAGTATTTCTTAAAAAGTCATTACTTAAATGATTGTTGAAGGTTATACTTACCTGCTCTTCCATTTGGTTTCTGTTGTAAGAAAACAGGCTGCCTTGAAAGCCAGTGGATGAGAATTTGAGCCTACTATATTCTCATCAACAATGACAGGATAGAAATAGTGGTAGTAAAAACTGCAATGGGTGTGTCTGCTTGACCTTCTAAGCCAACCAATCCTATTATATCTTAATGTGATCTATGAACCCAGTCTTTGAATTACTTTATCACTTGGGTTATGTCTCATAATTATTCTCATAGAAACATACATGCTTAAGAATTAAAGTTACACAGAGAATGTTTTGAAATTTTAATGGTTTCATATATTTCACTTTTGTTCTTTTCCATTTCCAATTCAACTACACACTGCCTTGAAAAGGGATGTTAAAATCACACATGGCAAAATCAATTAAAGGATCAGAGGTGGTCATGGCACAGAGCTCTGAGAGAGGATTAACCAATTGTATCTGTTTCTAGAATTCAAATGTACAAGCCAGATTTTATTACTAAATGGCATATCCAGAACATAAAATTATTAGCCCTTAAAAATCTTCTTCAGAAGATTAAAGTTCCTTTTACTGGGATATTAAAAATCCACCTGCTCTGCTTCCTGTAATGGTTGTGGTTAGTGTCTTTTGAGGACAGCAAAAAAAAAAAGCACATTTTAAAAAAAAAAGCATACTAAAATATTCACAAATTGGATGATTTGTACATTCTCAGCTCAGGTAAGATTCAAAACTAATCTGATTATGTGTATATTATGAACACCTAAGCATCTTTCTGCAGCAATTATAAAGCTTTCATGCATAAAAGAGGGCATTTTCTTTAGCATTGGGCTAATCCATGAAGGGTTTAGCTTCAAAGGAGAAATGGGGGGGGGGGATAGCAAAGAAAGAATGACTGAAGTGGGCTTATAAAGTAGTGATATTTCTTTTTCCATTAAACCACAGAGGATTATTTTCAACTCTTGAAAATCCTGAAGTAACTTCAGAATATAATCGTTTTTCTTTCTTTCCATAACACCACCCCCCACCCCGCATTGTGGGGGAATTTTAGAACTGGGAGCAAAATAGAAGCTCTGCTTTGAAAAATTCTGCACCTTCCTGACATTATATGGAGGCTTCAGCTGTTGTGGGAACATTTAAACTGGCAGCAACTTTCACCAATGCATATCACTTTCCAGATGTTACAATCTGATCATTATTTTTAAAGGAAAGAATCATTATAATGCACAACATGTACGTTATAAAGAACATCTTTCAATAACTGGGAATATAGAACAAGTGCTTAAATTTGCTGGATTGTTCTGATAATAATTGTAACAAAGTAATGCACAGATACACAAAGAGGGAGAAATGATACCTCTCCTAAGACACAACTCTGTCCTGTTTTGTTGGCTACCTGCCTGTGACTCTCCTGCCTTTTATCACTGCCACTATGACCCGTAGCATTAATTTATGCTGTGTTGTCCCAGTCCCATTCTCTTTTGTCTTTCATCACATATTTTTCTCTCATTTTCTAATGACCCTGATCATGGCTGCTGGGATTTACTTTAGTTTCATACTCTATCTCTTCTTTGTCTCTGATTTAACTTTCCAATTTTGGTGCTGTACTGATTCTTCTGTACTTGTGCTTTGCGTATATGTATTTGTATGTCTAATTCACCTTTCCAAACCCAGGGCATTCAGGTGGGTAAAAGACTGTACGATAGTAGATACAGTAGATAGAAAGATGGTAGGTAGGTAGGTAGGTAGGTAGGTAGATGGATGGATGGATGGATGGATGGATGGATGGAAAGATAGATAGACAGACAGACAGACAGACAGACAGATAACAGAAGTTTAAATCCCAATTGAAACAAAAAATAAAATACAATGGCAGATAAAATCATAATCAACCAAGCTCAAAAGACTGGGGGACATGCTCTAGACTATATATAGTATACAATACTGCAAACCTTATTTTCCTGGATCCAAATCTCATATGCAATCAAGGTACAAGTATAAAGTGTTTTAGCCAATTCAGATCTGGTCATCCAAATGCCTCACAGTTGTATTAGGTAAAGGTAAAGGTTTCCCTTGACATTAAGTCCAGTCGTGTCTGACTCTAGCGGGCGGTGCTCATCTCCATTTCAAAGCCGAAGAGCCGGCGTTTGTCCGTAGACACTTCCGTGGTCACGTGGCCAGCATGACTAAATGGAATGCCGTTACCTGCCTGCCGAAGCAGTACCTATTAATCTACTCACATCTGCATGTTTTCAAACTGCTAGGTTGGCAGGAACTGGGACTAGCAACAGGAGCTCACCCCGTCATGCGGACTCGAACCGCTGACCTTCCAATCAGCAAGCTCAGGAGTTCACTGGTTTAACCTGCAGCGCCACCGCGTCCCTCCACAGTTATATTAGTCAATACATATACCCTTAACTCTGAAATTCTATTTTATATATTGCTTCACTGGTAGTGCAATGTACTGAGATATACATACATTCTTATGTATATAAAGAAATGTAATATGTTTTTAGCTTAGAATTATCAAAGTAAAGCATGATTTGCATATTAATTCAAATATGGACAAAATAATCTAGGTTCCAATAGGTTCAAAGAAGTGAAAAAAGTTTCACATCTATTCTGGTGGCAATGAGTTACCTGATTTTTTTTTTGATTTTTTGATTTTTTTCATCCCTGAGATAACATTTTGTGGCCTGTGCTGGTGCTAAAATGTGCAGTTTCATCCAGGCCAAAATATACTGTCTAGAATAACTTTAAGCTTAAATAAGAGGAAAAAAATGTCTTTGCAAAGCTATGCACGGATGATATATTCCCAGAGAAATACGGAATCAGCATTTTTATTTACTTACTTATTTTAAGGTGTCAGATATCCAGCATGACTAACTATAAAAAAGCCAAGATGTTCATCCATGCTTTTCAGTTAATTTATCAATCTATAAATATATTATTATTCTATGTCTAAACTAAGACATACTGAGTGAAAGCATTTGTTCAGGTTGCTATGACTTGATCAGCATACTGTATGTATTTGTATATGCATATTCATCAGTCAAAAGAGAGAGTAGGTACACAGTAGGTATGGCAAAGCACCCCATTGATCAGGAGAATGAACATTTATCTTGAGATTATAAATATTCATTTTAGAAGTTTTCATCCCAGAGTGTGGGCAATAGAGTAGATGTGGATGAAACCAGGTAAACTCTATCCTCACAGGTCCATGTGTTCTTCATGACTAAAAGATGCTCAGTTTAGAATGAAAAGTAAATGTGCTCTGTTCTCTAGAGAACACCATATAAACATTATTTTTATGCAGCTAAAAACAGTCAGACTGTCAAGAAAGAAAATCCTAATAATTCATTTCTTACGAACATGAAACAAAAATGACAAAACAGCAGAATACCTTTATCACATAAGTTGCAAACTCTAGAAGTAAATTGAGAAGGATTCAATTAAAAATGGCCCCCCAATAACACATGAGAGAGATTGATTTGTGGCATTACGTTACTGTGTCAAATCTGTTGAATACTTCAAGATGGAAACTTCAGTCTACATCATTTTTTTGTTTATATTAATTTCATTCATTATGTTTCTATCCCACCTTCCCTCTAGAAGCACAAGGTGGCCAACATCTGCTGGGCCATGTGCAGAGTGAGATTACCCTGCCCCCTCCTTCTTTGGGCACAAATGTTAGAAAAATCCATTATCCATAAAACCTGGCCCTGATTTTAGACCACAATGCTATTGTAAACAACCTGTTTTAAAACAAGGATGAGAACTCAGTAGAAACTGGTTAATCAAAAACTGGTAAAGATTGTTCCTCACAGCCACTGATTAAAAATGAAATTTCCAAGAAGTGGGAAATTCAGGAAAATTGAAACAGGTTTAATTTCAGGATATTTTGGATGTTTCGCTAAGTGATGTCTAATCGTTTCTGTATACCTCTGTACACATTATAGTTTTCTTTCTTTCTTTTTTTAATTCAGCCTTCATCCATCAAGCTACAAATGAAGTTATCAAATGTTCTGGGGTTTTCTTGTTATTGCTGTTATTGCTGTTGTAATTTACAATATTTATTTGAAACATCTAACCAACCTCTTTTTAGGCACTTTGGGGCAAAAGACAATCCATTTGTAGCCATCTTGTGGTCTACTTATGGCATTGCATTTTAATTTGTAATTCATTTCATATACACATTTTCATTTTGAAGGACTGTGTGTGCGTGCATACTGATGATACTTCACCCCATGCTGACAAATAACTTCATCCAGCAGCTACACATACAGTACATATTAAATAGGAGTGTTGAGACAGCTGAGGCACCCCACATAAGAGGGACCTAGGGCTAGATCTCTTCCCCGAACAAATCCAACTGGAACCAGCCACGGAAGAAAAAATAACTACTTCAAAACAATGCCCCCCACTCTCAACCACCTAAGCCAGTCCAGGTAGATGGTACTAAAAGCCACCAAGAGATCCAGAAGGGCCAGGGTGGATGGCCCTCCCTGTTCCTAAGTGCTCCAAAGGTCATCCACAAGCACAATCAACACCATCTCAATACTATAAACTGGTCTGAACCCTGACTGAGAAGGATCCAGTTAATCTGTTTCTTCCAGGGCTCTTTGATGCTGACCATCTACTATCCTCTCAACAACCTTCCCTAAAAAGGGAAGGTTGAAGACTGGACAAAAGCTGTCCACACTGTTGGATCCAAGGATCTTTTTGAGAAGGTGGTAGACCAGCACCTCATTCAAGGCAGGCAGAACCATCTCCTTCCACAAAGAGGCATTAGCCACTGCTTGGCCCCAACCACATGCCACCTCCCAGGAGGCCTTAAACAGGCAGGAGAGACACAAATCCTGGACATGGAGGGCAGAGCTCGTAGCAGCAAATGTCCTCTCTGCTTCCTCAGGATTGACTATTCAAAAGCTTCCCAGATGACTGAGCTGAGCTGAGCTGAGCTGAGCCTCAGGCACTTTCACAGGATTGATCCAACCAGAATACAACTCTGAGCAAAGCCCCGTGACTTTATGCAGATATTCCTCACAGCAGCCCTAAAAGGCCTCCCCCAGCCCCTCCTTATTCAGAAGTGACCTGGTCACCTGAAGGAGAGCCATTGGCCAACTGTCTGCAGACACAATAAAAGCAGAGAAGCAAGGTAAGTCCTAATAAAGGTTTTCACTTTTGCCCAGTTGGATTTTCTCCTTGTCATTCTTCAATAGCTCTCTAGGTGTCTTGTTCATCAGTACATCACCCTGACCTCCTCTGTAAACTAGGGGGCTGTATGGGATCCATTATGACAGAGTGTTTGCACAGGCACAATCCAGTCCAAAGCCCTTGCCACATACTCATTCCAAGCCACGATTAAGCCTTTGGTTGAACTGTGCACTAGAGCTTTGGGAATACTCCCAGGTTCCTTCTAAAACCCCTTTGGGTTTCACTGAGATGGGCCAATCAAATAGGCCTTTCCTCTCTGCAGCAGATTATAGAGAACTCCAAGGCCAGAAGGGAGTGATTTGTCCGTGACAGTGATGTTGACAACCCAAATCATGTCACCACCACCCTGGGACAAAAAACAGATCAAGTATGTGACCTCTGCTGTGAATTGTCAGTGGTATGGATTCATAAGCACACTTTGGGCCAAGCTGGAAAAAATAAACAACCACAAGTCCTTGCCCCAGAATATGTTCTTGTTACAAATCAGAGTTCTGAGAAGTCTCCACCAGCGATGTTTCGATTTGATCTCATTCTAAGGCATGTTGTTATGCATACTTACAAAACAACTTTGCAAAAAAAAAAAGGGGGGGGGACATGCTCTTATTGCATGTACAGATAGAAACATCTTTGGACTACATTTTAGCTCACTGATTCCCCCCTCCCCACCACACAGACATTTCAGTTCTTGCAGTTTCTCATAATAGCTTTTAATGTGTTCCATAGAAGGCCTGATACTCAATATGGAGCAGAATTTTATGTACAAAGACTATTATTGCTATCTTAGTTATGTTTTGCTGTCAAAACTGTTGGCAGATGCTGGGAAAGCCTTTAGCCCAGGAGAGGTCAACAAAAGTCACACACCAAGCATTTCTATAAAAAATAATTTATTTACAGAAAGCAAAAACAAAAGCAAAACATTTAAAGGACTTAGCTCTCATTGAGAGCTACCTGGCTTGCTACATGCCGGCAGAGAGAAAAAGAGGAAGTGAAGAACAAGTCCAGGCAGGTCCTCCCATCCCCCAGGCTATTTGCATGAAGCACGTGAGAGGAGACAATCTAATACAACCCCTTCACCTGGCCAAAATGATTTGTTACAATAGCAGTCTTAATCTATTAGTAGGAAAACCTCAACACTCCCCTTTTTACACTATAGATTAAGTTGCAAACCAATCTTCTCTGACAACTCTTTGTGTCTTGGTACCGGAAGAGGTTTGGTTAAAATATCAGCAATCATGTCTTTTGATTCACAATATTTTAACATTATTTCTCCTTTGCTTATCATATCTTTGATATATTGATATCTAATATCGATATGTTTTGTTCTACTTCTGCAGGCTTCAGATTTTGCCATAGCAATGCAAGCTTGATTATCCTCATAAACAGTTATAGGCTGGTTCACTTCCATGCCTATGTCTTTTAACAAATGTTTAAACCATGTAACCTCATTACAGGTTTGTGTTAGAGAATAAAACTCTGCTTCTGCAGTGGAAAGAGCAACAAGTGTTTGTTTTCTAGAATGCCAGCCTAAGCTAGATCCAGCAAATTGAATTAAAATCCCAGAAGTGGATTTTCTGTCACTGACATCTGCTCCCCAGTCAGAATCGGCAAAAGCCTGCAATTTCTCAGTTCCAGAGGCATTTAGCTTCAGGCAATAATTCTTTGTTCCTTGCAAATACCTCATTAACCTCTTCAGTGCTGCTTTTCCAGTAGATGTAGGCTTCTCTACCTGTCTACTTAAAATGGCCACAGAATTTGAGATATCTGGGCGAGAATGATTTGCAATGTACAGTAAACTTCCAATTGCAGATCTATAGTTCTCTGCCTCAGTTAATTGAGTTTCTCCTATATCTTTCTGAAAATCTATTATCATCGGAGTAGAGACTGGTTTACAGTCTTGCATATTAAAATCTTCTAGGAGCTTTTGAATTTTACTACGTTGGTTTAACAGGAAGCTACCATCCTTGTCTCTGTGTACTTCCAAACCTAGGTAATTGGTCACAACTCCAAGGCTTTTTAATACGAAATGGCTTTTCATGCAGGCTTCAAAATCAAGCCTTTGTTTTTCTGTTGATGTGAATAGCAGCAAATCATCAACATAAATGCACAGATACATATAGCCTTGTTTGTCCTTCTTCATATATACACAGGGATCTGCTTTTCCTTTTTCAAAACCAAAATTCTGCAGTTTTTCATCTACTTTTTGGTTCCAGGATCTAGCAGCTTGTTTTAACCCATAGATTGACTTCTGCAGTTCACAGACTAGATTCTCCCCTTTTTCATAGCCGGGGGGTTGCTGCATGTATAATCTGTGGTCTAAATCACCATAGAGAAATGCAGTTTGAATGTCATAGTGGTTAACTGACATTCCCTTGAGTGCAGCAACTTTTAACAGTAATCTAATTGATTCACCTTTAGTAACTGGTGCAAAAGTCTTGTCAAAGTCTAAATCTTTCCTTTGAGTGAACCCTTTTGCAACCAACCTTGCTTTATATTTTTGGATTTTGCCATTAGCATCCCTTTTCAGTTTGAAAACCCACCTACAACCCAGACAGCGTTCATTGGGAGGTAGATTTACCAGTTTCCATGTTTTATTTTCTTTCAAGGATGCTAATTCCTGTTGCATGGCAGAATGCCAATTTTGTGCAATCTCAGGTGGTAAAGCATTCACTTGTTCTAAAGACTCAGGTTCTGTGAATATGTGAAAAGCCTTTACTGTTTCAGCCTGAAAACGTGATGGAGGAACGCCTTTATTACTCCTCTGAGATCTGCGAGGTAATACAGGGCTTAAATTTTGACTCCTATCACTTTCCTGAGAAGCATCTATCTCATCAGACAGATCTTCAATTTGCTTTTCTGGTTTAATGTCCTCATCAGGCAAAAGATCACCATCAGCAAGTCCTTGCTGTTCTCTTGTGGTGGTCAGTTCAACTGGAGAGCTAGAATTTAATCTCCCCCAGTTTTGTTCAGCAAAAGAAGCGCTTTTGCTAATTATTAATTTCTCTCCCATTATGAACCTGTAGCTCCTCTGGCTTTGTTCATAGCCAACAAAGATGGCTTTCTTTGTTGTGGGGCCTCCTTTCCTTCTCTGTTGTTTTGGAATGTGAACCCATGCAGTGCTACCAAACACTCTAAGATGGCTTACCTTTGGTTTCACACCATAAAACAAATGGAATGGAGTGTCCTGAATCATAGAGTTATACAACCTGTTCTGAACATAACAAGCAGTCGATAAAGCTTCTCCCCAGAACGTAAAACATAATCGTGAATCTTTTAACATGCATTCCATCGCATTTTGCAAGGTCCTGCCCTTTCTTTCAGCAACACCATTTTGCTGAGGGGTGTACGGGTTAGAAAGTATTTGTTCTATCCCTTTTTCCACTAGGAACCTTCTGAATTTGTGAGAAAGGTATTCTCCTCCTCTATCACATTGGAGTGCAGATACAGGCCTAGGGAATTTTCCATTTGCCCATGTCACAAAACTTTTAAATTTCTCAAATGCCTCATCTTTATGTTTTAAGATGTAGATAAATGTGTATCTTGAGAAATCATCAATGATGGTCATTGCATACCTTGCTTGTCCAAGACTTGGAGCAAAAGGACCAATAATGTCAGAGTGTACAATTTCCAAAGGTCTAGTTGTAACTCTGTCACTGTGCTTACTCACAGGAGCTTTTAGTGTTTTGCATTCTTTGCAAACTACACAATCTAAGTATTTATCACAGGGTTTTATCTTTAGGTCAGCACACAGCTGTGGCATTTGTGCTATATACTTGATATTAGCATGACCAAATCTCCTGTGCATCAGGTGTACACATTGGTCATGATATGGTGTGTTGCCAACTGCAGCCTTGCAGCTTGGCTTCCTTGCATTTTGCACAATGTACAAGGAGTCTTTTAACATACCAGTAGCACACAATTTCCCATTTTTACGTATCTCACAACCATTTTTCTTAAATGTTATGATATACCCTGTTGCAGCCAATTGTGCCACAGATAAAAGGTTTGATTGTAAATTTGGCACATACAACACACCTTTTACAGTTTCTCCTAAGCAGGATAAATACAAGTCACCTTGTCCCATAATTTTGGTGACAGACCCATCAGCCAAAGATACACTTTGTCTTTCAGTTTTAGACAGTGACACAAAAGAGCTTTTACAATTACATAAATGACAACTGGCCCCAGAATCTAACACCCATACATCAGAATTACCCTTCTCAGCAACCTGTGCAATTTGGGTTGTCTGAAGAGCCTTCTTCTGTGTTGCCCTTGTGTTCTTCTGCTCTGTCTTTCTACCCTTGGGTCTCATGGCACAGTCTCTTTGCAAATGTCCAGCTGAACCACAAGTGAAGCATCGCTGGCTGGCTAGTGCTGTGGCCTCAGATTCCTTTCCCTTCTTTTCCCTCATTTTCTGGTCTTGCAGCTTTCCAGAAGAGATGGGGGGGGATCTTTCCTCTCTCTTCTCCCATTCAGCGAGTAAGCGCTGTGTAACATACGATGGGGTGAGGTCTGCTTCAGGCATAGCCTCCAGGGTACAAATCAGCGTGTCCCACGTTTCATTTAGTGAGGACAGGAGGATATAGGATTTTGTGAGAGGTGTAAATTCCATTCCTCTCTCCTGCAACTCAACAAACAGCTGCTGAATATAATGCAGGTGCTCAGGAAGGCTATCTCCTTCTGCAAGGTAGGCTCTGTACAGCTTTTTCGTCAGGGTAACTTTACTCCCTGCTGTTGCCTTTACATATAAGTCTCTCAAAGCGTCCCAAAGTTGCTTTGCAGACTGCATGCCTCGCACGTGGACTAGCTGATTGTCCTCAACTCCCAAGATAATGGTGGCTCTAGCCCGCTCATCCTGTCTCAGCCATTCAGCATTGGGATTTTGGGGGGTTTGCTCACCAATTGGCAGCCAAAGATCCTCTCTGCAAAGATACATTTCCATCTTCAGGGCCCAATTCAAATAGTTGGTCTCTGATAGGCGCTCCAGAGGCATCGCTGAGGGCTGGGAGGCAGCCATGGCTTCTTCCTTCTTTTGCAAGTCACCTCAGCTAGCTTCTAAGTCCTGCAGACCAGCAGTTGCTGGAAAATCTCCAGGTGGCTCCAAAGAAAATCTTCACAGGTCTTTGCTACCTGCCTTTAAATTGTGCACGAGGTGTGGAGCTGACCTCTCTTTTCTCTCTGGGTTTTACTGCGTTGTTTACTGGGCCCATAACCTGTTGGCAGATGCTGGGAAAGCCTTTAGCCCAGGAGAGGTCAACAAAAGTCACACACCAAGCATTTCTATAAAAAATAATTTATTTACAGAAAGCAAAAACAAAAGCAAAACATTTAAAGGACTTAGCTCTCATTGAGAGCTACCTGGCTTGCTACATGCCGGCAGAGAGAAAAAGAGGAAGTGAAGAACAAGTCCAGGCAGGTCCTCCCATCCCCCAGGCTATTTGCATGAAGCACGTGAGAGGAGACAATCTAATACAACCCCTTCACCTGGCCAAAATGATTTGTTACAATAGCAGTCTTAATCTATTAGTAGGAAAACCTCAACAAAAACTACTGAAAACAGAAATTTTGGAAGCTAGCTATCTTCAGCAGAGTGATTCCATTCAAAATTGATAGCACATTCTAGCTTAGTGCCCCATAACTGCCTTAAAAAAGATATAACAAGGTTGAGCTTGCTTCTTTAAATGTCTTATTAATATTCTATTAGCTTGACCCTTAATCAGGAAATAACTAATTTTGCTGTTGTTATGGAGCAGATAGAGAAGTTATGGCAATACATCATACTGCCTTTTGGGTTATGTATGAGTCAGACCTCAATATATATGACAGCTTTTAAAATAATGATAACGATAGATTGGCCAGGCTGAAGGAAAAGGTCGAGAAGGAAGTATAAAACAAGCTTTGTAACACTGAACACCTGCTCTAATATAAGTGAAAATGAAGGTTAGTCAAAAATTGATATGAGTCTGTGAATCACTTAAAAAAGACATGTCTGGCTTTTAAATGCAAGTTGATGAATAAATATATCCTTTTGCTGAAAAATGCAGAGAAAAATCCCATGGCAGTGGGATTTTGATTGTCTTGCAGTATCACTATAAACTTAATGAACCATTTCTAGCTGAATGTTTTGAAATTGGGTCAGAGCTAAAAAAGAAGAGAAATGACAATGTAATTCACAAAAGATGCAATTCACAGAAGACACAGTCAAAAATAGTTCCACTGAGTAAGAAGCTTACAGTCTCTCTCACCAATCTTGCATCAAAAAGAAGGGCCAAACTATCACTCATGAGAGTATTTCTACTGCACAGAGACCCATATAAAGAAGCTAATATAAACTTCCAAGACCCATTATTTTTAACAGTAGAAGACTTAACTACTTGCTTAATTTCCCCATGGTTGGATAGAACTCCATAATTTCCTTATGTCGGATAGTCTGGCTCTGAATGCAATTGGTTATGTAGTCAAACTGACACACAATTATCAGCAGGCTAGATGGAACCAAACTTTGCAAAAGTTTGAAAAAAAAATACTCCTTATTTTTTGAAAAAAAGGAGCCTGGAATGGTAGCTCAAGAGGACTGAGCAGCCTCAATGCAGCAGGGGCTGGCAAGCTGCAGATGTTGATGAACTACAACTGTCGATATGCCTAGAAATCATGGATAATAGTGAAGGATACTCAGAGGTATTTAGGAAAGACACAGGTTGCCTATCCCAGGCCATAGAATGATTAAGGATTGCAAAACCAATAATATCACTATGTCACTGATTTTCCAATCCTGCACTATGGCCTAGGGATAGAGAACTTGAACAAGTTCATAGCTGGCTAGCTGACAGCCTAAACTCAGATATCAGTGTAGTATGAGGTTTTATGAAGTCCCGATTATGTTCAGACTGCCCAAGCTCATACATCACGCCAAGCCATTATCTAGTTTTGTGGCTTCCATCTAAATGTGTTGTGTAAACCAGCCACTGTTATTTATTAACAATGATTTATGTGCTAGTGTACTGTGCAAAGCCAGACAATCATGGCTTATTTGATAATCCATAATTAAATGGGCCATGCCTTAGAACATGAGAATCCAGTCAGTGTGACTGGATAATTATAAAATGTCCATTGCATATTTAGTTACATAAAATGCCATCTCAACAGAAATAAAATAAGTCTAACAATGACAGTAACAATAGCAGCAATGGAATGTTTAAAAAAAAACATTAAAACAGATGTTTTACTGAGCATGTAAAGACATCCTTACATTTCCCTCTTAATTTTATCTTCCTTACTTAACTACTTTATTCAAATATTTGTGCTAGTATGTTTTACGATTACTGTAAACTAGACATAATATAATGCTTAATTATGCTGTCTTGACAGTACTTTCCCAATTGATATGCTCATTCCTGAGTCCTTATTTGGTTGCACAGCAAGTTTCAGGATTAGAATGAAATTCTCTAAGTAAACATGGATCATCTTAATATAAGGTTCCCTATGGCTGATATGTTCAGTATTCAAAATAACACACAAAGGATCAGTTGGCTGTTGCCTAGCGATGTACAAAAGCAATAATTCTCCTATCTTTTCCATGTTCTGCCTATTCCCACCCTCCTTTGAAAATTAAGGTATTTGATGGCCATAGTGCCTTGTATTTTGCAGCTCAACAGATAATGTGGGAATCAAACCACTGTTCTTAAGAACAGCAAGATCCTCCAGCTAGCCTCAAGCATGTTGGGACAATACAACTGTTAATTCATTTCCTGAATATTTTGCTGGTTACTGCTTATAGCACAAAAATAATAGCAGAAAACTCTGCTCCACAGATAAACTTAGAAAAATAATGCCATTCATATTCTCAAGACACTAAAGAAATGTGTAATTCCAAATTATGCTAAGAACAATTAAATGCATATATATACTGACAAAGCTAATGAGATAAATACTACTGATAAAAATAAGTTAAGATAACATGTTGTTGTTGTTTATTCGTTTAGTCGCTTCCGACTCTTCGTGACTTCATGGACCAGCCCACGCCAGAGCTTCCTGTCGGTCGTCAACACCCCCAGCTCCCCCAGGGACGAGTCCATCACCTCTAGAATATCATCCATCCATCTTGCCCTTGGTCAGCCCCTCTTCCTTTTGCCCTCCACTCTCCCTAGCATCAGCATCTTCTCCAGGGTGTCCTGTCTTCTCATTATGTGGCCAAAGTATTTCAGTTTTGCCTTTAATATCATTCCCTCAAGTGAGCAGTCTGGCTTTATTTCCTGGAGGATGGACTGGTTGGATCTTCTTGCAGTCTAAGGCACTCTCAGAATTTTCCTCCAACACCACAGTTCAAAAGCATCGATCTTCCTTCTCTCAGCCTTCCTTATGGTCCAGCTCTCGCAGCCATATGTTACTACAGGGAACACCATTGCTTTAACTATGTGGGCCTTTGTTGTCAGTGTGATGTCTCCGCTCTTAACTATTTTATCGAGATTTGTCATTGCTCTTCTCCCAAGGATTAAGCGTCTTCTGATTTCCTGACTGCAGTCAGCATCTGCAGTAATCTTTGCACCTAGGAATACAAAGTCTTTCACTGCTTCTACATTTTCTCCCTCTATTTGCCAGTTATCAATCAAGCTGGTTGCCATAATCTTGGTTTGTTTGAGGTTGAGCTGCAAGCCAGCTTTTGCACTTTCTTCTTTCACCTTCATCATAAGGCTCCTCAGTTCCTCTTCACTTTCAGCCATCAAAGTGGTATCATCAGCATATCTGAGATTGTTAATGTTTCTTCCAGAGATTTTAACTCCAGCCTTGGATTCCTCAAGGCCAGCTTGTCGCATGATGTGTTCTGCATACAAGTTGAATAGGTAGGGTGAGAGTATACAGCCCTGTTGTACTCCTTTCCCAATCTTAAACCAGTCCGTTGTTCCGTGGTCTGTTCTTACTGTTGCTACTTGGTCATTATACAGATTTTTCAGGAGGCATACAAGATGACTTGGTATCCCCATACCACTAAGAACTTGCCACAATTTGTTATGGTCCACACAGTCAAAGGCTTTAGAATAGTCAATAAAACAGAAATAGATGTTTTTCTGAAACTCCCTGGCTTTTTCCATTATCCAGCGGATATTGGCAATTTGGTCTCTAGTTCCTCTGCCTTTTCTAAACCCAGCTTGTACATCTGGCAGTTCTCGCTCCATGAACTGCTGAAGTCTACCTTGCAGGATCTTGAGCATTACCTTACTGGCATGTGAAATGAGTGCCACTGTTCGATAGTTTGAACATTCTTTAGTGTTTCCCTTTTTTGGTATGGGGATATAAGTTGATTTTTTCCAGTCTGATGGCCATTCTTGTGTTTTCCAAATTTGCTGGCATATAGCATGCATTACCTTGACAGCATCATCTTGCAAGATTTTGAACAGTTCAGCTGGGATGCCGTCGTCTCCTGCTGCCTTGTTATTAGCAATGCTTCTTAAGGCCCACTCAACCTCACTCTTCAGGATGTCTGGCTCTAGCTCACTGACCACACCGTCAAAGCTATCCCCGATATTGTTATCCTTCCTATACAGGTCTTCTGTATATTCTTGCCACCTTTTCTTGATCTCTTCTTCTTCTGTTAGGTCCTTGCCATCTTTGTTTTTGATCATACCCATTTTGGCCTGGAATTTACCTCCAATGTTTCTAATTTTCTGGAAGAGGTCTCTTGTCCTTCCTATTCTATTGTCTTCTTCCACTTCCGCGCATTGCTTGTTTAAAAATAATTCCTTATCTCTTCTGGCTAACCTCTGGAATTTTGCATTTAATTGACCATATCTCCCCCTATCACTGTTGCCTTTTGCTTTCCTTCTTTCTTGGGCTACTTCTAGTGTCTCAGCAGACAGCCATTTTGCCTTCTTGGTTTTCTCTTTCTTTGGGATGTATTTTGTTGCCGCCTCCTGAACAATGCTGCCAACTTCTGTCCAGAGTTCTTCCAGGACCCTATCTACTAAGTCCAGTCCCTTAAATCTGTTCTTCACCACCACTGCATATTCCTTAGGAATACTAGTGAGCTCATATCTAGCTGATCTGTGGGTCTTCCCTAATCTCTTGAGTCTGATCCTAAATTGTGCAAGAAGAAGTTCGTGATCTGAACTACAGTCAGTTCCAGGCCTTGTTTTTACCGACTGTAGAGATCTCCGCCACCTTTGGCTGCAAAGGATGTAATCAATCTGATTTCGGTGTTGTCCATCTGGTGAAGTCCATGTATAAAGCCGTCTCTTAGGTTGTTGGAAGAGAGTGTTTGTTATGCAGAGTGAATTGTCTTGGCAAAATTCTATCAGCCTATGTCCTGCTTCATTTTGTTCTCCCAGGCCATACTTACCTGTAATTCGAGGTGTCATTTGACTGCCCACCTTAGCATTCCAGTCTCCTGTGATAAAAATAACATCTCTTTTAGGCGTGTTGTCCAGTAGGTGCTGCAGATCCTCATAGAACCGCTCTACTTCAGCTTCTTCAGCATTTGTGGCTGGGGCATATATTTGGATCACTGTGATGTTAGATGCCTTGCCCTGAATTCGAATTGAGATCATTCTGTCATTTTTGGGGTTGTATCCAAGCCCTGCTTTAGCCACTTTACTATTAATTACGAAGGCTACTCCATTTCTTCTGTGGTCCTCTTGTCCACAGTAGTAGATCTGGTGGTCATTTGATGTGAAGTGGCCCATTCCAGTCCATTTTAGTTCACTGATGCCCAGAATGTCTATCTTTAATCTTGACATCTCACCAATAACCACATCCAATTTGCCCTGGCTCATAGATCTTACATTCCAGGTTCCAATGGTGTGTTGATCCTTAGAACATCGGATTCGCCGTTCACCACCAGCACCGTCGGCCGCTAGCCGTCCTTTTGGCTTTGAGCTAGCTGCATCATCACGTCTGGGGCTAGTTGAACTCATCCTCTGTTCCTCCCCAGTAGCATTTTGACCATCTTCCAACCTGGGGGTCTCATCTTCCAATGGTATACCGACATATCTCTGGTTGTACTGATCCATTTAGTTTTCACGGCAAGAATACTGGGGTGGGTTGCCATTACCTTCCCCAGGTAATGAGATACACCAAAACTAGCTTATGCTAGTTTTATGTTTGGAGATACAATAAAACACATGTAAGCCACACAAAGCTACAAAGCTTATAATTATGGCTGAATAAGGCCTATGTCGTTTTTGTGCATTGAAAGAAATGTGATTCTCTACAATATATTATGCAGCATTCTAACACACACTGGAATTATATTTTGAATCTTTTTTTTTAAATCCATGCAATTGTGTTAGATTCTTGGAGAATGCCTGGACACGTCCCTGTAGTCTCTTGGCAAGGTTTTTTCAGAAGAGGTTTGTCATTGCCTCCTTCCTAGGGCTGAGAGAAAGTGACTGGCCCAGCTGGCTTTGTGGGACTGGAACTCATGGTCTCCCAGTTTGTAGCCTGATGCCTTAACCATGATACCAAACTGGCTGTACATATTTTGAATTATTGTCATCCAATTATATGACCTTGAAAAAAAATAAAGAAAATAAGGAAACCTAAATTAACTGACTCCCTAGTCTACTACTGAATCTCAATTAATGTGTGTAATAATTACCTCAGAAAACTGAGCATTTCATCAAATAATGAAACAGTATTTTCCCATTCTTTACAAAAATGGTAGTTTTCAACACACACATTAACTTTATGGATATATAAGAATGTGTGCAATCCATTAAATCTGCTAGACCTTGATATCAAGGTCTTATTGACATGATCTCAAGGCTTTTGGAAAACTATTTATTTGTGTAGCTCCATCACATTGTACATGTTACAGAATAAACGACAGCAACACTTTTCATATTATTGGCATGTTGTTGTTTATTCGTTTAGTCGCTTCCGACTCTTTGTGACTTCATGGACCAGCCCACGCCAGAGCTTCCTGTCGGACATCAACAGCCCCAGCTCCCCCAGGGATGAGTCTGTCACCTCTAGAATATCATCCATCTTGCCCTTGGTCAGCCCCTCTTCCTTTTGCCCTCCACTCTCCCTAGCATCAGCATCTTCTCCAGGGTGTCCTGTCTTCTCATTATGTGGCCAAAGTATTTCAGTTTTGCCTTTAATATCATTCCCTCAAGTGAGCAGTCTGGCTTTATTTCCTGGAGGATGGACTGGTTTGATCTTCTTGCAGTCCAAGGCACTCTCAGAATTTTCCTCCAACACCACAGTTCAAAAGCATCGATCTTCCTTCTCTCAGCCTTCCTTATGGTCCAGCTCTCACAGCCATATGTTACTACGGGGAACACCATTGCTTTAACTATGTGGACCTTTGTTGTCAGTGTGATGTCTCTGCTCTTAACTATGTTATCAAGATTTGTCATTGCTCTTCTCCCAAGGATTAAGCGTCTTCTGATTTCCTGACTGCAGTCAGCATCTGCAGTAATCTTCGCACCTAGAAATACAAAGTCTTTCACTGCTTCTACTGTTGCTACTTGGTCGTTATACAGATTCTTCAGGAGGCATACAAGATGACTTGGTATCCTCATACCACTAAGAACTTGCCACAATTTGTTATGGTCCACACAGTCAAAGGCTTTAGAATAGTCAATAAAACAGAAATAGATGTTTTTCTGAAACTCCCTGGCTTTTTCCATTATCCATCGGATATTGGCAATTTGGTCCCTAGTTCCTCTGCCTTTTCTAAACCCAGCTTGTACATCTGGCAATTCTCGCTCCATGATTATTGGCATATGTAGAGCTAAAACATCATATATTTATTCATAGTTTGAGAGTTAAGCTATAAATGTTATTTTGCTGGGCTCCTAACCATTCTTCCTTTTCTGCTCACTCTTCCCTTGTCAACATCTTGAACATTTGCATCTGGGAATTGAGGGGCTCTTGGGAGGGATATGAGACAGAGTGAAGGAGTCTGCAGACAGAAGAATGAGTCCAAAATCATCCCCACCCTTGTGTACTTGTTATCATATAATAAACTAGATAATCCATGCTTCCTAAATTACTTTCCTAAAAAAAAACAACCCTCTTTTTTCAAAAGAGAAAGGTTTTTTTTTTTTTTAATCTATGTCCATTATTCATAAAAATATTCAATATACAAATGAGTCCCCTTTTGGGAGAGATGGGCGGTGATAGAAATTTGAATAAATAAATGCAAAGGAACATAGAAACTCTGGTCTGATACCTAAAAGTTCTGCATGCATGATGGAAAGACTTCAGGCTTATGGACCATATTTGTTTAGAACACCACAAGTTGTCAGAGATCTTTTTGTTTAGTGCAGTGAAAAAACAGAGTGCACTCATTTATTTCTGTAAGAGAAGCTTACCATTGTACCAAGTCATAGCCTACCTCCAGGTTATCCAAGTTACTCAGAAATTTAAGAGAGAAGGGGGAATGTAATTTTATTTTTGCTGTGTTATTTTTGATAAGGGGTTAGATATCCTGATCAGTCTTCTGTAAATTATCTCAAGATATATTAATAAACCCAGATCCACCTGCTGCCAACCTTTGTTTTAATGGGACAGCTAATTTTAATTTAGTGATGCTTAAAACAAACAATTAAAATAATTCATTCTACCTTTAGAGGACTGTGACTTGAAAATCATATTTGTAAAAGTTGTATTAAAAACTGTTCTGTCAATTATTTCCAAAAGACTAATAAGAATAATTCTAATAGATATATGTTGTTTGAAATTCCAGTCTAAGTCTGAGAGAGAATGACTGGCCTAAGGTCACCCAGCTGGTTTCCATGCCTAAGGGAGGACTAGAACATCATATCCCAATAAAATTAAAAGTATATTATGTGTATAACTCCAAGATATACTTTATTTCCAATATATAGATCTTCCTGAGTCAGCAAAGTAATGTATAAATGCTAACTGCTGGGTAAAATACAGCATTTGTCATTAACTGCACTAGGTGTCATAAATAAAAGTAGTAGGATGCTATTATTATTATTATTATTATTATTATTATTATTATTATTATTATACTTGTATTCTGCTTATATATATTGGACAACTCAAGGTGGCAAACATACCCAATACTCCTGCCTCCTGCTTACTTTACAACAACAACCTGTGAGGTGGGTTAGGCTGATGTGTTTAGTATAAATTCAAAATAAAAAGTAAGTTTAAAAATAAATTACCATGTTGTTAAAATGATTTTTTTCAAGAATAACAAAATGTCCACCAATAACAACAAGAAGAAAGAATCAAATTTAAAGGGGAGAGTCCAAATTTACACTTCATCTTCATAATACTTTTCATGAAAGTATTTATGAAAAGCATTAGGGGAGTTTTAAATTCAGATAAATTCTATGGAACAGATGTATCTTACAATCTATGTCACTTTTCTTTATTCTTGCAGGAATCTCTTGTCTCTTTACTGCAGAATCATGGATGTCCCCCCTCCCACTTACTAAGAAGACTTAGCAGGTATAACCTCAGTATAAATAGATAAATCAAGAATGCACAATTTATATCCCTCCATTATTAGACTACAGATCTCATTGGCTTTACTGGGAGATGTTAATAAGAATTGGAATCCAATATTTATTTATTTAATTAATTTTTATCCAGCCTTCATTATTTTTATAAATAACTCAAGGTGGCAAACATACCTAACACTCCTTCCTCCTCCTCTTTTCCCCACAACAGCAACCCTGTGAGATGAATTGGGCTGAGAGAGAGTGACTGGCCCAAGGTCACCCAGCCAGCTTTCATGCCTAAGGCAGGACTAGAACTCACAGATTCCTGGATTCTAGCCCAGCACCTTAACCACTAGACCAAACTGAGTATCTTGAGAGTAATTTCTTGAGGGCTGTGTATTTTAAGTAATTCCTACCATAATTATTTCAAGTAATTTTTGATAGTTTGTGATAATGAAATGTTAAGTAGTATCAGGTTTAGTTATTCTCTTCTAGAAGGGAGAAAATTCTTTTGCTACTCCTGGCTAAACTGGTGACTCTCCAGAAAAGCCTTCACCAACCAAATGTGTTAGACCGCTATTATGATTTTAAATAACAACAGCAATAATAAACATAAACTCAGAATTTCATAAATAAAAATACAATTAGTAAAAACTTTCTGAATTGTCCCCTTGTATTGCCACTGGGAATTTAGTCCAACCAATCTAGAAGAAACAAGATGAAAGAAGGCTGATCTGAGAAACAAGACAAGTCAGTGGGGCCAAGCAAAGAATAGGCTTAAGGAAGCAAGAATTAGAATGGAGTGAGGAAAAAAAAATGAAATAAGACTTATGAAATAAGGGCTAAAAGGAGAAAGAGGGAAAGGGAAGAGCAATCATCTGAGAAAGGGAACAGAACCAGAGATAAAACAAGCGGAAAGACAAAACTAGGAAATATTGGTGTGAGGAGCCGCATGACAACGTTTTATATCACTTTGCATGTGTTCATTTGTTGTTTTATATCCTTTAGCTCTAGAGATGGAAAGGCATATAATTCAAACAGCAACGAGATTCAGCCAGAGCGGAAGTAATTATATTCTGGAATTTGGAACCTATTCAGACAATAATTTATAAGAAATTTCATGAGAGAAGGAGATTCCAAAACTAACAAAAGTTTTAATGTGTTTATTGCCAGAAAATGTGATATATTCCTATCTATATAAGACTGAGATTTCAATGATCATAGTATCATTATTTCTAAACAATCAGTCAAGAGTCTTCATATTGCAGCAGGATAGAAATGGGGCAAACAAACAAAGAAACAAATAAATACAACCAGCAAAATTTATCTTCATGTCTGACTTCAGTTGTGCTTTAATCATAATGCTTCAATCATTATCATTTAAGTAACCAATTAGTATATAGAGAGCTGGTGTGGTGTGGTGTGGTGGTTAAGGCATCAGGCTAGAGACCGTGAGTCAGCTGGGGGACCTTGGGCCAGTCCCTCTCTCTCAGCCCTAGGAAGCAGGCAAGGGCAAACTACTTCTGAACAGCCTTGCCAAGAAAACTGCAGGGACTTGTCCAGGCAGTTGCCAGGAGTCAAAAAAACTGACTTGAAGGTGCACACACACATGCACAAAAATCCCACTTAGTATAGAACTAGAATGAAGGAAAGGTCTATTAAAGAAAAGTTCTGATACAAGTAGACATAAGCCATTTACTTTTGGTGATTCCTGAAATGAATGCTTAAACAATATTTTTCCATTTTTTTAACACACACACACAGTCTACTGTACATAGACATATACTTGTGTACAGTGTGTGTGTGCATGTGCGTGTTAAAGGTGATGAGCTCAACTCCTGTTGAACTGCATCCACACAGTTTTCTTGGCAGGGTCAAAGTCATTTCTACTCCTTTCTTCCAGGCTGTTTTTTCCAACTTCCTAGCCTAGCCCACAGCCCTGGAATTTCCAGGTGGTTCTACATCCACCTACTAACGTGGGCCAACCCTACTTAGTTTCCAGGATCGGCTAGCTCGGCCTCCTGCTCCTCCTCCCTATTTCTAGCATGCAGTTAATGAATGAACAGATTCCACTTTCAAAAGAGCTATGTTCACATGGAGGAAACTATTTGGCTTCTCAGATTAAGTTGTTAGCACTATTTTGCTATGTTTGGACTTAACCCTGAAGTATTGTTTGCTCAGCTTAACAATGCAGGCCAAGCAATGAGAAGGATGCCGTGCCTTTGCCAAGTTGTATCAACTCCTTCTCTTGGCAACCTCTTGGACTGAAGCAATCAATCTTCCACAGCAGGCCTGGGCCATCAGGAGCACTATAAGGCAAATTTATTTGGAACATCACTTATGTTCACGCAGTTGAGAGTGTTTCCATACAATGCATTTGCTGGCTTATCTTTAGTTTAATGCAAATCCTTTCCAAATCTTTTGTTGTAGCCTTACAAAAATTAATGATTTTGTTAATTTCTTTGCTAATAAGCAAATGCTCTTAATAAAAATGTATTTATTTATTTGATCCGTGGATACACATGATAAGGAACAGTTCTGAGAAGGATAAGACTCCAAGACTGGGAACTGGGAGCTGTTTTCAATTGGACTCAGAAGTGCTCCAAATTCAGAGTTGGGTCAAAGGAAACACTTCACTGTACATGACTTGCAACTAGACAATTGAATGGTAATTCACAGTGGTGTCTTAAGGCAGAAATAGGTAAAAGCCATCTGAATTAGTTTAAGGGATCTGGTTAAAGAGGCAAAAACCTCCCCCGATAATGCTTGGCAGTAATAATTATAAAAAGGGCAAAATATTACAGCCTCTTTGGCCATGCATAAAAAATTCCCGGGGCAGTTACAAATTTCATTAGGGAATGGGATGTTACAGGCAGAAGACTTGAAACAAGAGATTTTTTTTTTTTTTCAGGAGGGTAAGGAGAAAGGGTTATACACTGTGAAAAGGGATAGGAAGAAAAGTTTTAGGACAGGCTTTGGCTTAGTGGTCAGAGATCTCAGAGAAGGAGAACGGCTGCATTAGTGCTGTTTCTGTAATGGCCAACAATAGTAAAACTAATGACCTAGTGAATTTGTGCTACCATGAACCACTGGAAAAATTATTGGGCATAGAACCTTAAAGAAGCAGCAAAAGAGATAACAAGGTCCCTGTAAGTCAATTAGCCCGAGGATATATTTACCATACTTTTTCTCTCTTATCATGTGTGTTAGCTATTCTCTTCTTCTTTTGCAATGAAGTCTTCCTACTTTCTCCCAGAGTATAAATGTCCCAGAAGAAAGGCTCTTCCCAGTGTAACTCCCACCCTGGTATTGTAATGGTTGCCTAATCCCAAATACTCAGTCTCACAAGCTCGGGCTTAAAGATAACTGATTTATTAAATGAATAGTATGCAAATACAGAGAAAGCTGAGAATGAGCAAAAGCACGCCAAATACAAACTTAAAAGCCTTGCTTCCAACCCAGTCCCGCCCCGAGCGCTCGTTAGCAACCACCCCCTCCCAGGTGCTAGCAACCGTTACATCTGCCTGGGAAAGTAACCTTGAACAGAGTTGCAAACCCAAACATACATTCCAAAGTAGCAAAAGAAGGAGCATAGCAATAATGGAAAATACCAGCAAACGTTCAAGCATGTGAGACACGGAAGAAGGGTTTGACATGTGAAACGTTACGATGTTAACAACACATTGAAATGGTGAACATGACAGGTATATCTATTAGGTCAGGTACAAATAAATTAATGCATAAAAATACAGGCCAATAAAAACATAACTTATTAAAGTGGATAAAACATAGCATAACGATGCAAAAATAAAAGCAGTGGCAAAACGAAGAAAAAACAGTTCAGCTAAAAAAAAAATAACAGTAAACGTGCCCAAAGGAACCTATATCCATTCTTAAAATGCTTATGATTTCTTTAGTCTCAGCTTGGTATTGGTAGCATAGACACTATGCAGATATTCCACAGCAACCTCCATCTCCACATTGGGGGCAGGGTCACACTGCGATCCACAACCATTAGAGGAAGGCAGTTGTTTCTCAAAGAGAGGATAGTCCTGGTTCAGCTCCTACAAAATGAAAACTCACCTAGGTGTTGCCAACCACCTGGATAGCTGCTAAATGGAACCCCAAAAATGATCAGAAACAGCCTGCCTTTGTCAGTGGTGGTAGCACCTGGCCAACCCTTTCAGGGCTCAAAAGCTAAGCAGGGTGGGGTTTGTTTAGTTCTTGGATGAGAGACCACCAATAATTTCAAGGGTACAGATTAGACTGCCAGGTGGTTAGAGAATCAGTTGTTTGCACTGATATAAAAGGCAAGTCACACAGTATCTGCTTGGGCTTTTCATAGTGATAAAATTATGGGATAATTTCAAGGAGATTAAGGACACATTTTTTCTTACTACTTGATACATGAACAGCAATTTTCCTTTTATATTGAAAAAGTTATGGGATAGCCTTTTTAATATGTTTGAATTCTTGAATAGTCCTCCAGATGCCACAGGCAACTTGTTTCCATAATTTCGCAATTAACTAAAAAACCATTGTCAAATCTGATCTTGGCATGTGAACTGTAAGTTAGAAGTTCTTTATTTTATGTATGTATGTATGTATGTGTATGTATCACATTTCTTCACTGCCCATCTTGACAAACGACTCTGGGCCTAATAAAGGACAGATAATTATTTAAATTCAGGTTATTTAATCAGTCTGCTAGCTCTCCCTCCTCTTAACAGCACTATGAGTTTGGCAGTTGCACTTTCACTAAACATATTAAAGTGATGGCTGTTCTAATTTTATTTTATTACTTCTGTTTTAACCACAATAGCGCAGTCATTTTCCAAAGTCAAAAGATACTCTGCTTTTCCTTCTTTGAGGCTAATTTCAAACAAGATTATTTTTTTCTTAATGAGAATGGCCCATAAGTTGGCTGCAGCATGTTGTATTCAGCAAAGGGAAAGATTTTCAAATGTTACCTATAAAAGCAATGAGTCACTATTATTTTTCCCCTCATTGTGTGCATTCTGCAGAATACTTGCTTCAGCATTACATTTATTACAATGTGTAATAGCACAATTTACTTCAGCACAGGGATTGCTCCCCAACATTAATCCAATGCATCCACTGTACTGAATAGAGATACTATACCTCCATGCTCACTTCTACTTGACTTTGATCAGAATCTGTACAGTGAAGCATTGCACATTAACTGATAAATGGACACTGCTGCAGAAATACTTTTAAGCAACAAATGATTTTAAACTCTGGTCATTATTCCCCTTGAAATCAATCCCAGGTTATTAACTGAAGAAAGAAAATTACACCTATTTTTTGCATTACCAGAAACTAAAAATTTTAGGATACATAATTATGGAAGATTTAATCTTAGCTGACAAGCATAATTAATAAAAAAATAACAAACTAAATAATAGCTTTGGTGGTATCAAAATAGTATCCTGAAAGCTCAGGCCCTCTCCTATATACAGCTGGGGCATTATGGTAGTGAGGCAGATAATTAGTTGAAGCTGTTGATGGAGAACACACCAGCCTTCCTGTTTCCCTTGAGCTTTGTAGTACAGCTCATACACAGAACTGCAAATGGTTACACAATGTCACCAATCGCCACATACAGGATTTTATGACCACAGAGTTTACACAGATGTTGCATAGGTCCACAATAAAAGGAACCAAAATGTCCACCATCTGTGCCTTTTTTTTTTTGGTAAGCATGATCTGTAACCAAAGAACAGAAGTGTTTGAGTGTGTTGAATGTTAGCCACAGATAGTTAGATGGGGGATGAGGGGTGGGGAGGAGGCAAAATGTAGAAGATTAACATTTATACAAGACTTGCTGAGATGAGTGGTTATTATTACAATTCTCTTCAAATTTTAATTTAAAAAATGTATTAGAAACAAAAATAATTCCAGGGGCCAATATGAATGATTGGCTTCAATTGTCCAGTGGCTAAATTTCATCAGGTACATTTTAGTAATATTTGAAATAGCAGATAAAAGTTTCCTTTGACTTTCCATGTTTTTATACTGTGTTTTTCAGTACTCTCATTTATAAATTGTTGTCCATGCCATAGAAAACTAAAACCAAAATGTTTAACTCCCTACTCATTTGTAGTTCGTTCAGCAGCACTTTTATTCTTCAGCACCATTAGTTAAATACTCCAGGTTTATTTTTATGAGTTTCTCCTATGGGGACAGTCCTCAAATGCACAGCTGCACCTGCTATTCCTGCTAAAAGATCCCATGAGATCGATCTGTATGAGGTATTCTTTGTATAGAGAAAAAATAAAATAGCACAGGTTATTCTTGGAGTCCGTATTTTGCATAGAAATATCTCTCATTGCAAACTTTTAATAACAAAGGAGGACAAAGTACCTGCTATATTAGAAAGTGTCGTTTATATTCAGAGATATTCCACCGAGACACATTAAGCCGATTCAAAGCCATCTTCTTGTTTCACTCAGAGCAGGCTATATGGCACTTGCTGATTAGACAGCTTGCTTTATTTTAAATAAATGCTAATGACAGTGCAGAGTAGTATAAAATTTTTGAAAGAAACGCTTATAAATTACAGGGCTCGCTAGAGTTATCCTTCTAAATTTGATAACTACTAGTCACAAAAATGGTTATCGGACCGTGATTTCTTGGTAATAGAAAAATAAATCCTGCCCACAAAAAAATAAATTGCTTGTTTCCAGAACTGACTACTTTAAATGTCAAAAGTGCCACCCAGCTCTATATTTAGAACCGAACCGAACTGAACCGAACAGAATAGATTAGGCCTCAAATAATCAGTTATTTTTCTTTCTCCTTCTCTATAGATCTCCTTAAAACCAGAGAGTCCCAGAGTGATTCCAGAAAAGGGCACTCAATATGGGAAGTTGTCCAAAGTTGGAGAGAGATCCTTACACCTGTAAGGGTGGATAATTAACCCCTACAACTGGTGGCAGACCTTAACAACTCCCCTCCAATCTGCTCTCCAACCCCCTCTCAATCTTTTGGTTTTCAAAGGGTCCAGGCAACTGGAGGGGAAAGAGGAGAAGAGAAGGATGCATTGTGTAAGTTGACTTCCTTCTTCACAACTACTTGACACAACTCTAGATAAGCTTGCAGGAATGTATTAATTTACATACATACATACATACATACATACATACATACATACATACAATCTTTATTATATAAAACAACCCTGACCAATATTTTTACATACAGATAGACAGACCCATACTGGTATTCCCTTTTGAGATAAGTAATATTAAACATGAGAGAAGAATAAAAAAAAAATAAGCTGAAAAACTAAATTCATGAGATAATAATGGGAGACCTAGTTAAATCTAGTTTATACCAACATCATTCATCTCTCTGTAGCTTTGTATTCTTGCAAACCATCATTGCTTCCATCCCATCGATTTACTGTTTTATGCATTGTCCTTTGCTCTTCAATCTTTTTCTGTTCCAACAAAAGAGAATATATATAGAGATAGATATTCCTCAATATGTGTATAATACATATGCAGAATTTGGGACAGTTCTTTGAGTGGGAGTATATATTTTTTCACTTCCTAATCAAGACTCAGTTCAGCCTAACTACTGCAAAGAACTGAATCAGCCCTGAACTCTGTGTCTGTGTGTGTGTCTGTGTGTGTGGTGTATTTAAAGGCACCATTTTTTTCCTTAAAAGACACTACTCAAGCTACTCTGCCCTCCGGTAACTGTCAAGACTTCTTGTTGTGTCATTATACAGCAGTAAATTATATTAAGCAAGTGTGACTGAGTAAATCAAAATACAGTGGTGAGAACTCAAAAAGAAGAGGAGGCAGAAAGCTATTAGATATAGAGACAACATTCAGAAATGAGAATGGAAATGGTATCTGCAATACTTTAGATGGATTTTTACGGATACTGAATTTCATTTTTAATAAAATGAAAACAGGTAATTGAATCTGAAACCATTCTTTTGTATTACTTTGAATATTAGATTATCACAAAGATTTTATATGCAAATAAGACTTAATAGGGGAAATCTTGCTGAATTCAACATGTTGTATTTAATTTTATTTGTCAGGCACTGCCCTACTGCCCCCACCTCCTTGAGGATTCTGCATAGGAATCAACCCCAAGAACCACCTGCAGGCAAGCCAAATGCATCAGTTGAGCATCTACAGACAATGCAACTTCTACTCATTGTGTAGTGATCCTGGTCTCAGAACATCAGCACAGTAGACAGTTGCTGGACACCATTACTGATAGAATAATGGAGGTAAATCCACCTTCAAGGCTGCAATTCTTTATATACAGGTGAATTGCATCCAGAAACCTATTGGCTAGGTAATGCCCACAGTACTGGTGTTATATGGTTGCAGCAATTCTCATTTGCCAAGAAGTGAGGTGCTGTAGTCAGAGGCAGCCCCAGGTAGAGCACACTGCAGTCATCCAGCTGTGTGGTAATGTGGACATAAATTACTATCGCCAAGATCTCTTGCTTCACTAGTTGAACCTGTGCATCCAGTGGAGGCTGCAACTCCAGGAGGGTATCTGTTCAGGAAGTCTCCTGCTCCTCCAGGAAAAGTGCGTCCCATCATGAGTTACAACCAGAACCGGCAGAGAACCTTTCTGAACAAAGTAAGGTAGCTAAGGTTCAATTTCACCCAGTTTCATTACATCCAGACCACAGGCATTAGACTGCAGCAACTACTAGTCTCCAGCAATTCTAGCTTGGCCCAGGGGGAGATGTAAAGGTGTGTATCATCAGTATATTGATGATATCTCACCCTCAACCAATAGATGTAATGGTATGTGGGAATGACCTTTGGAGACAGGGCAATGAGACATAGCCAAGGGAACTGTCAGATAAAAGGCAGCTTAGCCCGCAGCAGGAATGTGGGTAGGGCAAGTGGCTCAGAAGAGACCCTCCCTAGTTTCTTGGGCTGTAAAGGAAGTGGCAGGTATGAAATACTTTCACACATGAAGTATTCTGTTAATGTAACTTTGCTATAAAGTAGAATTAGCTCATCTGGTCATGTTTCCTGTCTGGTCTACCTCATAAGACTGACATCAATCTTGCAAGTTTCCTACTCTCTTCCAAAGGGAGGAATTTTAGGAATAACCTCCCATCCCCAGGGGACTCCTCTATCCTCCAAGCACCTTGCAGCAGCGTTGTCGCAACACCAGCAGCAGGTAGATGCACAGGTGACCAATTTGCAGAATGCCATGATGCAACTGACGCAGCAGCTGGGGCAGAATTTGCCTCAATCTGCAGCAGCAGAACAACTTGCAGCCCAGCCAATGCTTCTGCATTTCCGGGGGAGCTTGTTGGAGAATTTCAAACAGGATGAGGATCGATTCCAGACATTCACTGCTCAATGTGAAATGTTTATGGGGGGCAGGCTGGTGGAGTTTCCCGCTGATCACACCAAATGACTTTTGTGCTGAGTTGCTGAAGAAAGCAGCAGCTAACTGGGCAATGCTGTTCATTCAAGGAAATGATCCGGTGCTGGACAACTATCAGGATTTCATGCGTAAACTCAGAAGACACTTTGGGGATCCCATACAACAGATCAACAATAGTTGAGAGATCCGAAAGCTCAAGCAGGGACAGAGGAGAGTAAGATAATCTATTTTGGACTTTAAATTACTTGCTGGAAACGTAGGGTCAAATGACTTAGCCCTGATAGACCAGTTCAGAGAACAGCTGGCTGAAGATCTGAGAGACAAGCTGGTGAGGCAAGCACCCCAAATGCCTGAAAAAGCTATATCAATTGTGTAATAATAGATGCCTGACTGGAGGAGTTAAGACAGGGAAGGAATGGTAAGTGGAAATAACCTACAGCCTGTCTTCCCCCATATCCCTCCTCCCAATGGTCTCCTTGGAATCTAGTGCAGGAGAACCCACGCAAATCCGAGCAACCAAAAGGTTCCTATCATCAGGAGAGAAGCAAAGAAGAAGGGATCAGGGACTGTGCTTTTACTGCGGGGGCTCCAGACACATAGCCAGATCATGCCCAGTGAAAGCTCAAGTGTCTGACACAGCAATGAAATGCAGTACTCGTAAATGAATGGAGCACGTAACCAGCAAGTGCCCAGCTTGCTTTGAAGCAGCACACCAGGGAAACTTTGCTGGCTGTCTTCCCAGGAGCTCTGAAGGATTGCCCTTCATCATTTATGGAGAGCTCAGACAGCCAACAGCAGGCATACAGGACATGGGGCAGGGACAACTTCCCAATTGGGGGAGGCAGTCACCTACCTCTGCAGGTGCAGCTAGGTTGCAGGACACCTCGTGTGATCTTGGGGAGTTGCCAGCAGAAGAGGGGAGAGACACAGCTGCACTTTGTTCTCACAACCCACCATTGGCTTCCCCTATGAATTTGGGGGAGGGGGGCTGAGTCTGAAGGGGAAGGTGATGTAATGATATGTGGGAATGAGAGACAGGGCAATGAGATAGAAGGAAACAGTCAGATAAAAGGCAGGAATGTGTGCAAGGGAAGAGGCTCAAAAGAGACCCTCCCTAGTTTCTTGGGCTATAAAGAAAAACGGGGGGGGGGGGAGAGAAGTACTTTCAGATTTGTGAGATTCTGTTAATGTAACCTTGCAATAAAGTAGAATTAGCTCATCTGGTTGTGTTTTCTGTCTGATCTACCTCATAAGGCTGACAATAGATGATATTTCCCCTATAGATTTTAAGAAATAGGAGACAGATAACTGAGCCCTGAGGTATCCATCTCCCATTATCACAGTTCTGAATCAGGAAGGAATAAAACTGTGCCTCCAATTCTTACCCCTTGCTGGAGGTCCAGAAGGATACCACCAGCAGTGGTATCAAACATCATTCAGAGGTCTAATAGAATGAGGAGAGGTACATTCCCATATCCAACTCCTGACAGAGATCATCTCCCAGAGCAATTAATGCTGTTTCTGCCCCATGTTCAGGTGTCAAGGGTCAAGATAATTTGCTTCCTTGAGAGCCTTATTAACTGATGTCCCATCACCTTCTCAACATTTTTTTCCCAAAAGGGGAAGTTGGAGATAAGCCAATAGTTTACTAAAATGACAAGATCAAGGAATAACTCCTAAGCATGGGATACATTACTGCTTCTTTCCAGCCAGCCAGAATCATCCCACCCTAGGGAGGTGTTGATTTCCTTCTAGATTCAGACAATCTCCCCTCACCCCCAGCTATCCAATGGATCCAGGGGCTCAGGAAAGATTCAGAACAGCAGCAAGGTGGCTGGTACATAAGAAGGATCCCCAACTTGTTCCTAGTTCTGAACCTCACACACCCAGGCTTACAACCCATCACCCCAAGATAACTGGCCCAGGTTGCAGATCAGATATTTCTTATGCAGAATACCACCACTCCTGGAACTGAGGCTGCTGAAAGACTTGAAACTTGAAACCCAGATCTTCAGAAGAAAAACATCACCACTATTACTCAGCCAGTCCACTTGTTCATCCACTATCAAATCCTGGATCAACATGGTTTTACTACAAATAGACTTAGCATTTACCATTAGCTGTTTGAGGCCAAGATCACCAGCAATCCAGCCTTCTGGACCAAGAATGAAGGCATTTGAGTTGAGAGTGGGGACCCCTGCCAGATTGTTGATCTCCCTTCCTCTTCAATGACCCACCTAATGCTTTCTGCTGGATCTCCCACAACTGGTTGTCACTGGAATCCACTTTCCCCAAAGTATGCTCTCCAACATAATTGCCAAGTCCTGTGCCCATCAATATCCTATCTTAGAACCTACTAGCCCATATCTAGACATACTCCAACCCCCTCTCTAATCAGAGCCTAATAAGCCAGCAAGGTAGCCAAGTCTCCACCCAGCACATCAGGTCCTCTCAGCCCTATATACCTTCTTATTCTCTCCAATTCATTTCTCCCTCAAAACACCATCTACAATCCCTCCTAATTTCATCATATACACATAGCTGTATATAACTTCCTATAACCCCATCTTGACCAAGGCAACCATCTAACCACCTCAACATCCTCAGAAGTCCTATTTTCACTAAGGTCCCAGGTTATGTATTTATTTAATTTATTTGGAGAGCTCCCCTTGTCCTTTCACTCCAGGGGAATGTTCTTCCCCTATCCTTCTGCCTCTCAATTCTCCTACCTGGCCAAGGTTAACACTCCTGTCCTTCCCCACAGCAGTTACCTGTGGGGAAATTATCAAGGCCACTTTCTCTGTCTTGCTGTTCTTTAAAAGCAACTTTCACATTTTACTAAACAATCTGTAGCAACTCTGTCAAAAACTCAGTTGGCAGCTGCCAGTCCATCTGCTTCATGCAGCACCCCATTGACCTTCTAGGGACTTCAATTTCCCACTCTGCTGAGACCATCCTCTTACCACTAATGTTCTTTCACATGGTCTCCACTCCTTTTTCTGGTTGACCAAAATCTAATAGTAGCCACCACACCATTCATTCTTCACTTTCCCCCATTTTGTCCCCTTCACTGGTCTAGCAGGTTAGAGAAGCATGTCAGCTTCTCCAAATATCTCTCCTTGGCCACCTCTATTTCCTCCAAATGTCTTCTTCTCATTCCCCTAACAGCCATCCTCTTGCTTAAGTACTTCTCCTTCACACATCCAACTACCACTTCATATTCACATACACTTACTCTGCCCACTTCCCAGCCTATTAAAAAAAATCCAATCTCCCTCCCTCAAATTCAGCAAAGAAATATTAAAACAGGTACATTCTCCTTCTTCTTCTTTAACTTCACTATCAGAGTTAGCAGTTTTTCATTTCTAGTCTGTAGCAAAAAAATCAAAACAAGGGAGCAGTGGAGTATTCCTCCTCTTCCTCCTCAAACCCATGCAAAGTCTTGATGTCACTTCCTGAAGATGACCCAGTTGTAAATTCCTTTCAGTCCTGCCTCATGCCAGAAGACTTAAGCAGTCTTTGGCAACACTGAAACCAAAAATGCTTTTTCCTCCTTTGATGAAAGCATACACCTGTAGAACAATCAGCACTGAAAACATGCTCTGGCCAGTATCTTCCAGAATCAATCAGCCACTGGATCTCAGACTGATATCCCTGTGCTGCCTCATAGTCTAGCAATGCAACTTCTCCTGACAGCTGATATTGTTGAGGCTTCATTATATGTTATTTGTTTATCATTTCTAAGAACACTGCAGATTAGTAGAAAATGAGGGGATGTAGAAGCAAAGTTATCCACTATGCACTTGTTCATTTTTGCTGTGGAGGAAGTAATGTCAGGAAGAGAATGATCATACATGGTAAGAAACTGATAAATGCTGGGACTGCTGAGAAACTGGGTGGATGGAGGCTGGATCCATACTTCTGCACATGTATAAAATAGCACACTATACACACCAAAAACTGTGGATACACAAAATGTACAGTATTACTGTGGGTAAGGAGTTCAGATTAATATTAATCAACTGCAAATATGTGAATCCATGGATAATGAGACTGTGGATAAAAAGGCAGTTAATTAGGTGTAGGTCTCACTGCACTCTACAGAATTTTCTTCTAACCAGACATGCTCAGAATGCCAGTGTGCTCGGCTTCTATAAATGCAACCTGAAGTAATGGGTCTTCCTCAGCCAAGACAAGTTTACTTTGCTTTGCTTTTACATTTTCACAGTCAAGATGAATTTTCAGCCTAACATAACAACACTGAAGCGCTTCTGCTTGATATCATGTGTGTTTTTGAAAGAAAGTCAGAGGCTGTCAGTTGGCACATCTATAACTAGGCTTGTTTCAAAGCTCTTCCTTTCAGAGATGGAACTGCAATTTCTTGGGAACTCCAAGTATAATCCTCTATTCCTGTCAGAAAGCCATCAGTGAATAATAAAGGAAAGTGCCACCACATGTCATTAATGAAAATACTCTAGTCTTCAAGTCAAGTTAAGACAAGAGAATGGCAGAAAGAGCTAACAAGAATAAAGAAATAATCATGTGAAATTGGTACTAAAGAAAACTGTTGACATTCAGACAACAGAATGAAGCAGAAAAACACCTAGAAAACCTGAAATTTAAAATAAGGAGTTTTCATTATACAAAGAGAAAAGGATTTCTACCCATACTGAAAAGCATTTAAAGGCAATTTTTCCTTCACTTCAACTCTTGGGAATATGTACTGGAAATACAGGAGAATTATATTTATCCTGGATGACATGAATTTATAGTGATGGAGAACTCAGGGCTTTTCTGACAATGCATTTGTTATTTAGCTTAGAAAAATATTGGAGAAGAAATAATTAGAGAAGTAAGCAACTTTCAGATTGTATGACATACCTCCACCTTCACAGACAACTGCAAACTCTGATAATCTTGTATCAGTTGTAAAATAAATAATCTAAGCAGAAATATACACTTTTTTTCTTGATATCCATAAAAAAAAGGCCCACATTTTTACTGAATGTCATTCATAACCTTAAGGGAAACTGCTACAACAGAAAATCTGCATAAATTGGATAGGAGTTCGGTTAAGGTCATAACCAATCAAATCCTTAAAGAATAACATCATGTAATTCAGTTAAAACTCTCTCACAATCAAGAATATGTGGCACTATAAATACTGCACACTGATTTAAAGAATTATAAATATTAATGTGTAGAAGTAAAATTGTCAAATGAGATTAAGACAGTAAAATTGTCAAATGAGATTAAGACAGATATCTTCAAAGTGTTATGTCAGGAGAACTAATCCTGTGGATTAGTACTTAAATTATGTAAAAGGATGCACTGGCAGGACAAGTTCCAGGTCACAGGTCACTTACTACTTACATGGGTGTACTGTAGTTCAATATTTAGAGCCACTGTAACACCCTGTTACATATATTACAGAATTCTGAATTCAATCACCTGATACAATGATTCATGAAGAAATATACAATTCTACAGACATCAAGTGCAGCACGCAGAGGAATACAGAATTTTGCATCTGCCCTGACACTGCCCTGACACTAGATAACTGATAGCACCATTTGCCATCCTGGGAGAAGCAAGAAAATGAATGTGCTGAACAGAGCTCACATCAGATTTATTTTGCCCATTCTGTCTAATCAGTGTGAGATAAATGAACTACAAGGTTCTATTTGCACCCTGAAAAATAACAGATTTCCATGGCACTGATTTAGTTTTTTTTTAAAAAAAAATGGGATTCAAATTCAAATCTCCTTTCAGAAATATGAATCTTACGTGTGAGTAGCAATCAAATGATTTTCACCCTTATTTGGGTTAAATTTGAATGGACGGTAGTTGCTTCTGAAATCTGCCAAAAATTTAGAAATATAGGTAAGGGTTTTTTAAAAATGTATTCATTATTATACATTTCACCTAGGAGATGAGAACTGCTAATAATTTATTAATTTAGCTGTAGAACTGGATGAAATCTGCAAGTTTATCTGAATTTTTCAGTAGTAAGGCTCAGTAGCATTATTTGTTTTTTTTTTAATAACAGCAACATTTATATTTTGTAGGGAAGAAAGGAAGATACAATTTGTGAGCAATTACTAAAATGCAGCATCAAGACATCTATAGCTAAGAAATCTGCAAAATTTCAGGAGAAGTGCAGATGTAGTTATTGTAAAAAAAGGAATCTTTAAATACTGGGTATAAGAATGATTTGTTTGCCCTGTGGGAGGATGGTTGAGGCAGCAAAGCTATCTCATGTAAAGGAGTCTTCACTTAGTGACCACAATTGGGACCAGCAACTCCACTGTTAAGCCACATGGTCACTAAGTGGAAAATCATGTGACCATGACAGGCTTACAATGTCACTTCCCATTTGGTCATTAAGTGAATCACCATGGTTGTTAAGCAAGACATTACGTGACTGCGACTTGCAATTTTACTTCCATGTTCTCCATTAACTCTGCTTGGTGGAAGCTGGTTGTGAAGCACATGAATGGTGATCACATGACTGCAGGATGCTGTGATGGTCATAAATGTGTGTCAGTTATGAAATGCCCAAGTGGTGGTGACTGTGGGGCACTGCAACATGCAACATAAATGCAAGGATTGGTCACAAAGCTGTCTTTTTTACACCATTGTAACTTCAAATGGATGCTAAACGATGCAGTCAGTAAGCAAGGACTACCATATTTTGTGCTTAGGGATAGGTAAGAGGAGAGGCTAGGCCCTTAAAGCAAGAGTCTAACTCCTGTAGAAGAGAGAACCGCCATCCCTTGAGGTTCAGACTATGGGGGATTTGGCAATGGCTAATCAGATAAAGGAAGGAAAAGAAAAGAGAGGCTGCTAGAAGAAAACTTCCAAGAACAAGAGGAAACAGAAGCAAGCAATTCCAAGAAATCAGGAGGAGAGGCATTCACGGCAGAGACAGTGTCTGCAAAGCTTGTGAAAGTAGCCCTAGCTGACCTTGTGAGAATATCAGATGTTGGATTGAGAGAGAGGCAGTCGCAGGAACCAGCAGCCTTGAAGCGGAACATGGTGGAGCAAGAAGCTGGGAGGAGAAGTGGGAAAGAAGAAGGACAAAAAGATGGTCTTTCCTTCACTTCCCCTTATCTACACCTGAAGTATCAAATAGCCAGCAACCTTCCAGCTATGTTCAGAGCTGGGAGCCAGAGCAGCAGCAAGCGGCACTAGTCAAGGAGGAAGAGCACCAGAGAGTTATGTTCAAAACAAATACCCTGGTCATTACCCAAACCCCCAACAATAACCAGACTCAAGACCAGTAGAATGAGTCTGGGCATCTACATCAATAAGAACGGAATGGAACGGAATGGAATGATCGTCATTAAGTAAGGCTATGATAGAAAATGCATAGGTAAAAAAAAAAATGAATTAGCACACTGAGCATGTGGACTAAAGTTAGGCCACAATACAGTTGATAACGGTTACGGCCAGGTAAAGAGAAAAGAAGAATGCAGGAGGAAAGATGAAGACCAGCTGGGAGTTGGTTAGAGCTGTATGGGGGATGTGAGAGATAGAAGGTAGAAAACTCAGAATTAAGCTCAGATATAGGAGTAAATTGTAGGATAGATGCTAAATGTTACGGTAAATGAGAATAAGTGCGTAGGAAACAGAAAATGTATAGTAAATAACCAAGCACTTCACTATTCATTTAATAAGCAAAGTTCATTTTTTTGCAGTGCGCAGGAACAAACATAATTGTTCAAAATAGGAACAATTATCTTGCCTGGAGCTGATTCTATTGCAGAACCAGTGACAACGTACACACAAACACACACACACACACCTGTCAGTTATGAGAAACAGCACACATCATGCATATACTGTATCTTTCTTTCTTTCCAAGTACTTGACTCCCACCTTTAAACAAGAAAACTGAAATCTTTCCAAGAAATTAGTGCAGAAGTCAGGGCATTATGGCAAATGAAAGCTTTTTAAGGCTTTTTTCGCGTTAAGTCACAGAAAGGACAAAATGAGAGCGGATGATAGATGAGAAGTGAACAATGGCAGAGGCAGAAGGATCTGAACTGAAAATTCAGCATTTTCTAAGCATATACTGGATGTAAACCCTCCCCAAACCTACATACCACAACAAAACTCTTTAAATATTCCTGCCCCTCAAGGTGAAAAGGAGAAATAGTGCTGAACTCACTAAGCTAACTGTATAATATATTAATTCAATACCGCTCTCCCAAGCACTGTGATTGGAGTGCCCAACCAAAATAACTCACTATAAGTACAGTTGTAAAGTTGTAAATTACAAAACTACATATCTCAGTTCCACCCTTCACTTCCCATTCTGGAGTTTTCATTATACAAAGAAAAAAGGATTCATTTTTGCAGGCGAATGCATCTGTGTCCTTATAAATATACATTTAAAAATTTATTTAAAGATTTATAACTTGCCAGCATATCAACAGGAAGTAATGAATAATGAAGCTTTGGACAAATTCAAATTCCATCTCATTTGGAAGAGCCCTACTTCAGTTCAGACATTTTCCCCAAAACTATCTGAATGGACCTGATTCAAAATGTGTAATCCTTCCTAATCCAGAATACACTTTCTCAAACTCCTTATTTCTTTTACTGTATTCATTGTCGTGCTCCCAAGATGCTTTGTGGTTTAGAAAATAAATTACAATTAAATATAGTAAGATCCCCGTGAGACATACAGCATAAAAGCACTTGTAGTATCAAACCTGGGTCAACAGAATAAATCCCCAACTAGAAATGGCAGTCCAACATCACCACTAAAACTCAAAACCTCCCCTAAGCAAGATAATCATAAACATCTTCTGTGGTGGTGATGGGGAGGTGTGGAGGGGCAGGCACATCACTACAAGTCCAAGCTGGACAAAGGCTGCCCTGGCCTTAGCCTCCACCAGTTCTTCTAGCATTGTTCAGCAGAACCCCCAGGTCATGGACTCACTCTTTTCACGTAGAGAGTGATCCCACCTAGAGCAATAGCCCAAATTAAACTGGAGCCAAGAGGTTTCTAGAGAATCAGCTCAGGAGTGCAAGGATTTAATCTGACGTTGTTTTGTCCCTTCCAGTCCTTCATAGCCTCCAGCCTTTAGTGAAGGTGAATAACTGAGTTTCATCAGCATATTGATATCTCACTTCAAATAGGCAGATGACTTCTCTAAGTGCTTTCAAGACCTCTCACGAAGTTTCATAGCACAGGGGAGAAAACTGAGCCCTGTGGGACTCTATATTAAAAGAACCGTGGGCCTGATTGCCCTTTTCTGACTATTAACTGGAACCATCCACTCTTTTCCTTTGGTCCTCACCCAGACACACACTTTATGCTCTGGAAAGTCCTCCAGTGCTCTAAAACCCTGTAATCTATTAGTAAAAACTGCAGGGCAGGGGGAGGCATTAAGAGAAAAAGCAAGCCCTCTTTCTTCCTCCAGCAGGATATATGAGCAAATTTGTGATAGGAGAACAATCAGCAGAAACTCAGCTGGGAAGTTCCTTAACATGCAGAAAGGTGGGATATACAGTTAATAAATACACTTTCTCACAGAGTTCTTTATTGCTACCTAGGTTTAATTGGCCACACAAAAACACTGAGTGTATCTGCTCTAACAAACCAAAGTAGTATCCTTCCTATTTCTGTTATATCTGAAATGTTGGAAAGTTTTAATGGAAGTTGATAGAATACTACAGTATGTTTGCAGGTTTGTTTTTAACTGGCACATTATGTAACAGAATTCACTTAAATGGTGATCCATTTTTTATATTTTGCATACCAGAACCACTTGAAATAGGGTGTCCTTCTAGCAGTTTCTCCCTGTCAGACCAATGCTACCTAGATCTAGGGAAAGTGTGGTGCGCTGCCATCTCCATGTTAATGTAGTCTTAGCAACAAGTTCTGCTAGTGTCAGGATCCTTTGTGTGAAGGAAAAGTAAACATAAAGTTGTTGTCATTGCTCTTATTAGTAATTTCACCACTTTACAACAATAGAAAAAATAAGCAGTTGGTAGTCTTTACAGGTATTTCCATTTGATAAATATGACATGCAGAAGACTCAGTCTCATTTATATTTTATTAAATCTTTTATCCTTTTCTGAAAGCCAGTTATGATTATGTCTTAGCTATTCAAAAGTAGAAAATTGCTTCCCATTAAGGTTACAAAAGGTTAAGCTACACATGGAAGGTGTTCATAGGCCATGGACCATTCATTAGATGCATTAATTATAACACCAAACAATGACTAAAAAGCCAAAAATTTACTTAAAACACAAGTACAGATAGAACAAACAGTTCATTTTTAAAGAACAATTTTAGTTGACTAGCCCTTGGATTCCCACGTTTTCTGATTCTGTTTTAAAATGTAGCCACTTTTTTTTTTTTAAGAGATCCTTACAACTGTTCTCAGGCAGATCAAGGAAATGAGTAAAACTGAGAGAAGTATCGTCTGTTTTCCCTTTTCTCTTCTAGATACCAGCCTATACAGAATGCGGTAAGCTGCTGCTTTGCTTTTGTTTTGCTTTTGTTTTTTTTTCCCCAACTGATTGCTTTGAAACTAAACTTCCCTGTTCACAGAAATAAAAGAGAAACCACAGGGGCAGACTGCAATGTATTGCAACTGCAAGCTTTGACTACATATTATTTGATCTGGGAAGGGTCATCTTGCTTAAAACCTCTGAAACACCTCCTATAACTGTCAATAGCCAGGGTGCTTGTTAGAATCCAATGGTACGATAATACAAATACAGGCAACTGGGGAGAGCAAGGGGGAACAAATGATGAAATGGACCTTGTGGCACTGCAACGCAAGCTTTGCTTCTTCTGTACATGTGTCATGATGTCACATGCATACATATAAGTAGGAGTTTGCATCATGACATTGCAGTGCTTGTTAGGTCATTCTAAGAAATGGTCAGATTCTGTGGATGACTCTGAATATGAACATGCAATATCTCAAGAACTAACCATCCTTGAAGGCTAAAACCTGAGAAAATGAAATTTCAACCTCTGTTTTGTTTTGTTTTATTTTTCATCTGAAAGAGTTCTGTACAAGAACAGGATGAAATTCACATTTCAATGAAAAGCTTGTATTTTAGATAAAAGAATATTACCTACAGTTGCTGTGACTTTAAAAGTTCTGGAAATGCTATTTCAAATAGGCATTCAGCCATCAGAAGGCTTCAAGAATAAATAAAACACAGCTTTAGGTTTTCTTTTAGTTTAAAAGGCTAGGCAAAAATATAAAGCTGCTGTTTATTTTTTGAAGCCAACCCATTAGAATTTCCTAGATTGTCTAGGAAGGGCATGTGCTGCATATTTCAGCTTTTCCGTGGCTAAGGCAATGAATATATTATAATATCCTGTCAAGGATAAACTGTTGTTATAACATTCCAAAATTCTTGCACATCTGAGCTGCATTTAGGAAAAATGTGCAAAATACATTGGGATTTTACCACAATGAAATATGTTTGTTTTTTTTCCATATTAAGAAATGCCACTGATTGATGGTTCTCTTAATCCTACATTTAAAGTAACATCTGAGAACTGTGCAGTGTAGCAGATAAAAACGTAACCTGCCTAATTCAAATCCAATCTGAGCCACAAATTCACTAGATGACTTTATTCAAACCTTTATTCAATAAAGCCAATCTACTAACTCAGTGAAAAAATACTGATCTGGTAAAATAGGGCTGTTGTAATAGCAACTTAAATGAGCCAGTTTGAACATTTGAAATGTGAATGAAAAATACCTGTAAAAATCTGTCAAGTGGATACTGCTGAGAATGCTTACTTATTCATCCATATTTGTATTTGGGAAGAAGGTAAGGTTGCAGGCCATAGACCAATTCCTACTGTACATCAGTGATTTGGGAACCTCTTAGAATGCATTTATAATCAGTATGGTAGAAATTTAACAACACATAGAAATACCTTTTGGTCATGCCATCGCTGCTACAACTGCACAGGGTAATCTTCAATCTGATTCCCTTCTAATGTATCATTACCATTACTTCCATCATCCCCACTCAGCTTGGAAGGCTGGCTTTGGCTCTACACATGATTTGGGTTTAGTTGAACACAGTGTGCATCTCAAACACACTGCATGAACACAGGTCTATGTAGAAGCATTTTGAAGTTTTTCATATACAAACCTACACACCCACTTATTTGATTCCTTCATCAACTGCTAAGGCCAAGTTTCTATTGTCTTCCATTCTGTTTTGTAATATGCAGCTGATCATGTTTTAGCATGATATGGACACCATAAATGGCAATTACACCTGAGAAAAAATGATCTAGCAAGACTAGATAAAGGTGATCTAGCAAAACTAGATTTCCTCTGAGAAAAAGTGATCTAGCAAGAATCATTCCATTGGCGTGGCTAAGAGAAAAAACAGTTTGAATCTTCTTCTAAGAGCATTCTCTGGTGATAAAAAGTCATAATTCCATATATTTCTAAATCCATAACATTGTATGCCTTGTAGAGTTACACTGGCAATTGAAGAAGTTAATTAGTTGATAAATAAAACAAAATAATTGGTTTAAAAATATTAATTCTGTAGGAGTAAATAAGAATCAACACGTGGGAGAAGAACTCCACCCTGTTTTATTTCCTAACTGTACAAGTTGTACAGTAAATATTTATTAGCATCACAAATATGCTATTTAAGCTTTGTGAATTCATTAAGCTTGCTCATTCCTTATTGAACTCTGATTCCTGAGACATAAAGGCAATTCATCTAGATAGGCCATGAATCTCTTGCATTTGTATGACTGAGTGTAATTGCTATGATATATACAAAAACTGCATGCAAAATTCTATCACGTATAGACAAATGCTATCACTGCCTCAAAAAAATGCAAATCACTAAAAATATATGACTTTATAAGACAGTTGATACTGAAATAAGTTCCAGAAGCTTTTGAAAGAAACATACATGTACAATAGGCTAAGGAATGCAATAGGATGAGGAACATGTTAAACAAAAGAAACCCCTTTTCAAAATCCTCCTACCAAATGCATTGTATTTATATGCTGTGGAAAAGAAAGACAATATGGGAGAAAATTGTCAGTATGAGTTTTGCACAAATAGAACAGAAACTCATTGTAAGTGATTAAATATAAGATATATAATTAATGTATATATGTTAACCTTCGATTATTTTTCATTTGAGCTGTGTCAATTGTTAGATTTTAATTCATTAATTAGGGTCCATTATATAATATTGTATGTATTTGGATAGAGACATCATTAATAAATAATAATAAAGTCCTGAGAAGACCTTATTTCAAATAGATACTTGAATATATCTCATTCACAAATATCTACATTCCAGATATTTAATTTAAATTAATTATCACTTCTGCCACTGAGGGCATGTTTACACAATACATTATTCTGAGAAAGCTTTAATTAACTTAAACCACTGATTTGTTTATATGATCAAGAGGCTAACTCAAAACTGAAATTAGATGAAAATGAGGAAAACAGTCTTTGCATAATCAGGGGCATCTATGTTTCATTTCAGCTTTATTTCATTTCAAAATAAATGGCCTGTGTAAACAATTACTACTTCAGTATGTAAAAGTGGACAAGAGTATTAATTTATTTCATACCTGCAGGGATGGAAGAGTAAAGTACAATAAAAACAGCAGTATGATAAGGAGCTTCTTCAACTAAATAAAGATGGTTGAACTGGATATACAGAGTAATTCACCATGCTTTTTTATATACTTCGGGGCCTTTGGCAGTTGGATATACAAACTGAGGTTTATTTTATAGCTCTCTTAAAATAGAGTACTTTGTTTTCTTTCACTATAGGAACAAGGAAAACCTCCAAATGGGAAAGTATACTGCTATGTTGTATTGAAAGGACATGCTAAATCCCCAAGAAACAGGTCCTGCTGCCAGAGGTTTATTGGGGGCTTAAATAGCAATAGATTAAGTGAGTGGCAGAAATGGAAGAAGACCCCCCCCCTCCCAATCCAGTGCAAGCATCTTTTTATGCTGATGTTCCCAAGATATTATTCAAGACTATGAGCAAATAATCCATTATCAGTGCTTAGGATCACCGCACTGGACACACAGAACTTTGAATTTTCAATGTGCAGCATACTTATGTAGGATATAATTTCGGCCAATTTACAATTTAATTATTTTATGAATGACATTCTTTTTTTAATATGAATTAGCTTAAACTGGATTATTCTTTTTACACTGAAGAAAGCCTGTGCATGTCCAGATGTATGAGAGAAATTAAATTAAATTAAATTAGTAATATAGGACAAACCTACATTCAGTTCCAACCATTACCCTTTATATTCAAAATTTGATTACTATTATTATATTAACATAATACTCTCATAATATACCAAAACCAATCAGCTCTGAAGTATGAAAAAAGATACAGATCTATAATTAGAAATATTCATTCAAGCAGAAAAAGTACAATCGGAAAATGCAGAAGAATTTGCATAACTAGAATTATGCAGCAAGAATATCGGAAATAAAAGGATCAAATATACAATATGGCATATTATTTTCAAGTATTCTGAAGTTGTAGCCATGCCAATATTTGGAAATAAAACAGGAGTACAAATTATTGCTAAAATTTTATGGTAACTGCGATGGCAGCCCAGGGACCATGGATTTTTCATATTTTCCCTCCAATTGTGGAAAGAGAACTCCCACCTCAAAAATCAAAATTTTGTTGTCTGACCCCACAGACTCTTTGCAACATTCTTGCAATATCAAAAGTTTGTAATCAGAAAGTGTGATAAGAAATAAGCCAGGAAAAACCTGGGTTCACCAATCTAACAATCTCCTGGTTATCTGGCAGTTCTCACAAATAACATATAGGGTGTAAAGAAATCCTATCATATTAGTTTCAAATGGGATGGAAATCATTACAGTACACAATGACAATAAAAGACATTGGGGAGAGGTAAAAATCTTTTATTGTATTGCCTTTGTACGCCACTGGAAGTTATACAAGGCAGGGTAATCAGTTTTGCCAATCATATGCTCAGATATGCAGTAGTACGCTATCTTGGCGCCTCGTGTGGTAGGTGGCAGTATTGCAACCAAAACTCTCCCCATGACCCAAGTTTGATCCCAGCGGAAGCTGGATTCTCGGTTGGCCAGCTCAGGTCAACTCAGCCTTCCATCCTTCAGAGGTTGGTAAAATGAGCACCCAGCTTGCTGGGGAAGGTGACAACTGGGAAAGGCAATGTCAAACCACCCCACTATAGTCTGCCAAGGAAATGTCATGAAAGCAGCGTCCCCCCAAAGGGTCAGACATGACTCGGTGCTTGCACAGGGGACCTTTCACCTTTTTTTTTTTTTATGCTATTTGGGCATGAACACATTTGAGTATGTTTTCTTCCTAGAAGTAGGATATATCAATGTTATATACTGAAGGTAACACTGAGTACACAATCCAAAAGCAAAAAAAAAAAAGAAAATAAGATGAAAGAAATCATTGTACAGGAAAATAAAGTATGGGTTCTCACATAATATTTAAACCATCCTTAATTATTAAAAGGCTTGGCAAAGTAATATTTGTTGCACTTATTTTAAATTTGATGTAAAAACTCAGAGTCTCCTGGGTCTTTTAACATCACAGTGATTACTCAAACTCTCAGAAGTTGAAGGAAAAAGCCCACTGTGTCCAGGGTTCCAGAACTATTTGACTAATCAGGATGGAGAATATATTAGTTGTTCTACAACAGAAAATAAACTTGACAGAATAATCTTGAGAAAAATGGGAAGTGAAGTAATGGACAACTCATCACCTCCATAGTCTTGCCAGTGTGAGCAGGACAGGACAGAACCTTCTTTATAATCCCTTCGCCTAACAAAGGAATTGAGCAGACTACCTCCAAGATAGCAAAATATAATATAGACTGGCACACATAATACCTCTACTGTGCGAGCTGCACTGGGTCCCAGTCTGCTTCCGGGTCCAATTCAAGGTGTTATCACCTTTAAAGCCCTACATGGCATGGGGCCAGGTTACCTGAGGGACCGCCTCACCCCCATTACAACAGCCTGTCCCACCCGTTCATGCAGAGAGGGCATGCTGCGGAGTCCAGGGAGCAGGTCTTCTTTGCAGTAGCTCCCGCCCTGTGGAACATGCTGCCCCTGGAGGTGGGGTTGGCCCCCTAGCTCCTGGCCTTCCAGAGGAATTTGAAGACCTGGCTCTGCCACCAGGCTTGGGGCGGAGAAGGGAGTAAGTCCGCTTGGGGATAGCTGGCACCCCAGAGCGCTCACATACATGGTCTGTGTTAGATCTCACCACTTGGACTTCATTTTTACTGCTGTCTTTATAGTTACTTATTGATGCTGTTTATATTTTTATATATTGTATTGTTTTTTACGTTTATTGTTTTAATTGACTACTTTTGTTCTAAACTGCCCAGAGTCCCTCTGGTGGGACGAGATGGGCAGTGATGAATTTGATAATAAAATAAAATAAAATAAAATAAAATAAAATAAAATAAAATAAAATAAAATAAAATAAAATAAAATAAAATAAAATAATAGAATAGAATAGAATAGAATAGAATAGAATAGAATAGAATAGAATAGAATAGAATAGAATAGAAGGTATTTTTGTACCACTGAAGGGATGAAAAGGTTTGGGATGCATTTTATATCTACTGCCCGAACAGTTTTGCCTGGTCACAAAGGTTATCTCTGTATCTCTGTACTTGTCGAGGAATACTTTTTCTATAACCTAACTTGAATTGGATCTTCATCATGGACAAAGAGTAGACCGAATGATAGGATTCTGTGTGATGAAGGTTCATCTTATCAGAATGGTATATGCAGTCTACTTTCCCTTAAGCTCTCAGACTACAGAGATACAGATTTTGTGTTATGTCATGCTCTCATGTGTCACTTCATCATTTCTACCCCTTCCCCCTTGGAGGGGACCATTTCTCTATTTTTATACAGTGTATATCCTGTGTTGTGTTTTCAGTTTCACTGACCAGACCTATTTTTCACATACCAACTTATTTGGGACTCATCAGGCATAGGTAGGCATAAAGAGTTCCAACCTTCTACCAGGAACTGAACTCATGGAACTTTGTGCTTTAGATTACAATATACAGTGCATTAGCTTTAGGACCTGTCTAAGTCCTGGCACTCAGCTGTTGCAGTAAAAGATATGAAAAAATTATCAGAGTAGTATATAGAGTACATGGGAAATGACAGTACCGCTCTATATTGCACTGGTGAGGCCACAATTAGAATACCGTGTTCAATTCTGGCCACAATACAAAAAAAGATGCTGAGGTCCTAGAAAGAGTGCAGAGAAGAGCAACAAAGATGACAGGGGGTCTGGAGGCTAAATCCTATGAAGAACAGCTAAAGGAACTAGGTATGTTTAGCTTAATGAAGAGAAGACTGAGGGGAGATATCAAAGCAGTCTTCTAATACTTGAAGGGCTGCCACAGGGAAGAGGGTGTCGGTTTATTCTGCATAGCACCTGAGGGTAGGACAAGAAGCAATGGGTGGAAGCTCATCAGAGGGAGATCCAACCTGAAAACAAGGAGGAATTTCCTGACAGTGAGAACTATTAAGCAGTGGAACAGCTTGCCTCCCAGAGTTGTGGGTGCTTCATTGCTGGAGGTTTTCAAGAAAAGATTGGACAACCATTTGTCTGAGATGGTATGAGGACTCCTGCCTGGGCAGGGGGTTGGACTAGAAGACCTCCAAGGTCCCTTCCTGCCCTATGATTCTATAACCTTCCATTAAGTTCTCAGAGCAGAGAGGTATGGATGTCACATTATGTCATGCCCCCATGCACTTCCATGTAGAGAAGGTTTTCCCTACCCATTTTTCCCTTCCCATGATTCTTCACTGCTGTAGGTTTGCATCCCATACTAAGGACAAGGAATAATGTGGTCTTTGGGTTGGAGTTTGCTTACCCCCAGTCTATGACCAGGAACAATATTTCTTTTTCTCCACCACTTGCTTATTCTATGGAAAGTATCCTGCCCACTTACAAGATAAATTTGGGGAGTTAGCTATAACAAAAGGACTTTAAAAACAGAGAAGAAGCTAGGAGAAATGCTGCTCTTCTTGCTGCTCTCTTCACTTATGCATCCAGAAAAGTAAAATCCATAACGTCCAGTAAAATCCAGACATCAGATAGGAATTGTTTTTAATAAAAGAAAACCAAATAATAAATATTAAACTGGGATCTTGAGGAGATGCATAATGTGAAGGATGTTAACTACTATATTTTCTACCACCAGGGTGTTCCTTGTTGTGTAATGGGGGCTGGTTCTGAAAACAAATCACAGCTGAACAGCCACAGTTTTCCAATAACAATTTGGGTGATGGGCTCCCCAATAGCAGGCTCTCCAACTCAGGTTTTAGCTCTGGTTTCCTCTTTATTTATTTCAGTCATGAAAAAGCCTTTTTCCCCAACCTCCCTAAACTTAAGACAGTCTGTCTCAATATACTGTACTTGAGAAATGGTTTATCTCCAACCCCACCAATGTGCTCAAATTATTCCTTTAACATAAAAATTACAAGCTAATAATACAGTGAACCGTAGCCACATGTTTGCTGACACCAGTAATTGTCTGCTTGTAGAATCACTGCCTGCAGGAAGGTAGAAATTACACAGTTGAGCATCACTAAAACAGCACATGGACTGCAAGATGACACATGGGAATTTAAAAATGCAAAGTAAAATGGGATAGAGTTTTAGCCTGTATCTAAGCTACACTGCCTCCCCAAAGTGATTTATATCATTTGATCTCTATTACCAAGTCTCCTTTAAATGAAATACATTTTCATTAAGCTACTTTAGCTTACACAGGTAACTGTAATGGTATTAATGAATGTCCATGACTGATAGTTGGGAAAGGAACGCAATGCCTTTGAGAATTTTCACTGTGTTTTAGTCTTGGCAAATGCAGCAAATTGATTGCACATGTTACCAGGTAACAGTTCATATGGTAGTCACTAATTATATTAAGTACTTGTGCCTTTGAATGAGATGTACAACACGGAAGTTATCATGTGTGGGAGTCTGCATTGCCATCTTGCTTATTTCTCCAACCTCCTTTCCTTTTGCTTGTGGCAAAGTGATATTACAGAAATGATCTGGATCAAACAAAGGCACCATCCCAAACACTTGACCATTTAGTATTCTAAATGCATAGAATACTCAAAGCTTTGAGGCAAAAACCCTGTGCGAGCATAGTATTATTGGAGTGTTCCCAAGGTGTGAGCTACAGATAATCCCCACCCAGACCCATCTAATATCACTTGAAAACCATTTTCCAAAGGAACACATTAATGCACACAGCTGTAATTATACTGGCTTCTGTATGAGCCAGGACCCAGATTAGCAAGGTCCTGGTTCACATGGAAGTCGACAGAGTATAGCTGCACATCTGAAAACTATCAGGACAACATCCCTGATGTCTACAAGAGGCCAACATCATTTGGGTAATGTCTGTAAGGGTAGGGCTTATTCAGTGTGTTTATTGCTCAGCACTCCAAATAGCATAATGACTGAATGGGGTTGAAATGTGCACTCAGTATGTAATTGAGTTTATTACACTATTTTAAAATATGCAGGAATTATTATGAAATAAAATGTATAAAATTTGCTGTAATTGACTATTCTTATGAATGTTTTCAACTTCATAAAGAGCTTTATGTCTAGCTAAAGCAAGCAGTATATAGATATATTCAACTATTAATTTTGATAAAGAGAACTATGGAGAAAGAGATGTAAATGTTGGTTATTATTCTGACATATATTTAGATACTTGCTGAGTTATCAGCATGTTAGAGAAACCACCTCCATGTTAAGCAACATTGGCAGAGTTTTATTTATTTATTTAATTTCTATAGCTGCCCATCTCAACAAGTGACTATTGCTATTTAGGCTGTCCTCAATTGACACATTGGATTACCATGTCCTATAGAGTGTCATCTTGCTTTCCCTTCTTATTAGTAATACAATTTTATACCATACTGATAGCCATAATGAAATATTGTCACGTGACAGTTACTGTATATATGGCATATCACACTCACATTTCTGAGTTTGTAAGTCCTAAGAAGTGTTTTGTATGGCAGCAATTCTAGTAAAGAGTCTCTGAAGCTTGCTTGTATGGCACAATGTAGACATCAGGGCTGTGCAGATGGTGGAAATTATTTAAAAGAGCTAATCTCTGCTATTCATTAAAGCAGCCCAACCTTTTTTAAGGCTTCTTTGTGAGCCTGAAAAAAGATACCTCTGCATTAAGAGTTACTTCTCCTTTAAGGGGTAGATTCTTTAAAGCAACAGTACCTTATTTCTAGGCTGAAAAAGTTGGGCTGCTTTTATGAGTTACAGAGGGACTATGATTGCCCTTGCACAAAATCTAAATTGTTTCTGCTGAATCACTTCTGAAGCATACAACTCTTCAGTTCTCTGCATACACAAACAAATATTACATTGGGTTATGTCCTTCAAAATCCAAGCATCCACTAGATGATCCAAAGAGTTAGAAGTTTCTGTATTTCTTTTCTGTCACAAAGTTGTTTTCCAGATTTTTGCAGCACAGACATGGTAGGCCTACTTACATTGCAAGAACTACATATTCAATTACTTTGGGGGAAAAAACCCTATTATATAACTGAAAATAATGTTTGTCTTAAAAACGTGTTCTGAGTCTTTCGTATTAAAACACACACACACAAGCACAGTATAGTTGTAAAAAAATAATTTTCATCCATTCAGAAAACATAATCTCATAACATTCTCTATATTGTTATGTTATTTTTCCTGGCAAAAGCCTTTACCTTCTGCTTACAGAAGCCCTTGACAAACTACTTACTTCTCTACATCCTTCAGTAGTTAACAGCTTTATAATTTCTTTCAAAAAATCCCACTGAGTTAGTACTTCTAATAGCTGAGCAATAGACAAAGGCTGATAGCGTACACTGTTTCTCCAAAGGCAAGAATGAGAGACGCTGCATCTGGCGAACAAACTTTATTTGTGGAGCCTTGAGACAGGTCAAAAGAAAAGAATTCTTTGCATATACTCACAGCTTACAAGTTATCAGAGACCACCAAAGATAAATGGAGGAGCCTGCAGAAGAGAAGTGGAATGGAAAACCTGATGGGATATACAGAAGTGGGCAGGATTAAAAATAGGTCACAATATTCCTCTTTATAGCTTATATGAATTGAGAGTTGACATTCTAATATTGCACCAGGGTACTATGATGTTATTCTCTCAGAGATCTGAAATAAAGAGTTACTGATTTGCTCCTCCTCCTCGCAGCTTAGGGCATGTCCATGCCACACTCTTTCAAAACCCCAATCCCTTTCAAAGCATCTTGATGCCACCATGTGGGTATCTTCACCTCTCCCAGCTTTTAAACTCTTGAGAATATCCATGGAGTGCTGCCAGTCTATCAGAGACCTTCCAGCTGAACAAGAGGAGGATGAAAAAAATAATCTAAGTGTCCCACTGGCTTAGCTATTTCAGTGCTGAAACAACAAAATTTCCCTCAATCTCAGTTACAGTACAAGGGGGCAATAGAATAAATTGCTAGTGTTCCTCCACCGATTTTTCACTTAACGTTGCATTTTTTTAAACCTGTTTGCCTGTCTTTCTATTGATTCCTGAATGGATGCTACATGGGGAAGTTGGCTGCAGGCTCATTCTTCTGCTTACAGGCCACTTACAAACTATGAGAATGATATTGTAGTACTAGTATTTTGCTTTGCAACCATGTCTTTTTTCCCAATAACTGTGGTATCTGGCTAGAGATTCGTGCTAAACTATTCATATAGCAAGATACAGTATCAGGAACAGGATACTGAAGCCTTAGAGGTCAGAGAAAGTATTGATTGTTTTGAAGTGAAAAAGGATAGCCATAAACTCTGCACAGCTGCAGCACTGCAGAGAAAAACTGGTTTTGCTCCCATTTCAGTAAATAGTGCAGAATTAAAAATAAGTTTCCTAGCTCCCTAAACCAGTTGACATTATTCAGAAGCCTAAATTTGCTTCTGAACAGTTGCAAAACCTTTAGGTAGACGTGCCCCAATTTAGGTAAGGTAGCAGAATTGCTGAAGTACTGTCTGATTGCGGTAATGGAAAAGATGAGGGCCAGCAACTGAAGTCCCATCTGTATAAAACGAAGGTGCCCCTTGGGTTAATGGTCTCTATCTAGTTTAGAAGATGTTGCACCCTCTATGAATGAAGAGTTTTGCAGTCAGGAGTGTCCATCCATCCATATCATAAAATGGAATGTCTTTTAACATAGGCTGCTTTACTGGCATGGACATTTATATCCACTGTTTCAATCTCTGGTAGTCTCTAGATTATACAAAACTGTTGCACAAGTTCTGAAAAGTTCAGAGTATGACTAAAACCAGAAATTATGGTAATATTTGCATTGTCACACGGAGTAATACACAAGCATTACAAGAGTTGGATATACCTTTTATCTTAATTAATTAATTAATCCATATTTGTGTCACCAACTATTCCCAATCTTTTTCTGGCTTTTTCTAAATAAATAGTTTAACTCATTCATGGCTTGAAGGCAGGTTACCTAAAGATTGCTTGCCTCCACGTGTTTATGCTTGAATTTTGCACCATCATCACATGCACAGATTTCTCTGCTGACTAGTTATCAGGAGGACGGCCTTTTCAACAATAATGTTCTGCCTTTGGAATGTTGTCCTGAACATGTGATCATTATGTGAGCATTATGCATTATTAGGTGGCCCTATAATTTTTACTGAAAGAAAGATCCTCCCCCACCAGAGTTTACCTTTAAAATAGAAGGGTTTTCTGAAATTCAGGGAGAATATGGAAATCGAGGCATATTTTTTTCTTCTATAAACTTCTAGGTGGAGAGCCAGTTTGGTGTAGTGGTTAAAGGCACCAGGTTAAAAACCAGGAGATCCATGAGTTCTAGTCCTGCCTTAGGCACAAAGCCAGCTGGGTAACTTTCTAGGATGCCCTCAGCCTTAGGAAGGAGGCAAGGGCAAGCCCTTCTGGGCAGAGAGTGGGGAAGGAAAATCTGACTCAGCATGGGATTCCTTGTAGTTAAAAATTGTGTTTTAATGTTCTATTACTTTAATTCTGGCTCTTGTTCTTACAGATTTCCTATTATCAAATAGTTATCTTATTTTATTATGTTTTAAAGTATTTTGCTATAAACAGCCTTCAGAATTTGAACAGAGCATGGGAATTAAATTTTAATAAAAAAAAGTAATGAATTAATGTTACTGATAGTGTCATGAGTAATGATGGCGAGCAGGAAGGGGCCTCTATCCAGGGGGGAAAATGCATGCGTAGTACTGAGGAATTAAGCAGCCATTCAAAGAGACACAGATCAGGCCCGCCTTAGCTTTTGGGGTTTATATGTCTGGGTTTTTCCCACACTTAATTCAGTTTGTTAGGATTCTGTTATGTAGCATTAATAAACACTAGAGAACTACTCCTCGTCTCATTGTGATTCTCACTGTTAGGACAGATAGCCTATCTACTATCAGTGAAAAACAAGCTAGACTAGCTCCCCAACAACCAAAATGGAGAGATATAAAACAGCAATTGAAGAAGTACTGAATATGATGAACACTATCAAATTCATAGATTGCCAGTCCTTATATAAAATCACTATAAAACGAATCTGGTTTACTTGTCCACAAAACTTCAGCCATATTCAAGTCTGTTAGAGATTTGTAAAGATTTGCAAAAAGAATTCTGTAGCTATTTTCATCACAGAACTGCTTTCACTATGCAAAGAAACTTACAACATACGCAAATGTTATTTCCCTGCATCAGACCTTCTCGTATAAACTTCAACAGTGTAAGCTGTTTTTGAAGGCTAATTCTGTCTCTTTGTGCACCCATTTCAGAAACATATTTTTGACACATTTTCACAAATAAATGTGGTTTTCTTTGGCAGATTTTTTTTTTTAATCATAGAAAGATGGATGCTAGAACACTGTTTAATGTTGCCTTTGGTGGCACAATGAAATATGGTAGGTAAAGGTTGCAGGTCAGCTCCCACAAAAATCCCTGACAGATTTCTTTTTAAAACATCACTAATGGGTTGGCTGATGAGCCAAAAGCCAGTGACCAGACAATGGACTTTTCTAAGGCATCATTCAACATTTGCCCCAAGGTACAATCTCTCCTTATTCTTAACATAATTACCTCCTTCTCGCAATACTCTCTTTCAGGTAATCAGCATTTTGCAAATAACAGGAAAAAAAGTAAGAAATAGTAAGCCAAAGAAATTAGAGTCATGAAATTAAACAATTAGGACATTCACAGTAAAGAAAATGTATTTGTTAGAATAATAATTCAGTCTGGTAACTAATGGTACAAGCCATTCTTGGTCCCATTCCAAAATAAGACCTGCTGACTATCTAGCAAAAAAGCACGATCTCTTAATAGGCTATGTGGCCAATACAGAGTAAATTTCCCAGTATTTAAGAAAAAAGGTAAAATAATTAACAGAAGGTTTTATATGCACTCCATATGGCCAATCTAAATTGAGTAGCAGTTCTGCCAGTTTTTTTTTTTTTTCTTCAGTTAATAAGTAGGTATACATATGCATAAATAATATAACTACCAAACTGTCCATGTCTCTAGAAATAGCACATTTTAGGTTCTAGAAGTACAACAAAGAATAATTAGAAAATTGACTTATTCTAACTCACCACAGAATATTTAAATATTTATTATTAAATATATTTTATAGTAACACCCACAGTGTTAAATTGGATATATTCAGAGATATGTGTGCATATGATTATAGCCTGTCTCTAGATTAATATTTGGAAATTACACTGCATTTCTTATGAAAAGGCTCCATCTGCTCTTGTTTTATTTGTCACATGACATAATAATAATAATAATAATAATAATTATTATTATTATTATTATTATTATTATTAGGGATTGGGGTAGCTGGTGGGGGAGAGGAAGTTCCTGCAACCAGACCCAAAAACAACCTAAAAGTGTGTGTGTATATATATACATATATACATATATCCCATATACACACACACACACACACACACACACATATACATACATATACACATATACACATACAGTATACACATACAGACATATATACATGCTGTATATACATATTGTTTGTACAACTTTCTAGGGTGGCTGGGCCAATCCTTCAAAAGATGCTGTACAAAAGCAGGACTGCATAGTATTTATCTTTTCCAAGGTCGTGCAGCTGCTTCGAAAGCTTTCCCGGCTGTCTTGGCATGCATATAGTGAAGGGAAGTAGGAATGCATGCATATGTAAGCAGAGACAATTTGGAGCAGCTTCTAAAGCAGCAGTGTAAGCCTGGGAAAAGATGTGGCTGTTTTAATGACTCAAAGAGCAATGTTTCCTTCCTGCACCTGCATATTACCAGATTCTTCTTGCAAAGGATTTTCACAGCCTGACTTTTCCATTTCTAAAATTTCAGTCCAGCTGATATATTGTACAAAAAGGCCTTGCAGAAGAACAAGTATACGAGTGCTAACTTTTCTGTTCAAAGGACTTATGCCCAGGTAATTATAGTTAAGGTTGCATCCTAAGCTGAAAAACCTTTAATGAAAGGATAATATTGGTAGGCTCACTACTCATAATATTACAGACTGGAAGGACTCAGTGGGATATGGCCCATTCCCATGCTGAATGACTCCATAAGGCAGTGTTTCTCAACCTTGGCAACTTTAAGATGTGCGGACTTCAACTCCCAGAATTCCCCAGCCAGCATGGCTGGCGGGGGAATTCTGGGAGTTGAAGTCCGCACATCTTAAAGTTGCCAAGGTTGAGAAACACTGCCATAAGATAAATGAGACCAGATAAACTTAACCACAGCAAAGTTTCAGTCCATTTTACCGGAGGGCACTGGCAGAAAGGAGCTGGGACTTCTCTCTCGCTGTTCACAGTACAACTGTGCACAGAATTCTTTTCAAAAAAACAACTTCATTATCAAGCCCTATCAATCCTGCAGCTTTGCCAAGCATTAGAAATCCACCTAGAAAGTGTTTTCTTTAAAGCTAAAGAAGCCGCACAATCTCTCTGGAGCACGCGAGAGGATAGCTTTCTGTTTGTGGTGTAATCTTTGGGGAAATATATCAAAGTCTTGCAGTGTCTGGAGAAGGCAAACACTATAGTTTGATTTTAAAATATCCATTAAAACAATAATTTAAAAGTCATTGTTCTCTCTCTGTGAATCCAAGAAGGTTGGAAGGATAAGAAACGCTCTGCCTTGGCAATGTCACAGATCTGATCTCCACAATCAAATGCCTCCAGCAGGAGCACACTAAAATCTAAAGCTAGGAATGATTTTATCATTTAATAAAGGAAATGCACCCAAACTTGCAGAGAGGTTTCTTGAAAGAAATACAGTGTCATTTATGGCAAGTAAATGGGACTTTTTTCCCCACTGAACTCTTGCTGGAGAGAACACTGAAAAATGAGTTCTAATTTGCTAGAGCCTCAATTCCCACTGCCTGTACATAAACTGTATCTGCTTTGGTGCTCAGTTGTAATACCTATTAATTTGCAGGAGGGAGGACTTGTACAGCCTTATTTTACTTCAAAGTTTATGCATGATTTAACAAGTACTGTATGATAAGGCTAAACATTCAACTGTAAGTTGAGCTTTCAATATAGTACAACATATATATATATATATATATATATATATATATATAATGAAATCTGCTATTCTACAAGAATATGCATATTTTAGAAATCTAAATGGATTTATAAACATATAGTATTTAAATATAAAGTATTTACATTTAAATACTAAATATAAAGTATTTAAAATACTTTAGTATTTTCAGCTTGTTCATTGAAATATATTTAGTCCTGTATTTTTCACAGTTGCTGTCTCTAAGATTAGACACATAAGAAAGTGTCTTACAGATGCAAAATTCTGCTCTATCTAGTTCAATATTGCTGGCACTGACAGCAACAGCCACCCAGGATTTCAGGTAGGATTTTTTTTCAACCCTACTTGGAGGTGCCAATGATCCTCCTGAGAAATGAGATCATTGCTTCTTCTTAAGACCTAGAGAGGACTAATAAGCTTTTTTTTTTCTTCCCATAGGGTTATTTCAGAGAAGAGGGGAATAAATCAGATCAAGTAGGAAATATATTCGGGGCGGGGGGAGTCTTGGCATAACCATTGTTGTTTAATCGTTTAGTTGCTTTCGATTCTTCGTGACTTCATGGACCAGCCCACGCCAGAGCTTCCTGTTGGTCAACATCCCCAGCTCCCCCAGGGACGAGTCCGTCACCTCTAGAATATCATCCATCCATCTTGCCCTTGGTCGGCCCCTCTTCCTTTTGCCCTCCACTCTCCCTAGCATCAGCATCTTCTCCAGGGTGTCCTGTCTTCTCATTATGTGGCCAAAGTATTTCAGTTTGGCCTTTAATATCATTCCCTCAAGTGAGCAGTCTGGCTTTATTTCCTGGAGGATGGACTGGTTGGATCTTCTGGCAGTCCAAGGCACTCTCAGAATTTTCCTCCAACACCACAGTTCAAAAGCATTGATCTTCCTTCTCTCAGCCTTCCTTATGGTCCAGCTCTCGCAGCCATATGTTACTACGGGGAACACCATTGCTTTAACTATGCAGACCTTTGTTGTCAGTGTGATGTCTCTGCTCTTAACTATTTTATCGAGATTTGTCATTGCTCTTCTCCCAAGGATTAAGCGTCTTCTGATTTCCTGACTGCAGTCAGCATCTGCAGTAATCTTCGCACCTAGAAATACAAAGTCTTTCGCTGCTTCTACGTTTTGTCCCTCTATCTGCCAGTTATGAATCAAGCTGGTTGCCATAATCTTGGTTTTTCTGAGGTTTAGCTGCAAGCCAGCTTTTGCACTTTCTTCTTTCACCTTCATCATAAGGCTCCTCAGTTCCTCTTCGCTTTCAGCCATCAAAGTGGTATCATCTGCATATCTGAGATTGTTAATGTTTCTTCCAGTGATTTTAACTCCAGCCTTGGATTCCTCAAGCCCAGCATGTTGCATGATGTGTTCTGCGTACAAGTTGAATAGGTAGGGTGAGAGTATACAGCCCGGCCGTACTCCTTTCCTAATATTAAACCAGTCCGTTGTTCCGTGGTCTGTTCTTACTGTTGCTGCTTGGTCGTTATACAGATTCTTCAGGAGGCAGACAAGATGACTTGGTATCCCCATACCACTAAGAACTTGCCACAATTTGTTATGGTCCACACAGTCAAAGGCTTTAGAATAGTCAATAAAACAGAAACAGATGTTTTTCTGAAACTCCCTGGCTTTTTCCATTATCCAGCAGATATTGGCAATTTGGTCCCTAGTTCCTCTGCCTTTTCTAAACCCAGCTTGTACCTCTGGCAATTCTCGCTCCATGAACTGCTGAAGTCTACCTTGCAGGATCTTGAGCATTATCTTACTGGCATGTGAAATGAGTGCCACTGTTCGATAGTTTGAACATTCTTTAGTGTTTCCCTTTTTTGGTATGGGCATATAAGTTGATTTTTTCCAGTCTGATGGCCATTCTTGTGTTTTCCAAATTTACTGGCATATAGCATGCATTACCTTGACAGCATTATCTTGCAAGATTTTGAACAGTTCAGTTGGGATGCCGTCATCTCCTGCTGCCTTGTTATTAGCAATGCTTCTTAAGGCCCATTCAACCTCACTCTTCAGGATGTCTGGCTCTAGCTCACTGACCACACCGTCAAAGCTATCCCCAATATTGTCATCCTTCCTATACAGGTCTTCCGTATATTCTTGCCACCTTTTCTTGATCTCTTATTCTTCTGTTAGGTCCTTGCCATCTTTGTTTTTGATCATACCCATTTTTGACTGGAATTTACCTCCGATGGTTCTAATTTTCTGGAAGAGGTCTCTTGTCCTTCTTATTCTATTGTCTTCTTCCACTTCTGTGCACTGCTTGTTTAAAAATAATTCCTTATCTCTTCTGGCTAACCTCTGGAATTTTGCATTTAATTGGGCATATCTCCCCCTATTACTGTTGCCTTTTGCTTTCCTTCTTTCTTGGAGTACTTCTAGTGTCTCAGCAGACAGCCATTTTGCCTTCTTGGTTTTCTCTTTCTTTGGGATGTATTTTGTTGCCGCCTCCTGAACAATGTTGTGAACTTCTGTCCAGAGTTCTTCCGGGACCCTATCTACTAAGTCCAGCCCCTTAAATCTATTCTTTACCTCCACTGCATATTCCCTAGCAATATTAGTGTCCTAACAGCCAGGAAACACGCTGAAACAAGGAACTGGTCTCTAATGTTTATTGCTAGTACTTAACAGGAATCCTAACAAACTGAAGAAGCGTGGGAAAACCCAGACATAGGAACCCCAAAGGTTAAGGCGGTCCCGATCTGTGTCTCTTTGAATGGCTGACCAATTCCTCAGTGCTACACATGCGCTTGACAGTCTGGATGGGAGCCCCCTGCTCGCCATCCTTACTCATGACAATTAGTGAGCTCATATCTAGCTGATCTGTGGGTCTTCCCTAATCTCTTTAGTCTGATCCTAAATTGTGCAATAAGAAGTTCATGATCTGAACTACAGTCAGCTCCAGGTCTTGTTTTTACCGACTGTATAGATGTCCGCCACCTTTGGCTGCAAAGGATGTAGTCTATCTGATTTCGATGTTGTCCATCTGTTGAAGTCCATGTATAAAGCCGTCTCTTAGGTTGTTGGAAGAGAGTCCTTGTTATGCAGAGTGAGTTGTCTTGGCAAAATTCTATCAGCCTATGTCCTGCTTCGTTTTGTTCTCCCAGGCCATGCTTACCTGTAATTCCAGGTGTCATTTGACTACTCACCTTAGCATTCCAGTCTCCTGTGATGAAAATAACATCTCTTTTAGGCGTGTTGTCCAGTAGGTGCTGCAGATCCTCATAGAACTGCTCTACTTCAGCTTCTTCAGCATCTGTGGTTGGGGCGTATATTTGGATCACTGTGATGTTAGATGGCTTGCCCTGAATTCGAATTGCGATCATTCTATCGTTTTTTGGATTATATCCAAGCACTGCTTTAGCCACTTCACTATTAATTATGAAGGCTACTCCATTTCTTCTGTGGTCCTCTTGTCCACAGTAGTAGATCTGGTGGTCATCTGATGTGAAGTGGCCCATTCCAGTCCATTTCAGTTCACTGATGCCCAAAATGTCTATCTTTAATCTTGACATCTCACCAATAACCACATCCAATTTGCCCTGGCTCATAGATCTTACATTCCAGGTTCCAATGGTGTGTTGATCCCTAGAACATCGGATTCGCTGTTCACCACCAGCACCGTCGGCTGCTAGCCGTCCTTTTGGCTTTGAGCTAGCTGCGTCATCACATCTGGGGCTAGTTGAACTCACCCTCTGTTCCTCCCCAGTAGCATTTTGACCATCTTCCGACCTGGGGGTCTCATCTTCCAATAGTATACCGACATATCTCTGGTTGTACTGATCCATTTAGTTTTCACGGCAAGAATACTGGGGTGGGTTGCCATTACCTTCCCCAGGGATCGCATTTAGTCTGACCTCTCTGTCATGACCTTCCTCTCTTGGGTGGCCCTTCACGATTTAGCTCATGGCATCACTGAGGTGCTCAAGCTCTAGCACCACGACAAGGTAACTATCCTTCGCTGAAGGGCATAACCATAATCCTCCTCAAATCTGGAAGCAGACCAATAAATTGGCCTGAAACCTGCTGGAACATAAGTCCCAAGGGCAGATTGCTAATAGAAGCAGCTAATTGGTTGGGGCTAATATGATTACCACTGCCACAAAATATCCATGTCACTGTAAAAACCCAATTCAGTCAATCCTATACAATATAGGTTAACTGATGTGTTCCGAGGCACTGATTTCACATTTTGTTTACTGTAAAACACTGTGTGGCTAGGATGCTGTTTGCCACACTTATTTAATATGTAAATTGGCCTTTATAAAAACTGCAATGGCTGCAAGTTGGACCTATTTGATATTTTTGATATTCACTATAAGGTCCTAAACAATTTGAGACTAGAATGATCTGCTCATTTACTGTGATCATCACCAGAAGAGTTCTTAATTGGGCCACATCCTGTAGACATTTTTTCAACAACTAGGAGGAGAGTATTCCCACTGTGGTACCCAGATGTACTGTAAAGCATGCACCAGTTTTATTATGATTTAGGTATTATTTACCAGTACAGCTGAATTTCTGAATTGGTGCTGAGCAGTTCTATTCCCAATAGTGCAAAGTGACATAAAGAGTGTCACAGTTGTCTCCAGGTACAACATTCATTTCTTCAGCAAGGGATGCTTCATGTGGAAAACCACACAAATTGTCAGGCCCAGCCCAAGAACGATGAAGAATCAGTCCAGCCAAACTTCCGTTCTTTATTTGCTCAGACCGTATAGACAGAATCTTGCCAGACTAAAGCTACTCTACCTAACCTAAGGGGAAATAACCTGGGAAGGCTCTAGGGCAGGGCTTAGTCTTCCCACATTCCACCCCTGGACTGTATTTTCTCTTATCATGGCCTCCTCCTTGGAATGTGCTCCCTCCTTCCTGAGAACCAGCCGCATTACTGAAATCCACCACATCACTTCCCCCTTCACACATACAGAAGCCTCCAGGCAATCTAAGATATCAGAGTTCTGGAGTATATAGGGGTTTTCACATGTATGGGTTGCTCACATGAAAACCTGTTCCCTGCAAAGGTTGATGCTGTACAAACAGAACCTTTTGCAAGATCATGGATGAGAGGAGAAGCTTGAGCTCATATATTCTATTTATGGGTTAGCTGACTGCTTGAATATGCCTTAATATGATTTAAGATTCAGAAAGCATTCCACTTAGCTACTTTTTAGTCTGCATACTTAGATTTACATTAGATATAAGGCCACTGGGTGTACTGGGACTGCCATTTTTAAAACACTAAAAAAATGTGCAAGCTAGTAACTTTGTAATATTTAGTCTAAGTGAGATCTAAACTGTACGTCCCTTTTATGATCCTTGTTTTAACAAAAAGCCGGCCTCTTTGCACTTCAGTACCCTTTCTCTAAGCATTGTGTGTGCCCAATACAGTATATTTTTTCCTGACATTTTAAGTATTACCAACTTTGAAACATCTCAGCAGCAATGTCAATAATGTAGATCACAAATAGAAAGACTACAAAAATCAATAGATGTCAGTCTTATCTATCTTCCTTATACTGAACAGTAGTCCATTTTTCATCTGCACAAAATGCTATTTGGTGGCTAGAAACAAGCAAGCAAGCAAGCAAGCAAAAACTGCTGCTATTCCCTGACCTTCTTGACCCCACAATGGCCCCTGTTATCTTTGGAGATATTTATTTTCTTATAAGCCTGCAGTTCAATCATATTGGAAAATATGCCTACATTTCTCTGAAACAAATTTAAAAAGAAAAAAAAAATGCAGCAGAAGAAGCAGCGTTGTTCTCTCTTTTTTCAATGTAATAAATTCTTAGCACTAACCAACTACCTATCATTTCAGAATATAAAAGGTAATGCAGCAACTGGTAGGTGGATCAAGGAGATAATGAGATGCCTGTCCCTTTTTATGGACGATGACAACAGAAAACAATAGCCTCCAACAGCAATCTTATCTTACAGTTAGGCTAGGCCCAGAGATATGTTGCTGCTATGCTACAGGAATGGTGACCATAGCTCAAAGTACTCTTTCCAAGCCAGAATGGCAATATCATAGCAGTTCCTGGACTCCCTGTTCACCTCTCAGACCTCTCTCTTTATTTCAATGACAAGTTATCTGATGGTTTTATTTTTCCTGGCAGTACGACCTACTCCCAGTCCATGAGAACATGAAAAATGAAAGAGCAACCCCCCCACAACAACAGTTTTATCTTTTTATCTTTTCTCACCCAATAGTTCCAAATCAAACCAATGAAGCAAATGTGCATGGGATGGGGATGCACAGATTGATAATCTTTGTGGAATGGATGTTGCAAAAGGGTGTAACTGGTGTGAGAGAAACCATTTTTCAATGGTTTCCCTTCCTATTGAATTAAACAGGAATATATTTCCTGCACTAGATCCAGGGCCATGTTGTTGACAGAGCTACAGCCTAATAATGGGGTATAATCATCCTTTTCTGTTGTAACCATGACTCTGCTCTGTTACAGCCATTTTGCTAATAGGCTTCTACAGGAAGAATATTCCTCTGGGATATCTATTATGGCAGTGGCATATTTTGACTCTGCCAGATAACAGACCTTCTTCAAAATCCTCATGTTCAAATTATATTCTCTGGATTCAATTAATTAAGGTAATATATTAATATGTATTTTTATCAAATGCAAAACATTCTGGCATTATTATTTCCATAATCCATATGGGTACATCCCATAATAGCCATCCTGTGATGAAACAAAGGCTTTTGTTCTTTGGAGAGTGATAGACTGCTAAGTACTCTTTGGAAAATTTCCAGGCAAGCAATGCTGGACTCAAAATAGTCATCTATCTGTTTCTGTGCAAAGTTTATAAACTTTTACATTCACACAGAAGCCATGGTAACTGTTCAGAAAGCACTTCTATAAGGAGATGAACCTGCCAGGAGTTCAAGCTAAATATCCACCCCTGTAATAAACTATGAACTTTCAAAGATAATTTAAGAAGACATTTGTCAATAGAAAACTCAAAGTTACCTCTCATACACGTTTTACAGAAAATCAGCATGTTCTCCATAACAAGTATTGAAGAGGCATTTTTTGCCAGAAAATTGGAAATAAGTTACTATTTTGTATGATCTTTTATTGCCAACTCAGAAAATAACAAGGTCCATAGAGAGTACAGCTTATGATCCCATTAGAGTTATGTAGCAAACATCAGAACTGTAGTGTCTGAAGTGCCACTGTCACCCTATGGCAGGGATGTGCAGCCTGTGAAACATAGGGATATATACATTCAGTAGATGAAAAAAAGAATACTTATTTATGTGAACAGAAGATATTATGTCTATTTCCTTCTGCTTACTACCACTTTCTCCATCTATCTCCACTGTCTGTGCCTACTGTTTGCTGTCCCAATAAAGAAGGGGCAACACCTGTCACTGAACAAAAGAGGGGGGGGAGGAGCATTTTCAGAGAGAGAAAAGTCTAGAATAGGAACTCTACCCAAAAGATCACCTTTCCAATAACCATCTGTTTTTAAAGGCCATGTCTACAGAAGAACCTTAATCATCAAGAGGAATGTGAAGGTGAAAGGTCCCCTGTGCAAGCACGGAGTCATGTCTGACCCTTTGGAGGGATACCACTTTCGTGACGTTTTCTTGGCAGACTATAGCAGGGTGGTTTGCCATTGCCTTCCCCAGTCACCTTCCCCAGCAAGTTGGGTGCTCATTTTACCGACCTCAGAAGGATGGAAGGCTGAGCCAACCTGAGCCGGCTACCCGAGAATCCAGCTTCTGCTGGGATCGAACTCAGGTCGTGGGGAGAGTTTTTGTTACAAAGCTGCTGCCTACCACTCTGCGCCACACAAGGCTATGATGAGGAATAATGCTATATAATTCATAGTCCATTTCTGCTTGACTCTATTTTTAAAATTTGGGCCTCAAAGCTCTGACAATCCATCACTTAGACTTAGCAACTTGAGAGCCCATGAAACATTTCTCTTTTCTTTTAATAAAAGAAAATAACTTGCCCAATGTTGAAAAACTTCCTACCAAAAAAAACACAAAAAAACAAAACCCTAAATAGATTCCCATCACCATTGCTAAAGGATAAGGGTAGCAAAGAAGCTTTGTCTGGTCTATCAGTACTGTACAAGTGTTTTATTACAGTCAACTGACAGCAAACAAAATATAAGGAAGGATTATAGCTATAAAAACAAATATAAACAGTGACAAATTAAGAATTAGCTATAGCAGATCTGACATAAATTAGTATTTAGAGGAAAAACATATAAAAAATCAAAGGCAAATCACTTGCAGTACTCATTGATTTAGAACTAAACTTTGATCTTATTTTCCCATTAGTAGTAATAAATTAAAGTAAGCTACTATGAATATTTTCTTAATTTCAAGCTTTACATCAAAAGATGTCTGCTCATTTAAACTGTAATAATATTTTTAAAGAATACTAAAGACAAATCCATATTCCATGTCATATTTAGTTTATACATCGTCAGTTTTCCTTTGCAGTTGCATTAAATAAATTTTCACATTCCTAAATTAAATGCCAACCAAGTTTTCATCCTTTTATTTTCCTAATTTCACAAATTGCTTTAGAGTACAATATGACCTTCAAGTAATATTCTGTATACTACAGTCCAGTCCTCAAGCTGGATTATAGTAAATATTCAAGTAAAGTGAACACCTGTTCACCTGGAATTCTAAAATGGAAAATCAATGAAACCCTGTCAGTTATTGCTGTCATTCTTATAATCTCTATTTGATTAGCCACCATGTCTAATTCAATTAGATTTGTATGTATTATAATTTTTGTATTTTGCATTCAATAGTTCTTTTTGTAGGATAAAATGGATGGTATAAATATTGCAGGGGCAGCAGAAGAATGTAAGAGCAGTATTATTTGTGGGTCTGATTCAATTTGTTTTTGCTGTTTTAATATATGGGATATTATGATATGCTTTTTAATGGCTTCAGTTGGCTTTGGCCTTTAAAGGTCACCTAGAAATGTTTTAGCTAGACAGGCAGTGTTCAAGTATGAACTACAAGCCTATTCAGCTTGGTTTTACAAACATAATTAACTTATATTGAAGAGCTTAGGCTTTGCCCCAACCATGTCATAAACACATATGGAAGCTTGAGTTTATTTGGATAGAAAAACTTTCCAATGCTGAAAAAAGTCTACAAACATAGCTGAAAATATTTAAGTCAAATTCTCCATGCCAGTAAGAAGGTTATGACAAACATTTAAAGTAATTAAGGTTGATTTATACTTTTAAAGATTTGTATTCTTTTTATTGTTTTACACTACTACGGTCGTGATGCTTTTCAAATCTGAAGGAGAAAAGGTGTTTTGGAACATGCATGGGTGTGTAATGTACCACCTGTCAGCAACTCTTTAAATTTAACATATATTTTCCAGGGAAAAGCTCAGCTCTTTTAAGCAGCTGTAAACAGACAAACATGATCAAAAGCACCTTTTTCTCTACAATTCTTAAGTACTGCACAGCCCTTTTAAACCATTTCTTTGGTTGGGCATTCTTGCACATTATCACCACATTGATTATCACTGTGGACTGAATCTTTCACTTTTGCATGTCTATCATTTGGCATTTATTTTGATTAAATGTTGAGATAAGGAATTTTGTAATTCAACACCCCTTCGGGTTCAGCTTCAGAGTTGTCATCTGACCCCACTGAAATACTGGCAGAAATTGGGTGACTTTGTGGATCTCTTTCAAAACCTGCAGGGAATGCTGCAAAATAAAGATGGAAAAGACCTGTTACTCATAAAAGCATATATTATGTGATCATACAGAGCATTTTTGGATTATCTGTAGAGAACTCAAACTCAGTTTGAGTTATTTCATAATGCTACTTGGCAGTTTATTAAATTAAATGACCCTGATGCCATTCCATTGAACCATTCTCAAATTCCACACTTGTTAAGGGTCTTGCAATAATTAATTGGGGCTCCTAAGCCAGAAATTGATCTTTATAAAAACTTGAAGTAAGTAGATGCCATTGATATTATTTATCAAATGAATAATATGCTTGAATGTATTCTTTTGTCAATCAGTTGCACAAAGTTTTAAAATGCATGAAACTATTCTCTTTTGATTTTAAAATACAAATTAACTCTTATTTTATGAATCTTAGAGAATGTTTAATAAAAGGTTGATTATAACTGCTGTGGAGCTGGTAGTTTAACTCACATAGTTTAGACATGTTCTGAACCATGGCACATTTGGCCAGTAATTCATAGGATTGTCAATAATACTTTGGTGCAATCTCTGCTTCTCAAGGACACATATCTTCTTGAATATGTCTTTAATATTTGGAATATATCAAGAATTATGGATTCATGAAAGATACCAAATAATTATTACACAACATTGGAAAAATGAATTGTGTCTGATCCGCAGCAGTAGATTGCTGATTATGTGTTACTCATCAACATTTGAATTATTCTTCTTTCAAATCAGAGAAAAGGAAGATGTCTCATTTACAACTGTATTTGCAGAAAGAGTTTTCTATTCCTTGCCTTTTTCTAGTATAATGGACACAGAGAGTAAGATTAGCTCATCAGGTAGGACTAAGAAGGCAGAATGTGGCTTCCTTTTCAGGAGATCCCAATGTCCATCAAGAGTGCATGGCCTTGAGCTGAATTCCCACCCCTTTTTAAATTGAAAGGAAGACAATCTAAGATTTGCAGAAGGGCTTTCTATATTCGTGGTACCTATACATGCTTAAAGCATGCAGTAGGTCAGGAGAATTCAGTGGGACTTGGCCCAATCTGCAATCCTGCACACACTTATTTAGAAGTAAGCCCCATGGAATTAATTAGGACTTACTTCTGGGCTGACATCCAGACATTTGTGCTGCATATCAGTCTTCAATTTCCTTGCAAAGAGCTTTCAATGAAATTAATGGGATTACTGCAAAGTAATACATAAAATAATAAAGCCTATCTGTGATCCTGTAAGAACTTAAAAAAATATTTATATCTTCTTAAGACACCAGTGACATTATCCAGTAAAACACACATATTCTTAAACATTGTCTATTTTAATTGCCAGAGTTATATTTGCAGTTAACATTACCATGGAAATAAATTAATGCATTTATTAATTACAGTTATGCACTTAATTTATTCCGTATGGAAGCCAAGATGATCTGCATAAAGTTTTCAGAGAGACTCCTTTTCAAGTACTGATTAGACTTCGCTGTTGCAAAGTATAACATGTACTTTCATAGACTGCCTTCAGATCCTTAAGTGTAGCTGTAACATCCCCAGAATTATTACTACAGTACATACATTTCATTATATAAAAATAGCATGAATATTAGAACTGTACCTTTGTTCCTTAGCATTTCAGAAGCAAAATATTTCACAGCCAGGATTTTCTTGAAATGTGTGATTACATAAAAGTCACCCCAAATGCACTTTTACAGTATACCAGATGTGTCATTAACTATTTCTAATTTTTTTAAAAAAATTAAAGATAGTGTAAAATCACTCAGCATAAGAATGCCATAAAATAAACCAATGGTAACAGATGGTGTTTATCTTGTCAACACTTGTGTTAAAAAGTTGCCACCTATCAAACTGGATTTCTTTGGGCTGCATGCTATCCGCATGTGAAAAATGCTATACAAAATGTCATCATCAAGTTCTTTGTAACACCAACAGGTATTTTCATGGTTTCAATTTTTGAAATATATGGTACAATACACCCAACTTACATTTGTATAAATTTCACACAGTGGAATATTATGCTAGAAGCTGTATCTTCCAAAATGGAAGATACATTTTTTTTTCTTAAGCTTTGCAAATTACTTAGTCTGAATAACAGTGTACTAAGACACAAATTCCATACCAAAGATTAAATCTGCTCAGCAGGTTTCTACGATCAGTAGTTGTCTATTTTCTTTCTCTTAGTACACAATTAATTTTAGATTGTATACTAAGAGAAAGAAAATAGACAACTACTGATCGTAGAAACCTGCTGAGCAGATTTAATCTTTGGCATGGAATTTGTGTCTTAGTACACTGTTATTCAAACTAAGTTTCATATTCTTCAAAAATATATTTCTTTTTCACAATTTTTTTTCTTTCCACATATTTCATAATATACAGTAGTTTGCTTGCTATAGTAAATGATTAAGGGACAAATCAGCATGTTATAAGGAAAGTAATTGTTCAGTCTGAAACTGGTATTGTAGAAATCAATACCAAAGAGCCACAGGACATAAATACAGCTTTGCTTACCTATTTCATACAAGTGTTTCTAACTTTTCAGATATAACAACTTTATGAAGTCAATATTGAAAACCTACAGGAAAAGAGTCAAATTTACTAATTTTATCACTGGGGCAACTTCAGTGGAATCCCACTGGTTTTAATAGCATCTGACTTATTTAAGTAGAATTGTCTATGAAGATAAGGGAAAATAGTTATGTGCGACAAGATTAGTTGATCTTGAGCAGATGATTTTCAGTAGAAAATTACCAATAATAATACAACATACTCAACTCATGGCCAAACAAGAGGCTAAGATACTTCTGTCTTTTCTCTTGAATGAATAAATAAATAAATAAAGTTGACCATGAAATATTAATATCTATTGAAAATATAAGATGAAACAAAATCAAAGGCTTGTATTAATTAATAATAACTCATGGATCAGAAACATTTTGGTCTCCCCTTTTTGTTGCAGTCATAAACATGGCCCAAACTAACTGTTGACTCTAAGGGACTGATGACAAGAAGAAATAGATAACGCGTGAAATCTCTCTCTCTCTCTCTCTCTCTCTCTCTCTCCAATTTATATGGCTAGCCACTTGCCATGTGATTCTGGGTGGGTAAAAGATTTTCTGCTGGTTTGGAACTGGGACATTTTGTATTATCAAACAGGCATTATAATCACTAAGCTACTGGGAAAGTCCTAGGAAGAATGAAAGTAAGAACTTCCACTTCACATATGCAGAAGCATCTTTCCCCTTATGCTAGGCATCTTTTTATCCCACCAAAAGAAAGATGAACTTGTAAAGTTCTTAATACAAGAAGCAATAGACAAAAAGAAATTATGTTATACTTCTGGAACAAGAAATGTGGTGGTGTCCCAGTATTTTTGTTTTGTCCTCTTACTTCATCTGTTTGTGATACATTTTCATATCTATGAAAAACTGTGTGCATTCTACATATACACATCTTTCCAATATAGCTCTAAAACAAGTTAATGTAGAGAGCAGCTTGCTTAAGAACATGTAGTGAGGTTATATCTGAAAAGGATATGAACAATGGACTTTTTGTTCACTATACTAGTGCCACCAGTTCTGACAACATATTAATTTAAAGCTCTGTTCAATCAGTATTAACTTTTTAACTGGGTTTAATAGTATCCTGATGTAACATTTTAACATTTTAAGGTGATGTCATGACCTCGTTGCAAGGCACAAAGAGCCTCACAACGTGGATCATGATCATTAAGGAAAAGGGGGAAGAAGATAATCAAACCAGGGATTAACACAAGCACCCAAAGACACCCACACCCATGATCCCATAAACAACTGAAAGGAGAGACGTCAGAGGAGTGAAGATAAGGAGCACATGGTGCCCCGGAGGACACAACCGTTGCAGGGAGACAAAGAGGACACCGGGGAAAATGCCCAAGCAGCCATCAAGGGTCCCATCAAGAGGGATCGGGGCATCGAGGGGTGGGGAAGCCCGGGGCAATACAGGAGGGTATAAAAGGGGCACCCCCACACTACCTACCCCGTTCCCGTTTTTCGTTCTGTCAGCTATCATTCCAATAAACCAGAAATCCTTAATATCCATTAAGTGAGTCTGTGTCTTATTGCGAAGCGAGGCTGGCCCTGACATAAAAACGGGAACCCCCCAAAATTTTTTTTTCCACCTGGTACCTATCCAACAAGTTTGTGAGGGACCCAGCCAGGCATGGAGAACCAGGAACTGAGGAGGCGCAACCCTTCGGCGCCCGGCGACGAAGCCCCGCTCTCGCAGGGCGGGATGCAGCTGAGGTCCGGGCGATGCAACGCCCCGGTAAGTATGGGACCCAGCTGGGGGGAAGCAGCGGGGGAGGGACCCACCCCGGCGCCCTGGAGCCCGCGAGGCACCGGGGGTGAGACGAGGGGACCCTCTCCAAGCCCGCAGGCAACCCCGGAGGAAGCGCGAGACGAACCGCCACCTTGGGCGCTCGAAGGCGAGGGCGCGCCTGGCACCGCGGCGGGAACGAGGGACGATCCGTCCTCTACCACAGCCAACGGCGAGGGCGAGCGGAGCAACGAAAACCTCGGCGGGAAGCCGGGGACAGCGGAGAGGCTCGACGCGTTGGAGGAAGGGATGCAGGCGGTGCGGCAGATGCTCCAACAGCTGACGGCGGCGCAGGGACTCTGCGACAGAGGCGGCACAGAGGCACCCCCGGACGAAAGGCGGCAGGGCGAGCGGGGCGGCGGTGACGGCGGAACCCGACCCAAGGAGCCCAACCGACGACCGGAGGCGCACCGGGAGGCAAGACGGGGTGGAGACCCAGCAGACGGCGGCGACCACGGCGGGACCCGACCCCAGGAGGCCACCCAACGAGCAGAGGCGCGCCCGGATGTGAGACGGCGGGACAACCTCGGCGGCGGCGGCGTCCGGCCCCAGGAGCCCACCCCACGACGGGAGATGCGCCAGGCTGAGAGGCGGAGGGACGACCCGGCGGGCGGCGACGGCGACGGCGGAGCCTGGATCCAGGAGCCCGACCGAGGGAGAACACCCCGCCCTCCCCCCCGAGCGACGGGACGACGACCTTGCGAGGAGACCCAGAGAGAGGCACCAATGCCGCAAGAGAACCGGAGACACCCCGACCCGCAGCAGCTCCCGCAGAGCCCGAGGCACGACGCAGAGGGGGCCAGGAGCCAGACCAGGACACCCGCCAAAGACTTTGGCATAAAGTTCGATGGGGACCCCTCGAAACTTTCCTTTTTTTTGACTAACGCGAGGTACTACCTCGAAGAATGGGGTCCCTGCTTCAGAACTGAGCGGGGAAAAATCAATGCCCTGGCCATAAAATTAAAAGGGCGGGCCGCCGATTGGTACGTCCAATTGTGCCAATCAGGCGCCCGGGCGCTGCAGGACAGCACTGAATTCCTGCAGGCACTAGAAAGGCACTTCAGGGACCCCCTGGAGCAAGAAAAGGCAAAAAGGGCGCTAGAGACACTTAGACAAAGCCCGCGCTCCGTGGCTGAGTATGCCATGGAGTTCCAAGCCCTAGCCGGAAAAGTGGACACCTGGTCTCAATCGACACTGATTGAGAAGTTCAAACACGGACTCAACTTAAACGTCCTCCGGTGGGCACTTGGCCGCGACAACCCCAGCTCCCTCATGGGGTGGATCCAGCTGGCAGCGGAAGCGGAGAACGCTCATGACACGTTCCTCCATGCAAGGAGGGAAACGCAACAGATGGAGACAGCGAGACCCCCACGCACCAGCGCAAGGCAGGTGAGGGCGAGACCCCAACCCTGGAAGGAGGAACGGGACAGACGCTTCGCTAAAGGGCAATGTTTCACGTGCGGCAGGGAAGATCACAAAGCAGCCGCATGCCCCAAAACGACGCCCAGAGAGAGCCCAAGGAGGGCACAAACAGCACCAACCCCAGCGCCAAGAAAGCGACCAGCAGCAAAGGGGGAGTACCGACGCAGACACGGCCCCTACAGTTCAGAGGAGGAGGAAAGCAACCCCGATGAGGCGGCGGGAAACGACAACCACCTGGCCTAAGGGGCGCCGAAGGACAGGTGGAGGACACTGACAGGCGCTTCGACAAAGGGGTGAGTGAGGAATGCCCCACCCTCTACGTCCGTGTCACCCTCACCCATTGAAATAAAACCGAAAAGGTCTGGGCACTCATTGATTCGGGTTGCTCCAAAAGCCTCATGCACCCTGACCTGGCAGCCGCACTCGACCTCCGCTGCTATCCACTTCAGCACCACCTGGTGTTCTCGCAGCTCGATGGATCTGCAGCGGGAGGGGGCCCGGTCACCCAATACACCGGAGAAACCGCGCTACGGCTCGGCAGCCACGAGGAAAAATTGGCTTTCATCGTGGCACCGGTGGGGCAACCCCGACTCATACTGGGGATCCCATGGCTCGTGCAGCAAAACCCAGTCATCAACTGGAGAACCAGAGAGATTAAGTTTGCTGACGGGCGTTACCAAGCACCTTCAGGGAACAGGGTTCCCCGAGCAGCCATGGGGGGGGGTGACGACGACTGCGGAACACAGAGAGACAGCACTGCCAGAGGGACTGCCAACCAAATACGGGGATTTCGCCGATGTTTTCGGTGAGAAAGAGGCGGACAAACTCCCCCCCCACAGAAAGACGGACTGCACCATTGAACTGGTCCCGGGGGTACCCCTACCCAAACCAAAAATATATGCTATGACCCAGCGAGAGTTAGCTGCATTAAGGGACTTCATAGACAAAAATCTGGCGAGAGGTTTTATTGAGCCAGCAAACTCTCCAGTGGGAGCGCCAGTCCTCTTTCGCGAGAAAAAGGATGGGTCATTGCGGCTCTGCACAGACTACCGCGGATTAAACGCAGCAAGCATTTCAAATAAATACCCCTTACTCTTAATAAAGGACATTTTGTCCCACCTGGTAAAGGGTAAGGTATTCTCCAAACTGGACATAAGGGAAGCCTACTACCGCATACGGATACGGGAGGGGGATGAGTGGAAGACTGCTTTCAATTGCCCATTGGGGGCGTTTCAATATAAAGTACTCCCATTCGGATTGGCAGGAGCACCGGGGGTATTCATGCAGTTAATTAATGAGGTCCTGCGTGACCACCTTTTTAAGGGGGTTTTGGTTTACCTGGATGATGTATTGATCTACACAGAAACAGAACGTGAGCACGAACGCTTGGTAAAGGACGTGCTCAAGAAACTTCGCAAGGCAGAGCTGTTTGTAAAGCTCTCCAAGTGCGAGTTTCACAAAAAACAAATTGACTACCTAGGGTATAGGATTTCTGCTAAAGGGATAGAAATGGACCCCAGCAAGGTCCAAGCCATCCTGGCGTGGGAACGCCCACGCACGAGGAGACAGCTGCAAAGCCTCCTGGGATTCACTAATTTCTACAGGGGGTTCACGCCCAGGCTGGCAGAGACTATTTTGCCCCTAACTAACCTGCTAAAGACTAAGGGCTTGGGGGACACGCGCAAATCGAGGAACCTGGGGGCGCTACTGAATTGGACAGCTGACTGTCAAACGGCTTTCGAGAGACTGAAAACCCTCTTCACAGCTGAGCCAGTGTTACAACACCCCGACCCCACCAAGCCTTTTGTGGTGCAGGCAGATGCCTCCGACTTTTCCATCGGAGCCATCCTGCTCCAAAAGGACTCCGACAACCACCTAAAGCCCTGCGCCTACCTTTCCCGCAAATTCTCCGAAACGGAGCGGAGATGGCACGTATGGGAAAAGGAGGCGTTTGCAGTGAAGACAGCCTTGGAAACGTGGCGACACCTGCTGGAGGGGGCCTCCTGCCCCTTCGAGGTCTGGACGGACCACAAGAACCTGGAGGCACTCAGCACACCAAAACGACTCAGCCCAAAGCAGGTGCGATGGGCTCAGTTTTTCAGCCGGTTCAATTTCACACTGAAATTCGTACCGGGCAAGAAAAACTTCTTGGCAGACGCCCTTTCCCGACGGCCACAGGACGACACGCAAGCCTCCGACATCGTAGGAACAGTATGGACCGAGAAACAGCTCGGCTGCCCAGCTGTCATGCGGAGCCAGACAAGGAATCAGCGCACGCCAGCACGAACGGCGGGGAGCGATCGGAGCCGACGCTCAATTTCACCGAACTGGCAACAAAGACTCACACAAGCACTACAGCAAGATACATGGTTGCAGAATAACCAACAACATGTATCTTTCAAAGACAACATCGCCTGGAAAGAGAAAGCCTTGTACGTGCCCGAATCACTGCGGGGGGAAATCTTACACAGAACGCACGATGACAAATCTGCAGGGCATTTTGGGTTTGTAAAAACCCTCCACCTAACGAGGAGGCAATTTTGGTGGCCAAACCTCAGAAAGGACGTAAAAGACTACGTAGGCAACTGCCCCATATGTGCCACCACCAAACGTAAAGGAGGGAAACCCCACGGGCTGCTACAGGCGGTAGCCAGCCCCTCCCGGCCATGGGAAGAAATTTCCATGGATTTCATTGTGGACCTCCCACCCAGCCAAAGAAAAACTGTGATATGGGTGGTAAAAGACTATTTCTCGAAACAAGCACACTTCATCCCGTGCGCGACTATCCCCTCCGCACAACAGCTGGCACGTTTATTCCTAACACACATATACAGGATCCACGGCGCCCCCTACAGGTTGGTGACCGACAGAGGCACACAATTCACGTCAAAGTTTTGGCGGGAATTTTTAAAACTAATCGGAACCAAGCAAGCACTGTCCACTGCGTGGCATCCAAACACGGACGGATCCACAGAGATCCTAAACTCAACACTTGAACAGTTCCTGAGGGCATTCATAAATTATCAACAGGACAACTGGGTAGACCTACTACCTTTTGCAGAGGTGGCCTATAATAACGCGGTACACCAGAGCACTGGCCACACCCCTTTTAAGGTGGTCTATGGAAGGGACTTTGTACCGATACCAGAATTGCCGCAACCTGAAACCCTGCCCTGCTCACCAGACGATTGGGTGGCACAGCTGGCAACAACCTGGCCAATCATCCAAACGGCCCTAGCAGACGCACAAACAACGTACAAAAAATATGCGGACAACCACAGGGCGGAGGCACCGAACTACAAAGTGGGAGATAGGGTCTACCTCTCCACTAAGTTCATAAAGACCTCGCAACCCTCGAAGAAATTGGCACCGAAATTCATTGGACCTTTTAAAATCATACAGGTAATCAACCCAGTTACTTTCAAACTGGAACTGCCTTACAATTTGAGACGGGTCCACCCAGTGTTTCATTGTGCACTACTGAAGCCAATGAGCACATCCAAATGGCATACGGAAGAACCTCCACCCCCACCCATAATGATAGACAACCAACAACATTTTTGAAGTAAAAGAAATACTGGACTCAAGAAAGCAAAGAGGAACACTACAATACCTCGTGAGATGGAAACATTTCTCACACCCAGAGTGGGTCCAGGCACGACACGTCATGGCTAGAAAACTAACAAGACAGTTCCATGAGGCATACCCGGAGAAACCAGCACCATAGAACATCTTTGGGGGGGCAGCATGTCATGACCTCGTTGCAAGGCACAAAGAGCCTCACAACGTGGATCATGATCATTAAGGAAAAGGGGGAAGAAGATAATCAAACCAGGGATTAACACAAGCACCCAAAGACACCCACACCCATGATCCCATAAACAACTGAAAGGAGAGACGTCAGAGGAGTGAAGATAAGGAGCACATGGTGCCCCGGAGGACACAACCGTTGCAGGGAGACAAAGAGGACACCGGGGAAAACGCCCAAGCAGCCATCAAGGGTCCCATCAAGAGGGATCGGGGCATCGAGGGGTGGGGAAGCCCGGGGCAATACAGGAGGGTATAAAAGGGGCACCCCCACACTACCTACCCCGTTCCCGTTTTTCGTTCTGTCAGCTATCATTCCAATAAACCAGAAATCCTTAATATCCATTAAGTGAGTCTGTGTCTTATTGCGAAGCGAGGCTGGCCCTGACAGGTGAATTTTATTGTAAACCGCCCAGAGTCCCCCTTTTAGGGGGAGATGGGTGGTGATAGAAATGTGAATAATAAATAAATAAATAAATAAATAAACTACTATCACGGTATCTTCAGGAATTCAGATGTTGTTAAAAACCAATTAAAGGATTATTCTTAAAGCATTTGATGCTACTTTAACTGATATTTCAAAAAAGTGGAAGTCAATGCGAATAGCAGCCAACAGAAAAGCTTTACTCTCTGTCACCAACACTTTTTTTTTCAAACAAACAAACAAACATCATTATTCACTGAGTATAGTTACATTAACAGGTAAGTTTTATACCACTGAAAACAAGTACAAAGCTAAAAAAAATCAACCTGTACACTACGCGCATATATATATATATATATATATATATATATATATATATAAACACAGAACTGATTATTTTAGGTACCAAAGATCTAAAACTGAACCAAATATGTTCTGATAAAAACTTTAGTTTCCATGAGCTGATGCTTCAAAAGGTGGCTAAAATACATGCCGAGACAGGAAGAGGCAAGTGTGCATTGCCCTTATTCTAATGATGACATCACCAGACAGCCAAATATGATGACATGATTCAACTGCCAAATAGATTGCAGTTCGTCTGGGAACATCTTAGTAAGAAGCCCTGAAAAAAATAGTAGCTCTTTTATGGCTCTGGCTGCTGTGAAGAAATTCTAAATAAAGGGCATAAATGTAACCAAAGAAGATGTTAGGGTAGTAAAACATCCTGAAGTCCTCCTTTTTCACCACAGCATACGTTGTGTGCAAAAAGGTGATGCCGACCTCATTTTAATTAGTTGTGCTGAACAACAGACAAGTAGTGCTGTATTTCAAAATAGTGTGGAATATTCTGTAAATGATTATTCCTTAATGGAATTTGCAACATGTAGGAACCAAAAATCAGCAATAACATGGACTGTTGAACCCACCCCAGATTCAGCATATATTTTTTTCCAGATAAAGCAGAGTTAAGGTTTTCCACACTGCGTGGCATATTAACAATGTAATGTAGTAAAAGTTGGCAATTTTAATTGGATCCTGAGTTTCAGGATCATCAGTTGGTGGGGGGAGTAGGTTTAAAAATGAAGATGGTAGCTGTGACCATGGGACTGAAGCCTTGCCTCTTTTTTACATGCATTGCACACAGAAGCAGGTAAAAAGGGGAAAGAGCTTAGATCACATCATCACAGTCAGCATTTTGACTTTTGGACCTCTCCCCCACAGATGTTCCTTCTGAGTTTCATCCCATTGTCAGGACCAACAGAAGACTACGTAGTTCTTCTGCTATTGATAGGACAGAAAAGTCATTTTCCCCTTCCCCTGAAAAACAGTGCTGGAAGATTTGAGGGGTTCTTAAGGAATAGTGCACTAGCCTCCCTTCGATCTACAGAATTTTCCACTGCATCAAATCCTTCCACGAACAAAGAACATTCTTCTGTGAGATGGGCGGCATATAAATATGATAAATAAATAAATAAAATACAATTAAGGCTGAAGCCTGTAGCCACCGCAAAACAAAAGTTGTTGTTGTTGTTGTTTGTATGTGTTTAACAGTGCCTTATGTTTTTTTGAAGAATGCTTTAGCACTTACAGGGCTATGTCCTCAGACAGATTACAAAAACAACTGCCATCTGTCTCCTAGCAGCCCAAAATGCATAATTTGGTCATAATTCTTTTACTGAGTTACTAGTACTGGAAAGCTGATATAATTGCCAATTCCTACATCTGCATCATTTTATGTATAGTATTATGAACAATATTCAGCTTTTTCATTACTGCACTGAATTTATATATGAAGAAATAGTGCCCATCAATCATTAAAGCAGAACATGCTCAGGGTTTATCTTTGAACGTAGGTTCAAATATATTTTATGTACCTGCATTTGATATATAATATATGACATAAAATCCATAGAAGAATGGTCAGGATTTGCTTATATTTGTGTTTTCCAAAGAATGGGAAAGATTAGTTTTGTTTTAATTTCTTTTTCATAGCAAATTATCTATTAAGACTGGAATAATATGTGAACTAGACCAGTAATAGCTGTTGTTAAAATTCTTTGTAACAAGAAGAAGTGGACAAGGCAGAGTCCCAGGCAAGTAATAAAATCGATCAAAGCAAACACAGTGACTCAAAATGGAAGCAATAGTTTAAACAGAAAATTATTCCTAGTATTTATGGAGCAAATGCAGTAAAGGGTATAAGCCTAAAGCTATATAAGTTGATACTGTCACTTATTAAATGCAGTAACATATCTACTGCACTCACTTCTAACACCTGGTAATACATAGATGAAGGAAGCAAGTTGTATGGTGCAATTGTTGCACTTTCATCTAAAGCTACATGGATCTGAGTTTATAAAACCTACTCAAATATTCAGGGAAGAAAATGCTGTATTGGAAGAGGTCATAAGATTTTTAAGTGTGGGTGTTGGAGCCCAAGGAATTATTATATTTTGTCTCTTGATCCTCAAAGGGAAGGCAACATTAACTGATAAAACAAAACTAATCCTCTTCCATACTTTCATTTGAAATTGCGGAAAACATCTATGCGTTTCAAGTAATATTTCCTGTTACATTTTAATATTAGACCTTGACAATTAAATTCCCAGTATATAAACCAATGCTTTTAACAGAAAACACTGACTAAAACAAGAAATATATGCATAAACATATACAAACACAAAGGATAAACTTTATATAAATTCATCTAGTCTACTCACAAATGGAAAAGCACAACTAGCAAAGCTGTGAATTTACTTATAGGAAATACAGGGTGAAGAAAGATAAAAACCTTACGTATTAGAGAGTTCTTTGTTTCAGCCAGCTGCTGCCAGCCAGTCTGTCTGTCTTTCAATGTCTCAGAAAGTTGAGTATGAAAATCTAAATGAAATAAAATAAACACATTTTAGAGTCATCTCTTCATTAGACTTCATTGTCAAGAACATATTTTTAGTTAGCATATTCAGCAGTATTTTCTCTCCAGGCTAGCCAAACATTTACTGTGATTACAATTAAGTTCTGCCCCAAAGCCACATTGGCAGAATTACCAAAATGTGCCAATATGTTTTTTTTTCCCCCCCAAGAAAAAAGTCATCATCAATGAATAAAGGGGACATGTGAATTCTGATTTCCATTGCCCACATATTCAAACCAGTCTTAACTAATATATTATCTTCTATTGCAGTCTTAACTAAGAATAAAGATAATTTCTGTTGAATATGGACTGAATTTCAAATCAATTTATTTAGATCCTAGAAATAAGAATAAATCCAACATCACATTTTTTTTTCCAAAGAATGTCTTCAAATATTACTGGGGCCACTTATAGCATATGAACCATTTTGAAGGGGAAAAGTATAAGGAAAAGAAGTTTCTTCCTTTAAGATTCTTTTTCGTTCACTGTGTTAAGTATCGGATATATTCTAAACAAAAATTATTATCATGATTTAGACAGACCTTAAGTTTTTCCATGCACTGAACAAGATTTTAGAAACAAGTTCCTGCTTGTTAGTTACAACCTAATAGACAAAAATTGTAGAAGAGAAGGGGAAATGGTAAATTCAGAATTGTTACAGTTGTTAATAAAATGAGCAACTAGAATGGAAGAGAGAGGCTCATTAATAGCCACATCACACCTTTCTGTCAGGTAAAAATTACAGTTTCTTGCAAATAAAATTACTATCAAAATATGTAACCATATTAAATACTATTACAAGTTAACAAGGTACAGTGAACAGTGTGTCCAAATATTCTTATAGATGGACAAAAAGTTTAAAATATTCAAGCTATGACAGCATGCTAAAATAAATATTTATTTATATGAAATATTAATGGTTTGTCTTCAAACCATTCTTTTGGGGGAGAAGATTTATTAGAGGGATGGACCGCAACCTTTCACCTCTGTCTTCTTGCCTTCAATGGAACAACTTGCTGGATAGATTTCTATTGATGATGGATCAAGCTAGCAATGCCTGTGTCTAACGCAGGGGGAGACAATCAGGTCCCATCTAGAAGTTTGGGATTAAGGAACCCAGGACCCAGCATCCTCTAGGTAAAAAACTATACTTACATTAACATTCCCAACCAACACACTTCTAAACTCACCACTAGGATTCTTTACACTTTTATCAAGTTACACATTAAACAGCCAAAGAGTTTTTATGCCACTTGTCTCACTTGTCTTAAACTATTTGCTATGCTTTCACGCACACTGTACTTCCATCATATACTGTTCTTATGGCATTCAGCAATCAAACCTCAATTTCATATTTCACAAAACATTCAAGTTTATTCATTTTGTCATTCATGTTCACTAAATCAACAAATGTACAATAAACTTTCTTTCCCACATTCATATATTTTTCAGGGACATTCTGGCAGGTAAAAATCTAGCCTGTGCATCTGATCTGCGCATCAGATAGCTTAACTGCACTTTTCAAATTTGGCTCATTGTCATATTTCATATATTTCCATAAGAATTCTGCCAAACTCATTTCCAGGGCTGCTTAACAAGCTAATCTCCATGCATTTACTTTTGCTACCTTTTCCTTTCTACAGGGAAACCATAGTTCGTTCATTCAATTGTTAAACACAGATGCACTGTTCATACACACCTTAAATAAATCACACAACCACCTTAAGCAAACCAAATCAGTTTTTTAAACTTTTGTCCCATTGTATGATCTATTTTATTACAGCATTTTTTATTTTATTTTCATCATTTTTTTCTTGGATGCTACCATTTATAGTACTTACTTCATTTCCACTCTTTGGCACATCACTGTTATTCCCAACTAAATTTCTAAAATAGTATTTTCAAAATTTCATCACTTTCAATTTCATCCCAAGCCATCTCATCCCATTTTGACATTTCATTCACTCTACTGGGGGCTTCCTGTTTAACCCTCTTCATCAAATTCTAAAAAAGGTTTTTATTTCCAATTTACATCAAAACCCGTCTGTATTTGCCATCTCTTTTCATCTTACCTGTTCTTTTTTCTCTATATTTTTTTTAGATTTTCCCTTTTTCTGTTTTTTCTCCTTTGTTTTGTTTCCTTGGAATTTTTTCCTGAAGTTTTTTTTAGTTTAGTTTCATTTTTTCCTTGTTAAGCATATAGTTATTTTATAATAATTCTATTGTCCAAATATACAGGGTGTACCAAAAATTAGGACCCATGAGCCAATCACAATATGTTCTATTATTATTTTTTTCCAGAGAAAATGTCACTGTACTTAGGAATGTTCAAAGATCATGCATCAAACATGTAAGGAAGTGTCTAGAAGAAAATACAAACCAATTTGAACATTTAATAATTTATATAATGAATGTAATGAAATGTATATGGGTCCTGACTTTGATTTTGGTATACCCTGTATATCTGTTAGTAATTAATATGTAATGTATTTCAAGAAATTTAACTACATTCTTAAAAAAATAATAAAAAAGGCATAGACATACTGTGAGAATCCAGGCAGCCTCTGAGTCAGAAAATGAAACACTTTCTGAGTCAGAGGGGGAAAGAGAAACTTACCAGGCTGAAACTGGGAAAGTGAAACCCAGAGATGAGTCAGCAGTGTGGGAAAAGTCACAGGTGCTGATTGGCCAATATTTGGAGGAGGATTTGAATCTTCCAATCAGTGCACATCAACAACAGGCAGAAAAGCGTGCAAAGGAGAAGACAGCCCAATTGGCTGCAGAAGAAAATAGGTGCACGAAGGATCGGCATAAAAGGCAGATACGTGAGGAGCAAGCTGCCAGAGACAATCGATCCTACAAGCCTGCAGCATCCTCAGAAGAGTCCTTACCCACGTCGGAGACAGCATCTGTTACCGAAGAGGGATCAGCATCAGCATTCTCCATCAAAGAGGACTTGAATCCTGCATCTGCTGCTACTGAGGATCTTCTCCTCGCTGAGCCCAGCAATCTCAGACTTGCATCCAGCTTCGGACCTCCATGGTCACCTTGTGTGCATTCCAGGTGCGCTTCCTGTCCTGTTTTGAGGTTCCAGCCGTGTCCAGAGTCTCCAGTCCAGCCTTGTCATGCCTCAAGTCCGCAGCCTCACCCTGAGTCTTTGGTGCACCTTGCAACGTTTCTAGCTCGCAGCTTAGTCCCAGGTCTCCAGTATGGATTCAGGGTGCCCCTGACCTCCAGTCTCACCATGGATCTCCAGTCCAGTTTAGCCATGCTTTGGGTGCTCGACCTTGTTCAGGAGTTTCACACCTATCTTGTTGTGAACCAGATTTGCAACCTTGTCTAGAATCTGTGGTTCAGTCCTGCCATGCCTCAAGTTTCTTGCTTAGTCCAGAACTTCCAGTCCAGTCTTGTCTTGTACCGAGCTTTCAGCCTAGTCCAGAGCCTCCAGCCGAGTCTAGCCTTGCTCCCAGTCCTCAGCCTCGCTCCAAGTTCCTAGTCCAGAGTATCCAGCCTAGTCCAAAGCCTCCAGCCAAGTCTAGCCTTGCTCCAAGTTCTCAGTCTTGCTCCAAGTTCCTAATCGAGAGTCTCCAGCCAAGTCTAGCCTTGCTTCAAGTTTTCAGTCTTATTCCGAGTCTCCAGTTCTGAGTATCCAGTCCAGCCCGAGTCATCGATTCCAGTCTAGTCTGGTCACTAGAACCCAGATGTATCCTGGGGATCTGCCCAGCCTCGCCCAGCATTCCAGTGCCAGCCTAGTTTGAGGGGTGTTCCAGTTCGAGGTCATTCAACTTCAGTTCCAGCAGTGTCTCATGCTCCAGCTTCTCTCAGCCTTCCAGCCTCCATTAGAGAATCCTGCTCCGCCGCCTTGCTGCCGTCTCCTCCTGCAACCTTGCCAGTTTCCTTGTTGCTGCCCAGTTGGTCCTGAATGAAACCAGTTCTTTCTTGATTCTAAGGACTTATTTATTGTAAATAGTTATTTAATAAAGAGTATTTTTGATATTTAATCTGCCTGGCTGCTTCTAAGTCTGATCAGGACAGTTGCCACCTTTAGTCATGTCTGTACCACATGCAGGATTCCCTGATAACATTAAAGGCCGTATTGTTGCCCATATGCCACAAGGACAACCAAAGCTCAGTTTTATCTTAAGCGTCCTTATGCTATTCTGTGAAAGTCGCGATTCTAATCTACATACTACCCTGCAAGCATACTGTTTCCCACATCACACCAACTAGGAGATATATGTCCTAACAGTCAGAAATCACGCTGAGACGAGGAGTAGGTCTCTAGTGTTTATTACTGCTACATAAAACAGAATCCTAACAAACTGAAGAAGCGTGGGAAAAACCCAGACAAATAAACCCCGAAAGTCAAGGCGGGTCTGATCTGTGTCTCTTTGAATGGCTGCTTAATTCCTCAGTACTACGCATGAGTTTTCCACCCTGGATAGAGGTCCCCTCCTGCTCACCATCAGTACTCATGACATATATGCAGTATTCTGACACAAACCCAGATACCGGAAGGAAGGAAGGAAGGAAGGAAGGAAGGAAGGAAGGAAGGAAGGAAGGAAGGAAGGAAGGAAGGAAGGAAGGAATATATATATATATATATATATATATATATATATATATATATATATATAATTTACATATCTATCATGTTTGTATGGCTGCCCATATGAATATATGAATAGCTCCTTATTTTTCTGTACAGAATGGAAGCAAATAAATTCAAACTACCATGGGAAAAGATTGCCTGTTTCTGTTTGTTTGTTTGTTTATTATATCCCGCCTTTATTTTATTTTATTTTATTTTATTTTAATAAATAACTCAAGGCAGCAAACATACCTAATACTCCTTCCTCCTCCTCTTTTCCCCACAGCAACAACCCTGTGAGGTGAGTAGAGCTGGGAGAGAAGGACTGGCCCAAGGTCACCCAGCTGGCTTTCATGACTAAGGCGGGACTGGAACTCTCAGTCTGCTCAAGTAAAAAGACTGCTAAAGTTGAACACATTTTGCTATTGTTTTCTATCCCTTTGTTCATTCACAACATCCAAATCCAAAACAGCAAGAAGTCGTGAAGAATCATCCATTAAGGAGCATTTTATTCAAAATTTGGTCTCAATTTATAGTTATACCAACATATTTATTAATAGATTATAAATACCTTTCTGAAAAAAATATACCAACTCTGGATGGTTAACCACAGTACCTCTTCTTAAGATTGACAACTTTTCTGCTTGGTCCCATTTTTTTTTTTTAATTGCTTCCATGTTCTAGTTTTACTTTTATTCTTTTATCACTGTTTTTAAAAAAATCTTATTTTTTTAAATATATTGCTTGCAGATTGTTGGGAACAATAATCCAACAAATATTCAAGGGTACCATGCTATGCATATTGTTCCAAGATTGCAATCTACCAGCTAGAGCTTTCAGGCGTTCATCCAAGTTCACCTGCTGTCCATTAAAAAAGTCCTTGCAGTGTTGTTACTCACAAGGAGGACATTAGAGGACATTAGACTTTTAGTCATGAGCTGTCCTATTTTGGGCTTTTTAGATGGACATTTCTAAGTAACTGATCTCATACTCATTTATGTGGCATTTCCTAGGACTAGTAGGAGTTCATAGGCAGAGATCTTCATTAACAGATTGGAATCTGCCTAATCAGCTTCAAGATTTCTAGAACCAATCTACTTCTCAGAGAGCTGCAGATCTTTGGAGGGGAAAGCATGGCAAAACTCATGGAAAAATGAAGGACCAATCAAAGAGAGTATCTGTAGGTCAGGGTTGAACTGTGGAGTCCTTGGTGTTCTCTAAGCTTGGTTCTTTTCTTGCAGATATTTTATTTCCTGATTACCAGGCAATCCATTACATCATCTTAGCACACAAATCAACTAAAGCCCTCCAAATCATCTTAAGTAAACCAAAAGACCCAGTAGCCCAAGAAGAAAAAAACAGGAGCCATCTACAACATACAGTGTAAGGACTGTAACAGCCACTCTGTAGGACAGACAGGCAGAAGACTAGGAGAGTGCATCCATCAACACCAACTAGCAGTCAGAAGACATGATGAAAACTCCTTAATCTCACAACTCATGAACAGACTCAACCATAGTCTGTCCAACCATGGACAACCAAACTGGTTGAATGTGAGCATCCTAAACCAAGCAAATCCAAAAACGTTAGGGAATTCCTAGAAGCCTGGCACTAAGACAAGTCAGTCATCAGCAGGCACATAGAGGTAAACAACATTTATATACCATTCAAAAGAGACAATAAAAAAGCTAAAAAGGAAACAAAATGATCAGAACACCTCCTTGCCAGTAATCAATACCCAGATAAGCAAAGATTAACACCAGGATTAACACCAGACGAACAATCAAGCAGTATACAATACCCTAATTAAGGAACCACTAACTCAGTCAATCAAGTGTTAAACAACAGCCTAATCAAAGAATTACCAAGGAGAGAAAAACACCCGCACCAACACTGTCAGGGAAAACTACTGTATATAAACAGAGAGCAAACCCCACTCCCTTCTAGCTCTGAAGATGTTGCCTAGCCTGGCAATGAAACGTCTGCAAGAAAACAACCAAGCTCAGACAGCACCAAGGACCCCACAAAAATGAAGGAATAGGAAGGCAAAAGAATACTGGGTCAGTACATAAATCATGCATAAATGAATAAATAAACCAATCTGGAAAGAAAAATATTTTCCAGCTCTTCTGCTAAATCATTTTAGAGAAGCCATGTCTTGCAAAGGCTGTAACGCTCAAAACAGGGATGCTATCTAAGACAACAGTCAGTTCCAACTTATATTTTTCCCCTTTCCTCTATCTGCAGTGGAATCATAATACTTTCGTCAAGCACACACATGCCTCATTAATAAAATCCATTCATTTAAGTCCTATTTCACTTAATTATCTTTGTATAAATTATGTGCCAAAAATCACCTTGCAGTTCTTCAAAATGCTTCTTTCCCTGTTCAAAGTAGTTGAGAATTCCTTTCAAATTTCTCTTGGTGATAATCTGGAGTTTGCTTTGTTGTTTAAGTGGCAGAAGGTATTATAGCTCTATTGTTTTCTGCTGCACATCTTTCCATCACTCTGAAGCCACCCTGGCTATCCACATTGCCCTATCTGAAAAAATTCAGTGAAGAAATGCCCTTTCTTGGGATTTCACAGAAGTATGGGAAGTGAAGAAGGCTGCAGACCATTGGAGAGGGCACTGAACAATGAAAGTCAGGACATTCACACACACATTGCATGAGCATCCACAGGTCACTGCTTTGAAACCATGTAATCAATGTTCCAGCCGTCTTCAATAAGTGTCACACACATTATATGCATTGAAAAAGGGGTGAGGCTTCAATTGCCCAGTTGTACCCACCATCTTGAAGCTAATGACTGTCACTGCAGAGGCCCCTGCACGTTTGTCATTTAGTACTTGTACTTTTAAAAATTGCAAGAACACCATGCCGCCCTCATGAGAATCATCACACTGAATTGGAATGGGTAGGAAAAATGCAGGCTAATTTTTCTGTACAGCATTTGTTTAAATAATCTGCATAGCATAATATTGTAAATGAAAAAGTGGCAACTTTGGGATGACTAAAACAAATCAATGACTGGCAGATACTAGTCAAAATATCTAAGTAGGACTTAAGCTGTATTTATTAAATTTATTCCAATATAAGAGAATATATGTAGCTCAGGGTTGAACTGTGGAGTACTTAGTGCTCTCTGAGCTTGGTATTATTATTATAAATTATTAAATTTATTTTCTTCCTTTATACTCAGTAAAATGAGTTATCCATCTATTGAAGCTCACTTTGATGCATGCACACTTTTTGTTTTTAGTGAGCATTTGGGCAAAATGCTCTTATTTCACATTTGATATTAGTCCCTCTCATTTGTCCTTTCTTTCTTTGGCTCCCTTCCTCCATTCATACAAACTAATAATCACAAAACCCTCAAATGTATCTTTCAATTGAATCAGTTCGTACAATCTTCAGAAGCAGGGAATTTGAAAAACAAAACAAAGAAAGTAAGATAATGTCCAAAGCTATAGCAACCTGAAAGGCTCATTTTCTGCATTTGCCTTCCATCACTGTCAAAGGCAAAGTTGATTTTACCTACCTGGAGCTGCATGATGAATATATGTCTTACTGATGTAGCGGTGACAGCTGTTACTGTATTATAGAACTTGTCCTTAAGCTTTTATCTTAATCTTGGCATGGAACTACCTTATTCGATACAGTTTTAAAACATGCTAGAGTTCATGGACCCAATCCACCTAAAGTTAAGCATTTTGTTCAAATAAGAATGTTAATTCATAAATGAATATAGTCATAAAATATAGTCACAAAGAGAGAGCCAGTTTGGTGTAGTGGTTAAGGCTCCGGGCTAGAAACCAGGAGACTGAGAGTTCTAGTCCCACCTTAGCCATGGAAGCTGACTCGGGACCAGTCACTCTCGCTCAGCCCAACTCACCTCACACGATTGTATTAATATTACACAATTGTAACAGTAACATCAATCAACTTAAAAATGTATTGAAACAAGCAAACAAAACAAAACAAAACAAAACAATTCCTGATTAAAAATACTGTGGTTCCTCCTCACTCCTCCTCTCACATATTTAGAGATTTCTTTTCTGGACCTTTAAATCTCCATTGGCCAAATCTGTGGATGACCTTTGATAATTTCTATAGCAGAAGAGACAGAACAGAATCCTCTTACACACTGTGAATAACTGCTCGTATACTGAGACCATTATAGAGTCACAGGGTTGGAAGGGACCTTGGAGGTCCAATCTCCTGCCCAGGACAGGAATCGTCAGACCATCCCAGAGAAATGGCTGTCCAACCTTTGTTTGAAAATCTCCAAGAATGGATCACTTGTTGGAAAACAAGATCCAATCAGAAAGAGTTGCTTCTAACACCTAAACTGAGCAATGATCCAGTAGATCAATATGGTCAGAAAAACTGAAATCACCTAATAGATTCAATATAGGAAGAGAGCCGTATTAATCTATAGTGGCAAAAAATCAAGGGTCTGGTAACATCTTTTCTGACTAACAAATGTTATTAAAAAAGCAGTTTTTAAAAAGTTGATCTCATTCTTTGTCCTTCTTCTGTTGTCATCTCAAACCTGTTTCGGTCCCAGAATTGGGCCAGGAATCTGAATGAATTAATTTCAGTAATAAATTTTAAGAAGGGCTGCAGTTATCTTTCTCTCAATAACTTCCTAAATCTCAATGGGAAATAATCCATGAAGTTTTCATTTTGAGATTGCTCAAACAGTACATTTCAGTAGGTAGCTACAGATATTTCTTGATAATGCAGGTCTGAACTGATTCTACTCAAACAAACCAACCAACCAAAAAAAAAAAAAAAAAAAACAAGTCTCAGGGTATAATCAGGAAGTTGATCTAAACAACATATGGCATGTTTGCACATGTGCATAAACACACACACACACACACACAGAAGCTATTGTTGGAATGTCACTAAGGTAGAAAGCTATATGTAACTAAAAATAGAAATGGGTTTTTAGAAGCTACCTAGCTAACATTTCTGTGAACATTCTCCGAGTAATTTTTTTTTTAGTATAGGAGACAAGTAATGAACTGTAAGAAAATGGAAATGTAGCTCATATGCTACAGAAAAAAAAAAGCACACAGTCAAATTATTGTAAGAAGCAGGAATGTTTTCCCTAAGTAACTGGCTTCTTCTGTTACATGCAAGAATTTTATACCTCCAACCTCAATTCACAGTAAATGGAAATAATATTTTAGCACTGATGCTGGGATATACATTTCCTGGGTTTTATTAACATTTGGGTTATGAAAAAAATCAAATTAAAAGTCTTTAAATTTTCAACTGAAAAGCTTATGAGTGGGGAATATTCAATAATCATATTAAATATACTTGATCCCACAATGTAAACCAAAGAATCAAAAAGACTGCTTGATTTGCTGTAGGATGAATGCTGTTCTGAAGTTTGACTAAAGACAGGATATCAGTAAAATTCATGGCTAGTCCAGCCTTCAGTATGGAGAGTGTAGGTCTAGTTAGCATCCTGGATTTTCCTCACTCAATCACAACTATCTCAGTCCATTTTCTTCCCCCTATCCACCATTGCTGTCTCAAGTTAAATGACATAATTTTAAATTAAAGGTAAAGGTTTCCCTTGACGTAAAGTCCAGTCGTGTCCGACTCTAGGGGGCGGTGCTCATCTCCGTTTCAAAGCCTTGGAGCCGGCGTTGTCCATAGGACACTTCCGGGTCATGTGGCCAGTATGACTCACGGAACGCCGTTACCTTCCCGCCGAAGCGGTAATTTCAAAAGAAAGACCTAAAATTTAAATATTGCTGAGAAATATCCTATTATTTTTTTCAAATGGTATCTATATAATCATTTGGGCAATTTCTTACGATCATTTATGTGAACATAAGCATTACTATATACATGCACTGTATAAATTACAGATTCAGGATGTTATATTTACAGTTTTTCATAAAATTATTTGTGACATCACTCCTTTTGGTACTGTAAAATTATGCAGTATATATGAATATTCAAAATACAACTATTGACAGAATTCCTAAATCTCTTTATTATTTTTTATATTTTGTATTGAAACTCCCTTAATAACCTAAAATATAACAGCTAAGCCTGACATTTGATTCTTGAGCACTGGTACATGTATGATACAAAAGAGGGAAGGGCAACCTATGGCCTGTAAACTGTATGTGGAGTCGATCCTTTTGTGTGGGGGGGGGCAGATGGGCGGTGAGAAACTTTGATAAATAAAATAAATAAATAAACTACTTTTCACATCCAGAACTTTCTGAAATCTCACTGTTGAAATAAAATATAGACAATCTCTTGCTGGCAGGAAAGTGAAATGTTGGACATTTTTTTAAATAAATAATTTTTCCCTATAGCAAAATCTATCCCAGAAGTCTAGCACCGTCCATTTGATGTCACATTATATCCAATGCAGTCCTGGGCTTACCTCAAATGATTGCCCAGAACAATTATCCTGGAATACTTAAAAATCAAGGTATTTGCAGAATACTGATCCCCCAGTTGGATGTCAACCTACCATCTTTTCTTCTGCAAGTGAAGAACAGATTATCACATAAATGAGCCTTGTGGCCAATGACAATCATATAAATGTAGATTATTGAGTCTCTGAGATGATCTGTATCAAATAGAGAAACATACATTTTTATAATAAGTAATATCTGGTGGATTGCTAATCTAAAATATAATACTTAAGATCAGAACTAGTGAATTGTCAAAATTATTTGGTGGTTCAGACACTGTAGTAATCTCATAAGGAATGAAATAGGAAGAAAAAACTTCAGTGGTTCTTGGTTTTCATGGAGCAATCTGTTTCTGAATTTTGATCTACTTGGGTCTTCAAACGTTCAGGCAACATAAGGGCCGTTAGAGAAGATGTCATGCCAAATCTCTGATGTCTATCAACATATCTTGAAATTAATATTATTCACCTAGAGATAAACATACAAACACCTAGAGTACCTATATTAGTATGTAGGTTGGTGTATGCATACATATCCATAATTAACACTGAGAAAATGTTCTTTTATCATTTGTAATTTGTTCTCAAATAAATTCCAACCCTCCCAGATTGTGAGAATTTGTCACAAAGTAACCTATGCCCATCATTGCCTCCCTCCTGTCCCTGCCTCTCATATTGTTCAGATGTTGGGGTAGGAATTAAAGGAGGGAATCTGAATGTACGTGAGCAACTTCTATGAGCCGCAACCCAATGCTAACTCTCTATATGATGTTAATCAAACAGAAGACAAACACACATAAATCAGCCTACTAGCTGATCTAAAGATATGATAGAAGTGTTGATTTTTAAAATCTGCATAATTTTGTAATTTCCAAATTACATTCATATGATTTATATGCTGAAATATACTACTAAAAATTTATGTTTAGTTAATGCAGTGGCTGCTTTTACTTTATATACCACACAAGGGAGAAAGATTTAATTGGCATTGGTTCATTTTGCCATTTATAGCTTATGTATTTAGTGAAATCAGCAGCTTCCCTTTGTCCTTATCATTTACTACATTGGGAGAACAGTTTCTAAATATTATAAAAACATACAGTACAAATGGGGACAATAAACTGCTTCCCCACCAGTATCCATCTCTTTGATGTAAAACTTCTAAAGCAAATTTCTCATTCTAATCTTCTACTTTTTTTGTCCCCAAGGTTCCAGTAATTCTTAACAAAGGTTTTGCTGCTGATGCCCAAAGGAACAAAAAATATGGAGGTTGAAAACTTCTTTTAAAACCATCATCATTTGGGAAACCTCTGTGTGTTTGGTTGCCTTTGAGAATCTTGCATTTAGGGTTATCTGTAGCAATTACACTCAGAATCTCACATTCTCATGGGAACCATTGTTCTAACTAATCTACTTATTAAGTTTTTATTCAGATTTAATGCAATCTTTCAAAAATAATGTCAGTGGGAAAGTAATGGACTATTTGCAATTATCAGGACAAATAAAGCATACCTATCATCTTTAATAATTTTTAAAGAGAAGAGTAAGCGAAGTTTTCAATATATCAACTATTTAGTCTTCTCATAGCCTATTTGGTCTTCATTCTGCAAATAAACCTCAGTAATGAACCAACATGGTTATTCAATACTTATCCATCATAAATTCACAAACCTCTAAGCTTAGTCTGTTTCTAGTGTTATTTTTCCAAACTTTTTTTTTCTATCCTCTTCATAAAGTAATTTCCTCTACAAATGTACTTGGCAGTAAAATCAATCAGCTTATATAACAGAGGTATACTGCTGTAAATAGAAATCACTGGATTCTATGTTACATTTTCATTTATGTGGAAAAGCAAAGACAATAAGAGTGAATATTTCAAGGGTTCGCAGCTCACCTATAATTTCATATCCTGTAGACAAAGCTATCCTTCAAAAGATTTCTATGGCAGTTGCCCATGATTTAGCAGAATAACAAAAACCAAAAATATAATAGCATAATTAGGCCTCTTTAAACTTTTTAAAAATAATTTGACATATATACCAAAAGAACAAAGAAACAAAGTATGATAGACAAGATAGTAAGACTTGATACAGAACATGGAAAATTTAATGAAGACTTAATAAAACAGATGCTATTCAACTGAAAGTAGCAAGAGATATAAATGCTTTAGGATTATACCTGTAATTTTTCACTTTTACAAGTTGCGGAATGAGTATTAGCTTTGTAATCTAAACTATGTATTTATTTTATTGAATTGTGGTCAAAGACCAACAATAACACAAATGCAATGTAAAATAATAAATAAGGTGTGGAAACAATACATTAAAGAGATGGAAGTGATGACAAACATTGAAAATTATGGATCTTCTAGGCTTGACATAAATAGCCAAACCATTCAAGCCAAAACATAATTCAAACCAAGATCCTTCTGACCTTTAAAGTGCTGCTATAAAGCCCTACTGGGGCAAGACCCAGGACACCTATTGGATCATCTCCTCAAAGCTGACTCTGGCCAGATTGTCCCTTTTGCTTGACAGGGGATATTCCAGGTTCCTTCACTTTGTGAGGTAAAGAAGCAGGTTCCCAGAAACAATGGTTCTTTGTAACTCCCCCAGCTAATTCCCACTATTGTCACTCTTCAAAAACTGGCTGAAATATGACTTTTCCAACAGGCCTCTGGAGACTGACATCTATGCTTTACTTTATTTTGACTGACATTTATGTTTTTGGGCTGATGCTTATACTGTTAATTTTTTTCACAATTTGATTTGTGAACAGTCCAGAATATTTAATTATGGCAGTATAGAAATACTGGAAATAAATACATAAACATGCCATCATTCAGTGCCAATCTGCTTTGCTTGAAGACTATTCAGGCTACTGCAATCCTGTATCAGACTTAGTACAGTTATACTATTGTGGTAAATTCAGGTATCCTGAATTAAAAATCAAATTTGGAGATTGAGAAATGGTTATTTAATGAAAACTAAGATAAACTTTTTTGGGATACCTATGTGTGTCTCTGTAACATAATCCTTTTGAGACCCACATTTTCAGATTGTCAAGTTGATCAAAAATAGATCAGAATCAGTTTTACCTAATGAAAACACAAATCAATTTGAAATATATAAGAAGAAAATAAAGTGTATAATAAAATGAATGTGCCTAAATTATGGAACGTTTTGCACAAATATGAAGGCTGGTTGCTGAATGCAGTAATGTGAAGATAAAAGGCATGCTTAGTAAACAGTTTGACGCTGAGGAGGGAATAAGACAAGGATCTGCGATATACCCTTGGTTATTTAATCAAGTGATTATTGTTTTGATTTATTTTTAAGTTGCAATGTTTTATGTATGTGATTTACTACAATATTACACTCAGAATTTTGTGGTGTGGGTTTCATATCAATATTATAAACTAAAATAAAGGGATTGCTTTTGGTGACATTGAAGGTATGTTGTCGGGGGCATGAACATATACTTTTGTATGCAGATAATGCTCCTCTGTTGCTGCCAGAGAACCAAATTATTTACAATGAATGTTAAATAGATGATATGAGGCAATGAGAAGTATGGGTCTGAAAATTAATGTATCAAAGACTAGAGTAGTTGTGTTTGACAGAGAAATGGAGTAAGTGATTGCAACTTATATATAAATTGGAAATAATCTAGAGCAAATACATCATTATTTTCACCTTGGCATAATATTCACTTAATATGCAGAAGTGGAGACATTTTAACTCAAGGACATGTTGGAAAAAAGGCAGCATGTGTGATCTATTTTGAGGAATGAATATTTGTTGAAGGAAGTGAAAACGGCTGTACAAAACATCTTGTTTGTGTCCAGTTTATTATATGGACATGAGAGTTGGATACATCAACAGAAATATAAAAGGATGTTGTATTTTTATTCTTAATTGTGAGGCACTTAAGAAATGTATAGAGTAGAACCAGAAAGGACAGGGTCAAAAAGGAATGAATAGGTGCTGAAAGAAATTGGTTTGGTCATATATAGAGAATAAATGAGGCCTGAATCACAAAACAATTATATGAAGGAAGAGTGAATGGATCAAGAGAAAGGGGAAAACCAAGAAAGTCATAATTAGATGGAATTGTCGACATAATCAGCAAGAGAGAGAGGTGAGAAGTTTAAAGAACAAAAGGCAGTATATAAGATGAATGGATATGGTATAAGCAGTAACAGCTTGCAAGGATAAAAGGATATGGAAAAGGTATCATGAATGACATTGATATAAACTAGGATTAGGTACATATCTTTTTCTTTTGTCTTCAGTTTCCTTTGCTTACTATTTATCCCTCTTTTCTGTGTTGTGCATAATGTTTTTTTTTTTATCTCAAAAGTGAATAGCTTGATTACTTTATGTATGTAAACATATATATTATTTTGAACTCTTTAGAGGAATGGTGAGATAAAAATGTTAATACTGATGCTAGTCTCAAATGAATTGTATTAACTGCAGGCGTTTGTAAATCATTGTATCTCTCCTTGCAGCTATGAAGCAGCCAGAGACATTTGAAGGCTTCCTGCAACTGCTTCAACACCCTTCTAAAGCAAACTGGTGAAGACCTCAAGGGTATATAAACACTTGGAGAAGGCTTCAGGAGGACCTTGAGGCATCTCTGACAGAAGGGACACTTAATCAAATAATTTGCAGTCTTAAGCATTTAGAAATATTAGTTGTACTAAATGATATTTGCAAAATTATTCAACTGTCCCTTCATCCAACCTATAGGCTTTTCATAGTATGCATTTTTTTCTGTGTCCTCTGTTCTTACCTATTCATGGACAAAAGGCAAGCATTATACCCTAAATTAAATTGCAAGATATAAATTGTTTTCTTACCTACCTACTTTGAAATTGTTAACAATAATTATAATATTCCAGGCTTATCTCAAAATTGGTCCCACTCGTAGTAGAGCGGCTCTTTATAAATTTAAATACCAGTTATACCAATACTCAAAATATGCCAGTGTTTCAATAATACACCAAACATTACAAGTTGAGTCATGCAGAATCTAGATGCAAATTCCTCTGTTTTGTAACAGTAGCTGAATACCAAAGTTCTCATTTATGCACACTTCTGTGCAAAATCTTTTTGTTTTATTCTGCTTTAATAATCTCTCTTTCTTTCCTTTTTTGTCTCACGTTCTCCATCAAATACACAAACTAAAAATGATATGCATGCTAATTCCTTTGCAAATAAAAACTATCTTCACATGCAACTGGAGGCTATGAGGAAACAAAAACAACCTGTGAAGGTAACAGGCAGAAACAACTGCCCCCCCCAAACAATAGAATATGAGATGTTTCATTTTCACCCCATACAGGCTGCTGTTTCTTCATCTGATTATACTACTAAAAGGAAAAAAAAACATTTTTTCCTCCCTCACCTATTTTTAAACGAAACTATTTCACATTCTGATGTGTTTTACTATTACAACTTTTTCTATATTTTATTTTTGATAAGTTGTTTGATCTTTGTTTGTCCTTGAAGCCAAAGAAGTAGTTATTGACTTTCCTCCTTGCCTGAACCACATTCACCAAGCCAATTAAACTAAAAAGAGCTTAGCTTTTCATATTTATGATATATTGTTTAAATTACTGCCAAATACCGTTGTTCAGAAGTGGAATACAGAATTATCTGTTCCTTATATACTATCCACAAAATCAAAATGTTTTTAATTACACATTTTCATGTTTTAACAATCATTGCAGAATAGTCGATGTAATTAAAATTCACAGCACTGAAATGTATTGCTCTAGCATTCATTTATACACATTTGTTAGTTTGTTATAATTCATTTAACATTTACTTGTAAAAACCCTAGGTTCCCCCCCCCCTTTTCTAATGCAGAAAAGTATAAATTAGAACTATAAAAGAAAAGAAGCTTTATCTTTAACATCAATTAAACAACAACAAATGTAACAGAGATATTATTTTCAACCATAAAGAGATTCATACTTCCCAAAATTGTTGGTACTTACTTACTAACTGTATGTATATATATATATATTGGCAGGGAGGGGAATCATATCAAAGAGAACTGTTAACCATTATTAAAAACTGGATCAAAAAGGGGAAAAAATGTCTCCTGCCTTCTAATCATAAGGGAGTTGGGCGGTATACACATTAAATAAATAAATAAATAAATGTGCTTAGTTATTCATTTATTTCACAATACTTCTATACCATCTCAGTCTACAGACTGAATAGTGTATAAGTCAAAGTTAATGGCACTAACCAATAACAAATTTCACTTACATTAAAACAATCATAGCCAGAAAACTAGGTGGCCACACGCTGTGACGCTCTGGATGTGGAAGAACAGACACCAGCTTAAGCCAATCAAGATCAAATGGTTTTAGGTCCCCACCCCACCCCATTTTGGGTATTCTCCATCTTTAGTCCTGGATGGGATTGCATTTACCACCCAGACAGAACTGGTGTGCACTTTGGGGGCCTTTTACTCTTGCTGGAAGAATGATTTGCAGATGTGGCAAGTAGGCTTTACATAAATCCATCTTCTGTACCAACTGCACCCATTTCTGGGTTGGGAGGCTTTGCTTACTGTCACTCATGCCTTGGTGACCTCCCACTGTGAAAACTGCAATGTGCTATACATGAGGCTACCCCTGAAGACCATCCAGAAGTTGCAATCCAGAATGCAATAATGTGGGTAGTTATGGACACATCATGGTACACCCATGTAATACCACTACTTCATGAGCTGAACTAATTCCCTATAGACTTCCAGGTGCAATTCAAGGTGCTGCTCACCACCTATAAAGGCCTCCATGGCACAGGATCAGATTATTTGCAAGACTGTCTCCGATCATCTCTCCCCATCTCATGAGCTCTGGCAGGGTATTGTAGGCATGCTTCCCTTGTATGAAACAAGGTCACCTAGCAGGACCTTCTCTGTGTGCCTTCTCTGTTGCAGTGCCTACTCTTTGCCACAGCACCCTGACATCTGGATGGCCCCAATCCTGCTGGTCTTCTGTGAGGCCTTGAAAACCTATTTTCTTTCCCCAGGCATTGGGCCAGAGCATTGGATAAACCAATCCTGTAATGGCTTTGAAATTTGGAACATGTGTGATTGGCCCTGTGTACATTGTATTGTAGTGTGTTTTTGTGTGTTTTGGCATTTTTGTTTTTTTATGTTCTTAACTGTCATGCGCTGCCTACCTCTGAATAATGCTCAGACACTGGTTCGGTGGAACAGGCTCTGGTTTATTCACAGCGCAGGTACAGCATCGGAAAAAAGCTGAGAGTGACAGGAGCGCGCCGGTGCGGGGTTTAAATACCCCGCGCCGGTCAGCGCCCCCTCACTCGCGGTCACGTCACCCCCCTTTGCCCAATACGTTGACTTGCCGGTGGGTGAGAGGTTGCGAGGCCCCGCTGGCGTTCCGGGATCGCCCATCATCGGTTTCTCTATTCCTCCGGTGATTGCTGTCAGCTGGGCGATCTCCGTTGTATTAGCGCTAATGGCTTGGGTGTGCTCCGCGATCCGTTTAGCTATTGTTTCTTGACCTTCAGTCGTTGTGAGTTGATGGCTACTTATCTTGAGCCCCTTCCCCTGTTTCCTTGCTATTGTCATGTGTGCCATTGCGCTGATGACTTCAGCTCAACGGCACTCATGACATTAACGCTATCTGAGCCACCCAGAATTGCTATTCACAAGTTGGAGCAGAGAGACATGAACTGAATATGGAGTACACTGGCATCTGATCTTTGGATGATGGATGGCTATAAAAATTATTTAAATAAATACAGTTGGTTGAGGAATGGCCTCTTCAAGAGAGGCACACCAATGTCTACTTCAAGGCAAGCAATATCATGCCTTCCCTTTCAGAGGCATTAACTACCTCCTGGATCCAGCCACATACATCCTGCCTCGCTGCCTACAGGAATCAGGTCCAATCCATAAAGGTAGAACTCATACTACAGAGTGCCTTATTCATTTTCCCAGGTTCCACAAGCTCCAAAGAATCCCATATCACAACACAAGATGTTGCCACTCACTCTGCTCTGCTAGACATCCAGATCTGAGTAAATTCAAGTTACTTTGCTTATAAAGAAGCCTGGAAAATCATCAGGATGGCCTTATTTAACCCATCCTTTTTTAAAATTGTTCATGTCATCCCGAACAAGAAATCTATGGACACAATAAATATGAAGAATGTTGCTGCTGTTGTTGACACTGTGTAGGCCCAAACACTGGCATATAGTAGTGCTCAGTCAAATTTCCTTTGGTCTGATGCCATCAACACTCCAGGCATCTTTTTATTTCTTCATGTCCTACACTTCATCTTAAAATTAGGTACATGGTACATGGTATTGGTGATTAGGAAGAGGCATCACAGGAACAATCTCATACACTGCTTTGCAGTCTCTTCATTCCAGAGAGCCACTGAGTGCAAGACAGAACTGCCTGCCAAGTCATCTGGAAAGTCCCCAAGTAGCCTCAGAAAACTGTCAACAGGCATTGAGGGTGGGACATCTTAATGGGTCCTTTGTCCCTGATATGATATGATCACAGTAAAGATCAGATGCCAGTGTACTCTATATTCAGTTCATGTCTCACTGCTCCAAAGTAAAAACCAGATCTAGAGTGTGTTCACCTACATAAGTCAAAACTGTAATTACCCGAGTAAAGTCCATGGTCTCCATGGAGACCATGAAATCATACATCTCCTTTCCTAAAATACAGAGATTAGTATCTCTCAAAAGCAAAATTCCAGCCTCAAGCTGATGTCCAGAGCCCATGAAAGATCACTGCTGGACTGGTGGTCAGTATACCAGCAACAAACCAGCTTCTTTCTTGAGCCCACCTTCAGCCCAAATATGTATGTTAGTCACAGCAATGTTTAGCTATGAAAAATATAACAATTAAAAAGAAAACCTGAAACAATCTCACATTAAGAGTAGACTCCCTAGAATTAAAATTAGGAATCTGGGCATTTAACTTCCCATGAGCAGGTGGTTCACACAAAGACGAGAGATGTGAGCAGTGTTAGTGCAATTGTCTGTTATACAATAGACCTTAAGCTTTTTTTCTTGAGCTTCTCTTTCTTGAGCTTTTCATATATAATATTATATATCTATACACACACACATTCATTCATTCATGCTTAGGGATAGGGATAGTCTTATTTTTCTAATTTAACATTTAACTCATTTTTTTCATTATTTAAAAAGGCACTTGTGCTAGAGAAATTTTGTGAGGTGATCTTAGAGCTTGCTTGTATCCTGGATCTAGAAAAAGGGGACAGAATGACATGGTTACTGTGGTAGTGATGTAGCCCTGGGAATGATGTTATGGCTGAAGAGAAACAATTCTGCTACAATAAGCCATCTTATTGTACTGCTGTGACAGCATGGAATATCGACTAGAGCTGTACATAGCATTCAGAAGGGGAACTTCAGAAAGCGTGTTCAGAAAACAAGCACTCTTCCTAAAAGCAGTAAAGCAGCCACATCCTTTGAAGGACTGGCAGAAATACTTCAAAGACTATGTGTTCACACCAACACCCCCAGTGGAAGTGATTCCTATGTATGCACAAACACAGACAACTGGGGCCAGACTTCAAAGTAGTCACTGGAATCTTCCAAAGGGTGTAGCTGCTGTAATTTTTCAAACAGAGATGCTTTACTTGCACTAACATGCTCTGCGGTTCTTTCTGAATACTTGGCACCACCCAGAACCAAATCACTTTACCAGAATGATGCTCATCTTCGATGAACATGAGAATTTCTGCTAAAATCGCTAGTTCAAATTATGTCCCATTTAATTGGATAAAGGCATATGAAGTGAGAAGCATCCTATTACATGTATTTCTATTAGAATATCTCTTCATAGGCTCTGATCCTTTCCCATTTAATGAATAACTTGAGCAAATACTTATGGTAAATAGTTGTAATTTCTTCAATAAAATTATCCATTAAATTAGTATCTTGTCAGGTAGTTGTTGTTGCTTTACTTAGCATTTGTTCCACATGGTTGCAGGGCCCATTTACCTATCCTTGCAGTGAAACTATTAACGCAACAAGAAAAGGGGATTATCAGCTGATTTGTTGCTAAGAGGGAGTGACTGGCCACCCACAAGGTCACCCATATGACTTCCATCCCTAAAAAAGGGCTAGAAACTGGGTCTCCCCGCTCTTAGTTCAGAACCTTAACTACTACACCATGCTGTCTCACCTGTACTTTGTCAGGTTAAAATATTAAAATGGGCAATAAAATTGAATTTGCACTACCTTGTGCAGTATTATTATGGTATCCTTTTCTAACAGGATGATGGGACAATTGATCAATATATATTACAATATATGTAGTAATTAGTTCATATGCAGTTAGAGAGATATATGATTCCTCATACAAATTTTAGTATTTCTGAGGAATCTTTATCCATATTTTGAGAAGGATTAAGCAATTCACTTCAATCAAATACGTTCTATGTATGTGAAGGAACACACAAGAATGAAATAGCACCAAACAAAATAATAAATTATATTTCAATAATTCTTGCCAGTAACTTGTGGTATGATCACAACCTTGTGTACTTTCCTAACACATGGCCAAGGAATCACTCCAGATATCTTGAATATTTAGCAAGGCTATCAAATTTCTTTTGATATCTTGAGTTTCCACCAGTCATTAGCCTTAAAATGAAGCTATAGCAGTGACACAGAAGGTATGGATCAAGGGAAAAAAATGCAATGCAGTAGCATGTCCTGTTAAAACAGATTTTTCATTTTCTACCTGAAATGGAAAAGCAGCCCATTTTCAACGAATAGGCTTAGCTCTGTCCCAGTGGAACGTATAGATGAGCATTTAAAGCAAGAGGTATCAGTAAGCAGCAAAGTGGAATTCATCTGCCAAATATCATTCTGTTTCCTCTTTGGTGAGGGGAGGAATAAAAACAGAGTTAGCAATTCCTTGATCAGATTGTTATAGCTTTAACTGAAAAGGTAACGTCAGTGGAGAAAAAGAGAGTATTTTTCTAATGAACCCGGCATAAACATTGAAACATTCAGAGAAAACGGAAGCATCTGTCCTCCAGTCAAAAGAGTCAGACCTGTTCATGTTCTGTGATGTTTTGTTTGAAAGAAGAGAAATTTTAAAAAGCTCTAGATAAATGAAAGCAGCTTGCAGAAATAACTGAAAACCATCAATTACCAGCCCTTTGGTGAGACTTCAAGCTGAATGTCACATAATATGAAGTTATGATTTGCAGGGTCTTTGGGTCATACTATAAAGTATTCACAGGTTTGTCTGCTATCAGTGTTTGATAATAGTTTGTAACTAAGCGTATCCTGGACTAAACAGAAAAGCATTACAGATTTGTTCCAAGAGGGCTCATGTTCATTTACCCAAAATACTTCTAAATGGTCTTAAAGAGCAAAATTCTCTCAAAGTGATTTAAATAGAAAGAATAAAACATGAATAAAATTAAGATTAAAATCAAGATGCTACACGCTCTCCCCCATGCTAAAATCTGTCAGAAAAACCTAGATAAAATAATGAAATACATGTAAAGAAAAGTTTGAATTAATAAATGGAAGATTGTGGCTTTTAAAAAATCTGGCAGTAATAGGAACTGACAAATTTCAGGCAGCAAGGTATTCTTTTAGCAATGAAGCCACTATGAAACATTAGCCCAAAGATGGTTTTGCTAAAAGACCACTTGTTCTGGCTCATGGCATCCCTTTACTTTGCAAAGTAAAGAATGTTTACTCCATTCTATATATATACTACAGGTGTGGGCAATCTATGCAGCCCCTAGAATATTCCGAACCACATTGCCAAAATTAGGTAGTAAAAAGATTGATTTTCAGGAAGACTAAGTTTGGATGTTTTACGATGGAAAGGGTCCAGATAAATGTATTAAGCCATCCAACCCTTCTCCCATAAACTAAAATGAAAATGTTCGGACAGATCCACCTGATGACATCACTGGATCACTAGGCATGCTTACTGAATCTTCCCCACCCAAATCTAGAGAAAAGCATGCAATCTTGCACATCAGCTAAATGCAAGGGGGTTATCTGTCAAATTGGGCTGAAATATATGCCCATCTTCCACTTGGATAAGCGTAGATATGTATTAAATGGCATTTTATTTTAATATATTACCTAACTCCTTTACTGATATACTGTATATTTGGTGATATACATCAGTATTGATAATGATGTCTGTAAGGGAAGCAAGGGAAAAGGTAACAGAATAAGAACTAGATAACAAAGTAAAGAGAAGACAGATGTGTTATGGCTTCAGGAAAAAAACCAAACAGATATGAAGAATGCTATTTGAGGACATGAGGATTAGTTGAATATCAGAAAGGAGAGTAAAGCCAGATCAGCTAGGAAATTGTAGAAACAAGTTGACTTAACCAACTTGCAAATAAGTCTGCTGTCTTCTTTATATGCAAATACTGTTAAATGGCTAGGAATATGAGGACTAAGAACATACAGTGATAGATGACAAGCAGAATCTCCAGCTTTATGCTCCTGAAATTTCTCTCAGCTGCTTGTCTTGTCATCAACCTTACTTCTGTCAACTCTATCCTGTCTCATGTGTCATAGAAAAAAGAGTTTTTGTCAACAGCTGGTGGTACACAGAAACAGTCTAAGTAGGACAGACAAGTCTCCCAACACATGTGATCAAAGACACACACACTCCCCAGCTTGCAACTGTTTCAGGTCTGGGAGGAACCACACTTGCACCCTTTCCTAGATCAAGACAGACACTAACTCATATTCTCCTCTCCTCACCACTCAATTTTTGCAATGTGCTGTTCTTGAAGACCACCTGGAAGCTTCAACTGGTCCAAAATATAGCAGCACAAGCAGTGATGGGTATGCCCATGTGATACCCCTGCTTTGTGAGTTGCATTGGTTGTCTGTCTGTTTCTGAATGCAATTCAGGGTACTGGTTATGACATATACAGCCCTACATGGGACAGGGCCTGGTTAGTTGAGGGATTACTTGTCTCCAGTGTTGTCTCCCTAGCTGGTTCAGAACAACAGGGTGGGCACACTCTGGGTCCCATCAATTACAGTGTCATCTTTTGGGACCCAGGAAGAGTCCCTTCTTTGTTATAGCACCTGACCTCTGGATAAGGTTCCCCTTGAAATCAGGTGGCTTCCATCTTGATAGCATTCTGAAGGGCCTTAAAAACTTGGCTCTTCTCCTAGGCTCTAGGCTAGAATGACTGGATCCCCTGCTGCATGGATATCTGTGTTATGTGTTGACCAGATTTGCCATCTGTTTATTGTTTTATGTAGACCACTATTTTCATATTGTCTTGTACTATGAGCTGCCCAGACTCAGTCTGGAGTCAGGCAGCACCTAAACTGAATGAATGAATAAATAAATTCTCAGACACTATCATGTCTACAACAGTTGCCTAGCTTCAAGGCGAAAAGTCTCTTAAACAGTGGGAAAAATGCAGTAGCTATAAGAAACGACCACACCTTAATGTTAAGAAAGGGCAATCTTGTTTAAAAGGCTCTATCCTAATATGCAATAAAGATTCTTACCTAGTCAGGCTGTGTCATATATCTGATAGCTGATTTCGAGCCTAAGAGCTTTGTCAAACCATGCCAAGTTAAACATCTGGGAATCACTGCTAAGTTCCTAATAGTGACCCTCCTGCTAGCTGTATGACACTCCCTTCTCCCTAGTTCAAGTCTTAGTTCATACAACTGATAGAATTTTACTCTACAGCCAGCCCTGATCACTTTTAGGATCCCAGAAGGATTTAAGTGAAGCCTCTCTTGTCTGATTTTGGGAGCTTCTCTCACTGTCTATCGCCTTTCTCTTATTTGAACAATGTTATAATTTTGATACATTTGCTATTCCTCTGTTTGAATTATGTTTAGAATTCTGTAACACCTTTGTGCATTATTTCTGGTCTTTATTCTAGAAATGTGGATGGGGGGTTAATTCAACCACTGTGGATTATTTCCATAACAATTACAGTTCTGATGTGAGACATGTGAATAACCTGTTTTAAAAAAAAAAACCCTCATTAATTATCACTAATGGGGCTGTTGTGACACCTGAAATACCTTTTCATCTAAATATGGTAGTACATGTTTTTTAAAAAATTGTCATTAGTGATAGTTCTAGTGATAGTTTTACATATTCATGAAGCATTTAAGTACACTTCCTTTAAATCAAATAGATATTTTGTAATATTTGCTACTAACATTTTCACATAAATCATGGCAACTCCACTCTCACTTCATTTACAGCCTTCCTGATGTATAACTTAATTATGAATAAATGTAAAAGATGTTTAAAATATAATACTTTCAGATTTTGCTGCAGTTTTAGAGATGACTAGGCAATTTGAAAGCAAGTTCCCTAACTGCTAATGAGGTATACAGATGTTATCTCAAATGTTAAACATGTAGGAAGTAAAAATTAATGCAACTTTCTTGATTATAAGCTGTAATATCAATTATTTTTCCACTCATTTCATGAATCCACATCAAGTTTCTTTTCCTTCCACTTGACACTTTAGCACCTTAAGTGATTTGTAACAGGTCTGTGTACTTAAACTGTTATTCTAATTTTAGACTGCTTCCCGTGAACCTTGATTTCAGCTCCAAGCTACAGCTCTATAGTGTTTTGTCAATCACAGTTATCAAATGTATTCTGCTGAGGCAGCTGCCAAGACAAGGCTTGGCACTGACAAGCCATTTTTGCTCCTGTTTATTCCTGCCTTAAGTCACCAGCTCTCATTTTATCTGGGAGAATAAGAAATGTACTGGTTAGCTCCGACAGCATATGGGAAGTTACTTGCTAAGCAGGAAAGACAAGCCACTCAGATGGCAAGACTTTTGATCATGGGAATGTGGAGTACTGATAAATTCACAGCAGTCCATTCATGTTTGCTTCTTCCTTATCTTTTGAGTGCTATTCTGAAAATACTACTGGCATGCAATGAATAGAAGTGATTGAGTAAAAAGATACAGTGCAAGCTGTCAGCCTATCCTGAAATAGCTACAGTGGATGGATAGAAAGTAATTTCAGCCTGTGGCTATATATTTCTGTTGTGAAGAAACACCTGCAGGCATATTTCAAGATAGATAGATAGACAGACAGACAGACCAGATATGAACCACACCTACTGGCTAAAGAAACTAACAGCAGTGCAGGAATGCCTACCAACACAGATGAACCAGCTGCTAGCAGCAGGCTCCCACTCAGATTGGCCAATACAAGGAAGGACAGTGCTAATCATGGAAGACCCCCACAAGGGAGTCTTCCAACTACTGGCCAATAACCTACCTCCTCACAACATGGAAAGTCCTATCAAGCATCATAGCTGGCAAGCTTCAGGACCATATGGGCCAGTACATGAGCACAGCTTAGAAGGGCATTGGGAACAACACCAGAGGCTCAAAACACCAGTAGCTCATAGACAGAACAGTTGCCCAAGACTCAAGGTCTAGACAGGCCAAGATGAACACAGCCTAGATTGACTACAGGAAATCCTATGACTCAGTGCCACACACATGGATCTGTAAATGCCTGGCACTATACAAAGTCAACAGGACACTAAGGACCTTCATCAAGAACTCAATGGGACTGTGGAAGACAACACTGGAAGTCAATTCAAGACAGCTCATAGAAGTGGCCATCAAATGTGGCATATCAAGGTGATGTACTGTCCCCACTGCTGTTCTGCATAGGCTTGAACCCCTCAGCCAGATAATCACAAGGACTATATATGGATGCAAGTTCAAGATTGGAACTACCATCAGCCACCTCCTCTACATGGATGGCATCAAGCTGCATACTAAGAGTGAATGAGACATCGACTCGCTGATCTATCTGAGGATATTGGGATGTCATTCGGACTGGAGAAGTGTGGCTGGATGGTAGTAAAGAGAGGGAAGATAGTCAAATCTGATGGGAACTACCAGCAGGCAACACAGCTTCAAGTATCTTGGTATTTCACAGCCACATGGGAACCACAATGAGGCAGCAAGGAGGACAGCAACATCCAAGTAGCACCAAAGGATAAGACAGGTCCTGAAAGCCAGCTCAATGGGAAGAACAAGATCCACCATCAACAGGTATGCCCTGCCAGTCATCAGATGCCCTGCCAGTATAGAGATCTGGCCAAAGAAGAACATGGAGACTGCTGATGTGAAGACCTGGAAGCTCCTCACAATGTATGGAGGTTTCCACCCCAAGTTCAATACCCAGAGTATACCAGCCAGAAAGAGGGTGGGCAGGGCTTGGTGAGTGTCAAAGCCAGTAAGATGGCACCTAAAGAAGAGCTGCTGAGAAAATGCCTGAGGCAGCAGTGGACACAGAGGGAAGATCAAACAGAGGAAGTGCCATGGCAAGACAAAACCCTTCATGGGATGTACCGTTGACAGATAGCTGAGGTGGCTGGCATTGGGAAATCCTACCAGTGGCTGGAAAGGGCTGGACTAAAAGACATAATTGAGGCACTGATGATAGCAGCACAAGAGGAGGCCTAAGTACCAGATTCATAGAAGCAGGGGTCTACCACACTAGATGGGACCTGAGGTGAAGACTGTGCAGACAGGCCTCATAAAAGTCCAACACATAGTGGCAGGATGTAAAATGCAGGCAGGAACAGCATACACTGAACAGCTGTCATGAGTACTGATGGTGAGCAGGAGGGGGCCCCTATCCAGGGGGGAAAACGCATGCGTAGTACTGAGGAATTAAGCAGCCATTCAAAGAAACACAGATCAGACCCGCCTTGACTTTTGGGGTTTATCTGTCTGGGTTTTCCCATGCTTCTTCAGTTTGTTAGGATTTTCTGTCTAATGTAGCAGTAATAAAACACTAGACCTATTCCTTGTCTCAGCGTGGTTCCTGACTGTTAGGACAACAGCACAACCAAGTAGCTGGCATTGTGTACAGGAACATCAGCACAGTGTATGGGCTAGACCCTCCCAAGTCCAGATGGAATTCCACAGAAGGTCATGGAGAATGAAAGGGCTAAGATCCTCTGGGACTTCCAGATCCAGACAGACAGGCAGGTACTGGCTAATCAACCGGACATCATAGTAATAGACAAGGACCAGAAGACAGCAGTGGTGATAGATGTAGCAGTGCCAAGTGACAGCAACATCAGGAAGAAGGAGTATGAGAAGCTGGAGAAGTACCAGGGCCTGAAGGAGGAACTGGAGAGGATGTGGAAAGTAAAGGCCAAAGTGGTGCCAGTGGTGGTAAGAGAATTTGGGGCTGTGACTCCTAAGCTGGGAGAGTGGATCCAACAGATCCCAGGAACAACACCAGAGCTCTCTGTGCAGAAGAGTGCAGTGCTAGGATACTGTGCAGAACCCTCAAACTCCCAGGCCTCTGGTAGAGGACCCAAGGCTGAGGAAAACACATGCCACCCATAGGGATGAGAAAGGATTTTTTTTTTAATGTAAGTAAAAGCAGTGCTGGCAATCTGTATCGATATTGGAGAATATATATGTGGCTGTCTAATAATAATAATAATAATAATAGTGTTCATTCCTTTCTCTCAACACCCAACATCCCTAGTTTCAGTCACACAAAATTAATCTCCCATTTCAACCAAAATGGTTTCATTTAAGACCTACACATCTAAAAATACCTTTTCCAGTTGCTATCATAAATTCATTACTGTTAAAGTATGTGGTTACCCCAGCCAGATTTATCCTTTGCCTATGCATGACCTCTATTTACTTTCTGTGTCTCTCTTGACTTTTATTTTACCCCCTGCTCACTTTCCTGCTGCATTTACTTTCCAAGTTTATTTGCCGTTGTCTCTGGTCTGATGTCACATGATTCCTACCTCCCTAAACACACACTGACACACAATCTAAAATTCAAATCAGTTTATAGACACTCCAAAGCCTGATATGTTGAACACATGTGGGAGATATTATGACAGCTAGTAATAAAGAGAAACAAGTTTCAGATATATTATGGCAAACCTATTGTTTAGCGTATCTGCTCAAATGTTCAGCTTAAGTCCTCCTTACCACCTTCCATGGCCATGAGGTGATCATACTTTCCCATTTTGAAAGAGAATGATGGACTCTATACTCAGTTGGATTTTCAATGAACCAAAATGAGTTAATTTTAATGAAGATTTTAGGAAAACAAATCAACTTCATAAACCATATAAATTGTGATTCATATTAAACAAATTGTCTGAGTTCAAACATATTGCTAAATCTTGGTTAGTTAGAAAGAAACATAAAAACTTCTGTAATCCTCCTAAAAGCTTGCTTATACAACTATAACTTATTGTCCTATCTGAACAAAACTGGGAATGAAAAGAAACCAGAAGTATTTTCAAAGCAGCTTACATGCTACCCCATGAGAAAATCATAGAAAAGGTAAGAAAAGGTTAGTTGTTCTGTCAGACAACTAATAGAATGAAAAACAACAAATTAGCAAGTCTGTATGCTAAACTATAAGTGTCATTAATCACAGTTGGTAAGACGAAAGTGCCAAGAAAGGGTGCTGAATCTCCCCCCATCTGCCAGCTTTTATTCTCCATAGTAAGGTCTTCTCAGGTACTGTCATCTGGACTGTGATTGACTTATTTCCTAAACAAGCTCACTTCATACCCTGCGTTAAAATTCCAACTGCCAGCAGCCTGCCAAACTCTTCGTGCAACATGTTTACCAGTTGCATGGTTGTCCTGAGCGCGTCATTTCTGACTGCAGAATACTATTTACTTCTAAATTCTGGAAATCTTTTATACACTTAATTGGGGTGCAACAATCCCTCAGCTTGTTGCACCACCCCCAGACTGACGGGGCGACTTAACGAGTTCAGTCTACTCTAGAGCAATTCTTACTTTGCTACATCAACTTTCAACAGAACAACTGGGTGGACTTGCTCCCTTTCGCTGAAGTAGTTTACTATAATTCCATTCACCAAAGTACAGGTTTCACCCCATTCCAGATTGTATCAGGACAGGACTTTGTCCCCATTCCCGAGCTGCCTGTAAAGCCACCGGCCAGCTGTTCAGTGGCAGACTGGTGCACAAAAAGTAGCTGCTGACTGACCAGTGATTAAACAAGCCCTAGCGGATGCCCAATCGACTTATTAAAAGTTTGCAGGCCGCAACTCTCGGCCCCAGTGGGATCCGAAAGTGGGGGATAAAGTTTACCTGTCTACTAAATTTCTCAAATCACAACAGCCTTCTAAAAACCTAGGTCCCAAATTTATGGGTCCTTTCCCAGTCATGAAAGTCATCAACCCAGTGACTGTTCAGCTTGATCTTTCCCATAATCTCAAAAGAATTCATCCTGTGTTTCACTGAAGTTTGCTGAAACCTGCTCCAGACCCTTCCAAGTGGCACCCAGTTTCTTCTCCACCTATCCCCATCATGACTGATTGTGAACAACACTTCAAAGTCAAAGAAATCCTGGACTCTTGATTGTACAGTGGTTCTCTACAATACTTAATTAGGTGGAAGCATTTTCCTGACCCTGAATAGTTTTATAGCCGCCATGTCCAGGCTCCTGCACTAACTCATAAATTCCATACTAAATATCCTGATAAGCCTTCCCCTTAACTAACCTCCCTTCCCACACCTTGTTCTCTTTACCTTTTGCATTAATCGTGTTATAGTTTTTTTCTTTTTTTCAGGAGGGCAGTATGTCACACTCCCCAATTAAATGTTCCCAGAACACCTTATCAGACTCGCATCCATCTTCCAGCAACCCGTGTCAACCTGCGAGTCGCCCAGCGAGTCAGGCTGGAGTGTGAATCATTTTCTTTGGGCTAGATGCTCCTTGACCCAAGGTCATCGGGAGAGAACCAGTTCCATCCATCTGCTGGCACTAGGAGGAGGGGCGCATATCTATGGGGGTAGTGGGGGGGGAATTGAAGCTTCTGTGATTTTAAATGTAGAAATGCGCAGGAATTGGCATTCCCAACTTTTTCCTTGTACTGGACACTTCGCTTCATTAAATAGATTTCTAGGCAATTGCTTATGAGTCTTTTTTGCATGAAAGCTCGAGCAATTCAGTCCTCAAAGGTACCCTGAGTCCAACTGACAATAAAGCTCTTGGAAGAAGGGACAGAGGAAAAACGACAGCAATTATCAAGGAGTTCCCCCATCTACATGTATTACTGGTGTTAGGAAAGCTCTAGCCAATCATAAAAAAATTACTATTTATTTATCAGTCCTGAATCACACCAACTACAGTATTGATACAGAGTCATTTCATCACTGAGCACACAGTCTAAATCAAGATTGCCTATACAATAAAAGACTTAAATGTTTAGCTTGTTTCCTTCTTAAAAAGAGCCTTAAATGAAATGCTTTATTAGCTTGCATTATTAATTGTTGGTAAAAATTGCACTTTAATTATCAAAGGAACAACACATATTAGAAACAGCCAAATGCTGTAATTTTTTTTAAATTAGAAAATATAAATAATCCCAAATACTTGCAAATAAACTGGCTAGAATTTGTTGTTGACCTTAGCAATAATCCTTGGACGTAGTGATTTAGAACACTGATTATCTTAGTCCTTTCAGTCATTTAGATGGAAGGACAAAAAGAAACAGCTATATTTTCCTGTTCCTAAACACAAATGAATTCCATATAAATATTTTCATTCAAATATCCGAACTTTCAAAGGAAATATAAAGCTGTACTATACCAATTCACATCATATAGCAAAATATTTTCTACCATACCGATGGGAATGTATTTCTTTTGAGAATCACTTTCAGTGAATGGTAATTTGGGAGGGTAAAATAATGATGGTGAGTAGGATAAATACAGCAATGCTGAGCTGAAATGGAATTTGTGTACAGATATATGCACAGAGACTGGGGAACTGCTCTCTCCAGTTCCCTCAAGTAGGGGTCCCTAGGCACATCCCTCATGGTCCCTACTGCAATCATCTCTGTCAATCTGGAATGGGGTGGTGGGTCTGTCTGCTTGTTGCTATTTTGGGCCTATTTCTGTGCGAATCAGGTTAGTCAGGATGTGTGGTAGGCTAATTTTTCAATCAGAATGAGACTACCAATTCAGAAGAAAATACAAAATATTCATTATTCAATTCAGGAGCAATTTAGGATCCAAGAGAATGGGGGAAAGGGAAAATGAAGGTATTATGAGTCCTGCAAGCTTTTTACTCACAGATTAGCTTCCATGATGGAATACAGAATACACAGCCAGACAAACACACAAAATAGGTAGAACAAAATAGGTCGAAAGTTACAAAAAAAGAACAAAGGTCAGATATATAGATAGAGAGATGATAGAGATAGAGATATATAGATATAGAATGTGTGTGTGTAGGTGTCAGGTTCACCGTTTCAATGTTGCTGTACATCGTAACGGTCCGCATGCCAGAGTGTTGATGCACGTTCCTGGCTGGGAGGTGCTGCTGATAAACCTTGTACGGGGAGTTGTGTCTGCCTGTGCCATGGAGGAATATGTTTTGGTTATCTCTTTAACATCAAGGTCTTTTTGCCCGTTGATCAGCAGAGCTTGTTAGGACCACCTGGGAATGTGGGATGGTAATGAATGAAGGGGGTGGGTGGGTGGGACGCTGTTTGAAGTGGGTCTATTTAGTTTGACTTTAGGGGCGCTTTTCTCATTCTCAGCTTTCTTTCTGTTTGCACTCTATTCTAAATAAAATCAGAACTTAAACTTTGATTTTGAGTCTGAGCATTTTGTTTGGGTTCAGGCAATCATTACATAAAGCTGAGAATCATTTAATGAAAAAACCTCACTAGTCTCTACCAAGAAATTTTTCTTGCAAAAGAAGAAGTTAGTGATGGCAGAATAGAGGAAAGAGTCCACGGGCTTTGGCAACGCGACCAGATAGTTCCTGGAGTCGGCATTTCCAAGCAGGGACCCGAGCCCCCTCCCATCTCACCTCGCACCCTATTCCAGAGAGTCCAGCTGCAGCCCGGAGTTGGGGGAGCTGATGGAAAGGGGGGAGCCGGAACAGCCTGTAACAACTGGTACCCCTCCCCCAGAGATGATGTGGGATACCATGGGAGACCCCCGGCTGGGGACGTCTCACACCTCATGGAGGCTACATTACCCCCTGACTCCTGAGAGGGAATCCACTGCGGTGTCGGCAAGCCGGCAGCCTGAGGCACCAGGGCTGGAGGACTCGGTCACACCTCACTGGATCAGAGTCCTCGAAGCAAAGATCGAGTCTATGGAGCATATGCTATGACCCATTTTGGCTGCAGTGAGGGACCTGGTGAAAGTTGTTGGTAGTCCAGGTGCTGCGATGGGACCCGCCGTCCCCCCTCCTCCATCGCCAGCACCAAGAGGGCGGGGGCAGCCACAGGATTCTTCCCCGAGTCTTCAGGGTCCCACTCCGGTGTCAGCAGGGACCCTGGCTCGGCCACCAGTTGCGGCTGCACCAGTTGGCGGGGTCGCTAAGGACTTTCCCATAAAGTTTGATGGGGACCCCACAAATTTGTCATTCTTCCTTACCAATGCTGCAAACTATATGCAGCAATATGGACATTGCTTCACCTTGAAAGGGGAAAAATCTCGGCTGTTGCCACAAAGCTGAAAGGCAGAGCTGCTGACTGGTATGTACAGTTATCTGAGGCGAAAGCCCCAGCACTTGGTGCCTTCAACGCTTTTTTGGCCGCCTTGAGACGGTACTTTGAGGATCCCCTGGCTAAGGCAAGGGCTAAAGAAGCTCTAAAGGAACTTGTTCAGGGGCAGAAGTTAGTTGCTGATTATGCCCTGGAATTCAAGGTATTGGCAGGTAAAGTTCCTGAGTGGTCTGAAGCTACCCTGATAGACAAGTTTAAAGATGGGCTCAATCGAGAAGTATTGAGATGGGCACTGTGCAGGGATGATCCAGACTCACTTCATGATTGGATCTGTCTCGCCGGAAAAGCTGAACATGCTCAGCATACCTATATGCAAGCCACTAAGGGGGATAAGCCTCCATCCAGTGGAAAAGGCCCGAGACACCCATCTGCCACAGGGTGGGACGACGAGAAACAGAGGTGTTTTGCCCCAGGGCAATGCATCAAATGTAGCAAGGCAGGCCACCGTGCTGCGGAATGTCACAAAACTAAGACTGCAGATCGCCCGTCTAAACCTCCGCAGAAGACACCTAACCCTCCCCGTCGGCTGGCGGGGGCTAAAGCATCCGCGGAGGAAGGGGACGATGTCTACCTCGCGGGAGATGCTTTTACCACCCTTGAACAGCCAGCGGGAAATGACTTCCACCTGTCTTAAACAGCGCCACTGGACAGGTGGTGGAGAATGGGCGTGATACCAACATGGTGAGTGCTGACTGCCCCATCCTAGCTGTAAAGATCGAGTTGGGCTCCCGCTCCAAGACCATTGAAGTCTGGGCTTTGGTCGACTCGGGGTGTTCCAGATGTTTGATCCACCCTGACTTAGTCGCTGCGTTGGAGCTGCCTTGCTTTCCCCTTCCAAAACCACTAATTTTTCAGCAATTAGATGGTTCCATGGTGGGTGGGGGGACCGGCCACCCAGTTTACTGGGGACGTTATGTTACAGATGGGAACACATGTGGAGCTGATCAAATTCATTGTTACTCCAGTGGGAAACCCTCTGGTGGTCTTGGGAATTCCCTGGCTGACTACCCATAATCCATACATCAATTGGAAGTCCTGTACTATTACGTTTGATGATGGATTCTACCAGGCTCCTATTGTGGGGAAGTCCATCACTGTGGGGGCGTGGAGGGCTGAAATTGTCGACCCTCAGTCTCCCGCTCTACCCATGGAAGGGCTGCCTACCAAGTACCGTGGCTTTGCTGACATTTTTAGGGAGGAGGAGGCAGACCAATTACCCCATCGCAAAACTGACTGTGCCATTGAGCTTCTTCCAGATGTCCCTTTACCCAAGCCAAAGATCTATGCTATGACTAAGAAGGAACTGGGGGTATTGCAGGAGTTCATTGACAAAAACCTGGCTAGAGGTTTCATTGAACCAGCTAACTTGCCAGTTGGGGCTCCCGTGTTATTCCGTGAAAAGAAGGATGGTACCCTTAGACTATGCACGGACTATCATGGGTTAAATTCAGCCTCACTTTTGAACAAATACCCTCTGCCTCTTGTAAAAGATATGTTAGCACATTTATGGTAAAGTCTTTTCCAAGCTTGACCTCCACGAAGCATACTATCGCATTCGCATTCGGGAGGGGGATGAGTGGAAAACAGCTTTTAACTGCCCCTTGGGTTCCTTTCAGTATAAGGTCCTTCCTTTTGGTCTAGCAGGGGTCCCAGCTGTTTTCATGCAACTGATCAATGAGGTGTTACATGACCATTTGTTTAAGGGGGTTTTGGTTTATTTGGATGATGTTCTCATCTACACTAAGACTGAAAAGGAACACGAGAAGCTTGTCAAACAAGTTCTCACCAAACTCAGAAAAGCTAAGCTTTATGCTAAGCTTTCTAAGTGTGAATTCCATAAGTCTCGCTAGGATTACTTGGGCTACAGAATTTCTGCTCAGGGTATTGAAATGGATCCTGAAAAGATTCAGGCAGTTCTCAACTGGGAGCGCCTGCAAACCCGGCGTCAGCTTCAAAGTTTTCTGGGGTTTGCCAATTTTTACAGATCCTTTGTCCAGGGGTTCGCGGAGATTGCTCTGCCCCTGACTGATTTGTTGCGCATCATGGGGGTCAGGGAGACACGCAAGGTGAAGAACCCGGGGGCCGTGCTCAATTGGACTCCTGCCTGTCAGGCTGCCTTTGATCAGTTGAAGGCTCTTTTCACAGCTGAACCCATTTTATCCCACCCTGACCCTGAACGGCCTTTTGTTGTTCAGGTTGCTGCCTCTGATTTTTCTGTTGGAGCTATTTTGTTGCAAAAGGATTCTGTCAGGCTCTTAAAGCCTTGCGCCTATCTCTCCCATAAGTTTTCAGAAATGAAGCGGTGCTGGCATGTTTGGGAGAAGGAGGCTTTTGCAGTTAAGGCTGCATTGGAGGCTTGGCGTCACCTTTTGAAGGGGGCAACTTGTCCTTTTGAGGTTTGGACGGATCACCGCAACCTCGAGGCACTCCGAATGCCCAGGCGTTTCAGCCCTAAGCAGTTCTGCTGGGCTCAATTTTTTAGCCGTTTTAATTTTCAACTTAAATTTATCCCAGGGAAAAATAATTTTTTGGCTGATGCCCTCTCCCGTTTGCCCCAAGATGTGGAGCCGGTCTCCGATGTCATTGGGACTGTGCTCACAGAGCCTCAATTGGGATTGGTCGCGGTTACTCAGAGCCGCGCTTGGGGGCAGCCGCCTTCCCCCTCACAAGTGGTTCTGGCACAGCACTCTCGGAGCCATAAGCAACCTCAAATGCCTGGTCGGTTGCATGCTGATTTTGTCTCTGCTTTGAAATCTGATCCCTGGCTCCTCGCTAACCCTGACAAGGTTTCCCTTGAGCACGACCTGGCTTGGGTGGGGCGGTGTTTGTACGTCCCTGAATCTCAACGGTCTGCAATATTAGCCCGTTCCCATAACAGTAAGCAAGCTGGTCATTTTGGTTTTCTCAAGTCCCTCCATTTAATCCGGCGGAAGTTTTGGTGGCCCTCCTTACGGAGGGACGTGAAGGATTATGTCGCTTCATGCCCTGTCTGTGCTATGTCCAAACGGCAGTCAGGTAAGCCCCAGGGGCTTCTGCAGCCGGTGGCTGACCCTTCTCACCCTTGGGATGAGATTTCTACAGATTTTATTGTGGACTTACCCCCCAGTCAAAAGAAAACTGTCATTTGGGTGGTCAAGGATTATTTTTCTAAGCAGGCTCACTTTATTCCCTGTGCCTCTACTCCTTCAGCGCAGCAACTAGCCAGGCTCTTTTTGGTACACGTCTACCGCCCACACGGACGCCCCTCTCATTTGATGACCGATAGGGGCACACAATTTACCTCACGGTTTTGGCGGGCTTTTTTTGAAACTGATTGGCACTGAACAGGCATTGTCATCCTCTTCGCATCCCCAGACTGACGGATCTACTGAGGTCCTTAATGCCACACTGGAACAGTTTCTCCGGTCTTATGTCAATTACCACCAAGATGACTGGGTTGATTTGCTCCCTTTCGCTGAGGTCGCTTATAACAATGCTGTGCACCAAAGCACTGGTCAGACCCCCTTTCGGGTCGTTTCGGGCCAGGACTTTGTTCCCATTCCTGAGTTTCCCCAGCCTCCTACCCCTGCTGTGGCTGCCTGTGATTGGGGATCTCGACTCGCTGATTCCTGGCCAGTCATTAAGAATGCTCTCACTGAGGCGCAAGCTTCCTATAAGCTTCACGCTGACAGGCACCGCAGGAAGCAGCCTGTTTTTCAGATCGGAGACCTGGTCTATCTCTCTACCAAATTTATCAAGTCTCCTCAGCCATCCAAGAAGCTTGCTCCTAAGTTCATTGGCCCCTTTCCTGTTACTGAGGTTATTAATCCTGTCACTGTACGTTTGGATCTACCTCATAATTTGAAGTGTTTGCACCCTGTTTTTCATTGCAGTTTGCTTAAGCCTGCCCATGACTCCTCTCGTTGGCATCCATGACCTCCCCCCCTGCACCTGTCATGATTGATGGACAGCAGCACTTCGAGGTTAAGGAGGTGCTTGTCCTAACAGTGAGACACACGCTGAGACGAGGAGTAGTACTCTAATGTTTATTACTGCTACATAAACAGAATCCTAACAAACTGAATAAGCGTGGGAAAAACCCAGACATATAAACCCCAAAGGCTAAGGCGGGCCTGATCTGTGTCTCTTTGAATGGCTGCTTAATTCCTCGGTACTACGCATGGGCTTTACAGCCTGGATGGGAGCCCCCTGCTCGCCATCCTTACTCATGACAGTGCTCGACTCTCGCAAGCTTCGAGGCACTCTACAATACTTAGTTCGCTGGAAGCATTTTTCTCATCCTGAGTGGGTCGCTGCTCGTGATGTGGTAGCTCCTGATTTAGTTCACAGTTTTCATATTGCATACCCTTCCAAGCGAGCTGTTTGATTTTTTTTTGGGGGGGGGCGATATGTCAGGTTCACTGTTTCAATGTTGCTGTACATAGTAATGGTTCGCATGCCAGAGTGTTGACGCATGTTCCTGGCTGGGAGGGTGCTGCTGATAAACCTTGTACGGGGAGTTGTGTCTGCCTGTGCCATGGAGGAATGTGTTTTGGTTATCTCTTTAATGTCAAGGTCTTTTTGCCCGTTGATCAGCAGAGCTCGTTAGGAGCACCTGGGAATGTGGGATGGTAATGAATGAAGGGGGTGGGTGGGACGCTGTTTGAAGTGGGTCTATTTAGTTTGACTTTAGGGGCGCTTTTCTCATTCTCAGCTTTCTTTCTGTTTGCACTCTATTCTAAATAAAATCAGAACTTAAACTTTGATTTTGAGTCTGAGCATTTTGTTTGGGTTCAGGCAATCATTACAGTAGGTTGAATGAACAGCAGTGCCTCCAATGTTATAATTTGCCAACAGAAGGCAGTACTGATAACATAGCTCTGATGTGTTTTTAGCATCCGTTCATTCACTTCAATTGGCAGGGATTTGCTGTGAGAAAAGGTTAAGTTGTTATTTTCCATGAAACTGAAGCCCACAGTGAGTACTCATAAGTGGACTTTAAGCAATGCTCTATGACTGAATTCTGACTGCTGAACAAAAGTCTCTGGTTGAAATTCAGCACTGAAGACAGGTTGCCTATGATGATGACTGTGTTGACATGATTACTGTGCACCGCTGAGCCAAAAATATATAAAGATGGTGAACTGGGAAGAGTTAATTTGTATGATCAAGAACAAAGTAGATATCCTGTGATAGCAGCCAAAATCCACATGACAAAATTTTGATGAATTGATTAAGGACAAACAATGGATCACTCAAAGGGAAACTGCTGTCAAGCCTGGCATTTTTCAGGAATGTGTGTGACATATTATTGTTCTTTAATATCAGAAAATTTATGCAAGGTGGTTTCCTCAGATGCTGTTGGCAGAGATGAAGACTTCAAGAGTTTAATTTTGCCACCAATTGTTGTCGTGATGAGAATGAAGATGAGAAATTTCTTCACAGCATCATGACAGATAGCAAAACATGGTTTAATCGTTATGATCCTGAAACAAAGTGTTAATTCACAAACCTAACCTGGAAAAAAAAATACCCAAAACCCAGACTTCATTAGATAAACTCACGGTTACAGTTTTTGGATGCACTGATTGTATTATTTACATGGATTTCCTTGAACATGGAATTCCTATCACCTCAGAGAGTTACATTACAACACTCAAAACTTTGAAATTATTGAGCAGAGTTCAGAAGCTCAAGAAGGGAATTTTGCTGCAATATGACAACACTAGTCCTCACACTTCATGAACCACCAAAGAGGCAATTACAAAGTTGGATCTCACTGTCTTATCTCATCCGACCTACAGTTCAGACTTTATGCCATACAACTGCCATATTTGCACAAATTTGAAGAAATACCTTTGTGGGCATAGCCTTTACTCAAATGAAGAGGTGGAAAGGACAATCAGGACCTGGCTGAAGAGATAAAGTGTGGAATTATTTTCTAACAGCTTTGAGAAGCTTGTTCATTGTTGGCAGAAATGCATAGTGAATGGTAGTTATTATGTGGAGAAGTAAATACAGTAACAAAAGAGCTAATTTCAGGGATTATTTTCCTGTTTCATTTATTAAAATATCCCTGTTTAAAGTAAAGATATAGAGGCATTATTTTTCATTCAACCTGTATTGGTGTGTGCTTGCGCACATGAGCATGTATATACACATACACACAAATAACATACTAATTCACATCTTCAGATCTCTGGGAGTATTTTCTCCCCATTCATTATAAGGGCAAAGTACAAATAATTAGGGTCAGAAGCAGACATATTTCTATATGACATCAACCTTACTCCCCCCTCCCTTTTTTTTTTCCTTTGAGGTTTGAATGTTTTTTCCTTGGTATAGAAATCCAAGCATACTATAGTCCCTTGGATGCCTCTGTGTTACCACAAAATGAAACCTAAGGCAGAATATTTTAGTAGAGTTTTAATAAAGTATGACTATTACAGAAAATCACTCTTATTCCACTGATATTATTCAAATGATGTCTGAAATTGGTCTAATAATATTAGCTTATAGAACATTTTGACCAGCTGTTACCACACCATCTTTTAAAATATATGATATTGCTTTCATTATGCACAAGGCAACAACAACTTCTCCCAAAGACAGTCATATTTTGAAGCAAAATTAGGAAGCTGTTATGCTCAACTGAAATTTGGTGATAAGAATAATTTATTTACTATGCAGGGGAAAAGACTATGCTATAATAACTTTTAGAAGATGGAATTCCAAACCGTCAAACCCTTATCTGATCAATTTGATACATACCAAAATCTTTTTGAAATGCCCTTTATGTATTTTCTTTATTAACATATTTTCATGGCAGGACAAAGAATACTGGCTTTCTAATTACAGCAGCTAGAAATGAAAATATAGCAACTTTGGGTTCCATGCATCTCTAAATTTCGACTTTGTCTTTGCTTGATACTAGTGTTGTTACACACACACATGGACACATTTCAAAAGCCTTTCTACTAACTTCAACACATCTTGATAAACTGTCAGCTTTCTTAAAACTAAATTCACAAGGGAATATCTTTCACTGTAGATTCTGATAGGTTTCAAATGAGTCAGCAAACAGCACACCTGCTCTTCTAGTCAAAGAAGTACTATTGTTAGTTAGTTATGATTAATCCTCCTTGGATTTGTTCACTGTGGGGACAGTGTGTATTCTTGTTTTGCTTCTATATGTGATTTTGGCACAACAAACAATTGTAGAGATAAATTTATAGTGACTTTCTTTTGCTACATGGAGGACATCTGTTGAGCAAAGTACTTCAGCTACAATCACTCCGATTCTTCATTTAGCCAGGCTGAAAACTATATACAGCTGAGTTGTGTTTTGTTAGAAAGAACAGAGGGGCATTGCTATGAATGTAGGACTATGAAATGCAAGTATGAAAACACATGTACCAGAATGAGTTATGGAACATCCTTCACAGAATTAGGATTTCTTTTTAGTTTTTCTCTTTTACTTTTTGTATTCTTATAATGGTTTTTATGACATTTTATTTATAAGCCACCCAGAGTCACTTTTATAGTGAGATGGGCAGCAGATAAATTTAATAAATAAATAAACAAATTAATAAATCTAAGGGTACTTAGATTATCTATAGTAGCTTTTTTGGCAAAGGTATATAAGCATCCATCCTGCCTCTTCTTTCAACAGTATTGATTGTGCAAAAGCTGTTCTGACTGATGGTTGATGCAGTAACTCCCATGACACTAGTGCTTAAGCAGATATTTGATTTAAAATATTAAACTGATTTAAATGTACCACATTAAAATATATCAATAGATGCTTCTTCCCCATAATTGTTGTAAAAAGGGAAGTGGGGAAGAGAAGTACAAATGGCTAAAGACATCAGTGCTACTGTCAAGGGTGAATGCCTTAAATTAGCTTGAGAACACCTGTTTGCTTGGTAAACCTAACCCTTTTTGTAAAGGAGATGTCTGTTTGTTTATGCCCAAACCAGCCATATGCATACATTGATTGGCAAGGAAGAAGAAATCTCCAGGATTGTTTTTAGTTGGAATTCCTTCTTTTATTTATTTACTACAATTTATATTCCATAAGGTTCAAGGCAGGAACTGGCAAAAACTAAGTGGAAAAGGTATGAAATCTGGGCATTGCATGGCATTTTTTAAAATTTTATTTGTCTACTTTTTCTTCTTGAGGGGAGGCGGGATAGAAAATAAATAAATAAATAAATAAATAAATAAATAAATTTAGCGTCATCCATCTTTGGGAAAATGCAATACCGCTGGCTTCTATATACTATTCTAACAACATCATACTTAGAGAAAGTATTTATTCCAGATTTCCTTGTTATGATTGGTTTGATTCATAATTCTGCATTTATTTAAAAAAGATGCTACACTGTATTATTTTTCAGAAGGAAATTATAAGTACTTAATGAACTTGATAATACACTTATGTTGAATCTAAGGTGATAGCCACTATATTAAATCAAGGCTTTTTTCCATGTAAGAGTATAGCACTATAACTTTAAACCTTAACCTTATGTAAGGGTCGTAATGGAAATGGAAAGCTCAGCATTAAGTTACTCACTGGAAATAATGCATATTTGGATGCATATTTCCCCATTCTATACTGTACTATACACTAGATTCTCCGTAAGATGAAGAAAAAGCTGGATCATGCAAAATGACCAAAGGAAGTGAGCCTGTTTAATTTTTAGACACACCACCAAATCCCAGATGTTCCTAGGCTTACCTTCTTCAAGTACTGAAGGTTGCTATAATTTATATATTTATCATTCCCCAATTGTGGAATAAAATAACAAATCTGCACACTATCGATAGGGTTCATTTAACTGGCCAACGGAGTTATATTATTTAATAGCCACAGAGGATAGTGAAATAAAAGCAATGAAAAGAAAGCAGAGAGAAATGACAAGATTCATTGTTGTCTGGTTTTTGAAGAGCCTAGGTACTGTACTGCGAAGAAATACTGTAGTTATTTATTTCTAATCTGTATGATAGATGACTTTATTTTTATATTTCTCAGCAGGATCATCTTTTTCTTAAGATATTTTTCCATGTCTGCTTGTTTATACATTTTCATAGTTCTGTTCTGTTACTGAACTAGAATGAAATGCAGAAAGCATATTTTAGTAGCTTGTTCATTTTTAAAATGAAATTTACCAGAATGGTAAGACTAAAAACAATCAATGGTTCTCAACCAGTTTTCTGGGTCACCTGGATTGTTTCAAACATTTCTCAGTTGAGACCATCTCTAATAGTGGAAAATATTCCCTGAAATACAAGCTTACCATCCACCACTGTCAACCTTTCATTGCACTAGGCAATGAAATATTAGAGTGGCTTCAATGTGTTCCAGAGTGTGGTCTTGTTCACACCAAAAATGATGTGTAATAGACAAACTAGCAGTCCACCTTATCTTAATACAAACCCAGCATTACTTTGACTTTTTTCCCACTTGGAAACCTCCTTTGGAGGGAGAATGTAGTATTTTATATAGGAAACATCAACATGAAGTCAAGTGGAATTACTAAAAATTAAGTATGTCTGTGATTGGGCTAACATATGGGAAACAATTACAATAATGAATTGTCCAATAAACAAATAGTTAAAGTTAGTCAAAGTTAAAGTCCATTTCAGTCAAAGACCAGTATAGAATGAAACAATTAACAAACTGTTTAAAAGTGAAAGAGGAGAAGGACCAGATATAAAAACCAGCTGAAGAAATAATACAGAATATTATTGTCACTATTATCAATGTAAGCTATATCTCTACAATTAACAGAATATTACTTGTCTAAAACTAAGACATACAGCTAAAATTCTAAGATAAAATTAGCTTAAAATAAAATAAAAGTGACATCTATCTATCCATCCATCCATCCATCCATCCATCCATCCATCCATCCATCCATCCATCCTCTAGCATTGTTCAAAAATTAGCCAGTTATACTATATTGTGGGATGGGGATTAATCAGCTTGAATCTTTTCTTACTAGCAGCATAACAGAATTTGGCAACATTGACAGAGGTAGAGACCCTCTGATCAGAAAGCAGAATTTGTATGTAGAAAGTATCAGAATGACTTGGGTATTTTACTAGGATGAGGGGAAATAAAACAGATTCTAATATCTGTATAAAAGCAGCAGCACAGTAAAATGTAGGCAATAGATTCTATGGTTCGTCTATCACCTGGGCATAATTGAGCAGCACATGGAATGTTTTAGTGTCTGCCTCCCAAAATGACTGAAGGAAGAGCATTAAACTGAGCCGGTGTTAAAGCCCTTCTCAGCTTGGGTACTGTAGTATTGTTTAAGTATCTCGCCAGTCTGAACATATCAAGTTGGCTGCTTGGGAAAACTTTCCTGGGCAGTAGTGCCTGGTCTTGTTGTCTTTCCACATCCAGAATGTGTTGTTTAAATTCTCTTGGCTTGTTCATGTCCCAAAGAAAGGAGAGCCTCTTGTGAAAAGTGCAATTTATCAAGGAGATATCACTTCCATCTAGCACTAAAATTGTCTGCTAATGTCAGGGGAGTCAATCCTATGGGGAAAAAAATTAACTACAGACAGTATGTGAAAAAAAATAGTCAATTTTTTGTCTCAATCTTAACTGATCCTGTTTCACAGCAGAAAGTGACATTAGAGACATTGTGTGGTACTTGGAAGATAAACAAGTATGAAGCAACAGCTTTCAGATTAAAAGCAAGGATAGGGAACTGATAGCCATCAGATGTTGCTTACTTATACCCTCACCACTGTCCATACTGACTGTTGCTGCTGGAAATTACAGTTCAGCCACCCCCAAATGCTACAAGTTCCCTATCCATCAGGAAATTCCAGTGATAGTGTAGTTAAGATTACAGGATAATACCACAAGAGACAGGAAAGGCATGAAATAGTTACAGTGATAAATTAGTGGTGAGGAAACCATTATTATTTGGATCATAGAGAAAAAGAAAACACTCATTGTATATGAAAGAGAAAAAAAAACCCTTTTTATTGATTAGCTATCAATCTTAAGGATGACATAAGGATGGATGATTGTGGCAATAGCAGAATTCAAAATTTCATGGATGGATTTCAGAAAGAATAAAGTTATTATTGATGCATAGTATATAGAAGTTCATAGTAATTTCAGATATAAGTCCATTATAACACAGAATGAAACTGAAGAAAAAAATAAGTGTTAAGATCATTCCCCAAATCATTATTCTTGATTGCCTGAACACAGAGAGGCACAAGATAAGCACTATGAAAATGATTATTTTGATTTTTAACATACAGTGCTTTTTCTGTAAAATCAGTAAGGCAGATTTTTCTGTAAAATCTGGAAGGGCACTTATGTTTGCCATACTTGTATAGGCAGTAACAGATTCTATTTTATCAATTTTGTTACGTGCAGACCTTTTGAGAAGTGACAAATGTGCTAATTCACTATTTTCAGACTATAATGCATAAAGTTTTGCCAGAGAGGCCCAGAGCAAAGATCATATAGATTTGTACATACTCAGTGGCATTGTGTGTCTATGGCTGGCTATGGCTGCCTGAGAGAAAAAGTAAATCTTAGTTAATAAATGAGGGATGAGTATATGTTGTGTTCCAAAGTGAGCCTTGTGCGTTCCAGGTTTCATCACAACAAAATGCTGATGCTCAGACAAATTCTCAAATCATGCAGTTTCAAGCCCCAAACATTTGAAAAAGCTGCTTTGATCATGTAATACTTTGCACATCCCCCATCACGGTCAAGTCAATCACCAATTATAAAGATGCTTGTCTCTCCCATGAACTGTCCCTTTTCCCTACCAATACAAGCCCTACTGTAGCTCCCCAGCTAAGACAATTTTCAACCTCAGATGATGAAAGGATTCCCTTACATCTTGTGAAGTTGTAATAATGAGTATAATATATTGGAGCATGTTACAGAATGCTTTTCTTCAATAACTGAGCAGCCTCATCTAAGGTTAGGGATATAAAACCAGAGGGCAGGGCCCCCAGGCAAGGTTTTCAAACTAGGTTTCAAATGAGAGAAGACATGGCTTCCAGGCAAGCTTCAACACAGGATCTGTCTTTCTTAGGAACACTATTTGGGGATTTTTGCCAAATTTGCTGTGAAATACTCCTCTTGGCTAAGATTATCTTCTACTTATTATTATTGTCCCCTAAGGTACAGTGGATTCTGTAGAAGGCAAATTTTGGATCCGTTAGCATACTCACAGCTTAAATCTTGCAATATGTGCTAGCATTTGCTGTATCTAGTGGGAAAGAACAGAAAAGGCGATTACAATAAAGCTTTCCTTTTAACTAAAATACAGTTTTACTCTCCATTATCTCTTTTTTCTCATCCTTCTAATCTAACAGGAACTATCCATCTATGAACAAGTAACCCAAGTTATGATACATGTAAGTATCAGATATCTCTGCTTTTACAGAAGAGCAGTACAAGGAGATTTACCTTTATTTACCTTTATCACTGTATATTTAAAAGCATCTCTTAAGTATTCTGAAGTTGTTACTTGTATGTATGTGCAATATACACAGTGACATCTTTGGCACTTATTAGATAATACTGAACTTCACAGAGGATATATTAAAAAACAAATATTATTATATTACTATACTATACTACTATAGAGATATTACATTAGGAGATAGTTTATATCAGATAATACTGCTAAAATTTTAATATAATAGCATTCTTAATACTGTTTTTTACTAGGCCAAGAGATTCTGGGACCAAACATGTGCTATGATCCAAAAGATTCTTAAAGTGGATACACGGTTGAAACCAGAACTGTTGCTCTTGGGTTTGATGGATAAACAGCTGGAGAAGCAGCCTGGGACTTTGCTTTTACACATGATAACAGCAGCAAGATTTTTATATGTACAAAAATGGAAGGATCCACAAATCCCCACAATGGAAGAATGGATGGTTAAATTAATGGAACTGGCACAAATGGCTAAGTTAGCAGCACTGATAAGAGAAGATACCATGTCAGGATCCGTTTCTACTTGGCAACCACTTTTGGACTATTTGCTTGTATCTGAAAAAAAAATGAAGCTTTGATTTTGGGTTTCAATGATTAAATGGTTTGATTTTATAGAAATAATGTTACTAAAGGTTTAATTAATGGTAAGATATTACATTTGTAAAATATGCTTTTATATCTGTGTTGGAGAAAGTTGGAAGTCACTTTCTTTCTATATTTTCTATCTATTTCTGCACTTTTATAGTTTTTCTTTTTTCTTTAGTTCTGTATTCTATCTTTTCTATATTCTATCTTTTGTATTTTACTTATACTTTGAAAATCAATAAAGTTCTAACAAATGCTGTTTTCTACTCTCTCATTAATAGGACCTTATCACCAGTGGTTTACAAGTGTTAGGGATGTATGGAAGAAAGGAGCAAGACAAACCCAACCGACAGGTCCAGGATAGTTCAGTCTGGGTTTGTCCTTAACACCGGTCATTCATTTTCCTCTAACTACTGAAAATGGGGGGAAAAAAGATGTTTCACAATAGCCTTTTCAGAAATACATTTGCACACATAGTTCTATGATTTCTGTCTCCAAGATGACACTGGCAAACTATGATAAATAGCTATTTTACTAGAGGGCAAATGAAGAGTGTATTGGAGAGTTAATACATACAGAGGATTAATGCACCAACATTTTGTCATTCTTTGCATAGATAGTAGACTGACCAGATGAGTTGCATAGCTGCTGTTCCTGCTGCTCATTTGCTTGCTGTTGATGGACAACTTGAAAGCCCCCTTCTGTATCTTCAAACCGGGCCTGTATGTGCAATATACAGTCTGTCCTTCAAATGGAGGACTATGAAGTAAGGCATATGACCATTCTTTTGCTCCTCACTTCAGTCTGTAGGGCAGAAACCCTAGAACAGACTCCTTCTGTCAGACATTCAACATATCTGGAAAGCACTAGATTGTGGAAGGCTGCCCTATACATATTTGAAACCAAATGGATTTATTAATGAATGCATATACCTACATAGCACATTGTTTTTCCAACAGTACAAACCTAGATAAAGTCACCCTCAGCTTATTTTGAAGTGGTAGTGTTCCTGGAAGTAAATAAAAATATGTGGGGGCAAATTTTATTCTTCAAAAGGAAAAATATATGATCTAGTTCAATGCCTGATCAGCATTACTCTTCCCTGTGAAAAGAGCATTCAAATACTGTGTTTATCTGAAGGAAGGAATCTGAATTTGAAACTCTTCTCCTCGAAAGGAAAAGGCCATGTCCAGCTTCCCAGTTTCTCAATCTCGGCTTTCCAACTCAAGCTGAAACCAAATCGGGTAAATCCTGGGGTAAGGATAAGATACATTGTCTGGGGTAAATCCTGTTACCCCAGACAATGTCTCTTAGTCAGACTAATCTTAAAGGCATTTATGCTTTGCAGCATGGATATCTGCCACCATTTACCCCTCAAGCAAATTTGTTTGTTTTCAACTGTTTCTGCTACTGGGAACATTCCTACATATAAGAGAGCCACTTTGGTCTAGTGGTTAAGGTGCTGGGCTAGAAACCAGGAGACTGAGAGTTCTAGTCCTGCCTTAGGCATGAAAGCCAGCTGGGTGACCTTGGGCCAGTCACTCTCTCTCAGCCCAACTCACCTCACAGGGTTGTTGCTGTGGGGAAAATAGGAAGAGGAAGGAGTATTAGGCATGTTTGCCGCCTTGAGTTATTTATAAAAATAATAAAGGCAAGCTAAAAATTAAATAAATAAATAAAAGTATTTGAATATTAATTGAGGTAATTATTTCTTCAGGTCAACTAAAATCCCAGATTTACATGTGTGGGGAAGAAGATTACTTAACTATGTGAGAAGGCACTTTAAAATGTCTTCAGAGAGCTGCCTATGCTATAGAAATCAATGGAGAAAGCATGAATTTAAATATCTGGGTTTTAATGTATATGTAACAATATTTAAATGTAATGATAGACAAATTAGGATGCATACATCTTTATGTCTAGGCCCTCTAGCATACTTAATTCATAAGGAGATGCCAACACTGAGATAATGCTTCACTTAGATGTCTGAAATGGATGTACCTAGAAGTACTTAAAAATGATAACACAACTCTCAGGCTGAATATTTATTATTCAAATTTCTATTACCGCCCATCTCCCCCTAAAGAAGGGAACTCTGGAATATAGAATCCAGAATATAGGATATAGAATATAGAATATAGACTCTGGAATATAGAACTCAGCCACCCACTGCCCCCAGAATTAAGCTACAGTATTAAAATTGTTTTTGATTATAGCAGCATTGCTGTTCCTTCTCTTTTTGTCACTACAAATATTATCTTGTGTAGTCTGTTTTTACCAAGCCCATGATCTTTTTACACTCAAAAGGAGATCTACTGCAGCTGTTTCCTCAAAATCTTGTCAAGCTTTAAAAGAGCATTCACGGAATGCCTTGTAACTGATGATGCTGCAGAAATCCTTCCCAATGGACATGAATCATTTACATTTTAGCAGTTAATCATTCAGCAATTGTTGACTCTGCTGGATGTAAAACATTATTTCTAACCATTCCTACCTACTGTCTGTGGTCACTGTGCAGGGATGAATCCCAGCAATTTGCCACAGAGAACTAATGGAAAACCAATCTTGACTGAAAGGAGAGCCTACAACTGTAATTAGGGAACCTTGTTTTTGTGACTAGTGAAATTAGCACCCGTTTATATATGTCATACACATGAACCTTGTTGACATCTTGAGGATAGGGAAATGTATCTGCTAATCAAAACATGTAATTATGTCCTATGAAGCTGAAGTAACACACTGAGCCATTGAATATTGTGGTGTTAATGAATACGGAAATTCATTCATCCAATCACCTCAAGCCATTCTTTTGTGCTGTTTCCCTGATCTCCATACCAACAGAGATTATTAGGAAGCGAAAGCAGTTGTATATCAACAGAAGAACAGAAAACAGACTGCCAGGTATCATTCAGTAAACGTTCTTCCGTTATGAGCAAAGCTGTTTTCCTCCCAGAAACAAGCAGTAAATAAAATAAGAGTGAAATGCAAGCTAGTGAGCTATCTATCCATCTTATGGTAAGTGATCAGAATTATTCTTAGTCAATTAACTTTTAATATGCTAACTTTATAAACTGTAAATGAGAGATAATCCTGAAATGCTGCCTATAAATAAATGTATACCCCTAAGAAAAGAAGCTGTTTCTGCATTTTTCCCTTTATATCTTATTTGAAAGGAAATAAGTAGTTTCAATCTTAAGCGATTTAACTTCACGTAGATAAATTACAGTTTTGCAACATGCCTAATAATTAGGAGTAATAAACTCCCTGAAAGAATATATATGATTTGATCTAGATGTTAAATGCTTGAAAGTTAAATCCAGCCTTCACCAATCAGTGCTCCCCAGAAAGCATGGCTGTTGCTTGTATTTGTTGGGGATTCAGGGAGCATATTCAGGGGGTATATTCAAAGAGGAAGCAGAAAATGTGTCCCACTGAAATTTCCACCAAGTATCAGTGGTGATCTCAGGGTGCTGAGTGCCACTTGGAGGCCTCAAATCAGAGACTTCCTGAACCTATGCCAAGCCATTATTCATGGTTTATAAGCCACAAGTCAAGCCACACTATGTTATGGACTATCAATTATCACCCCATATTATGGTTATCACACCATGTATTATTTTTTATATATAACTCTTTACCTTTTGGCCATTTCTTTTTATCATTTTTTTTGTAAAGCACTAGAGTGATTATTAAGCTGTGAATGCCAAAGTCAGTAAAACCTCAATTTATATCATTAATACTTTAAAGCTGTCACCAATTATTATAAACATGGAACAGTCCAAATAATAATTAAGGGGAAATATTGCACAGAAAAGACTAAGCATCCTGCTAACATATGTTTAATTATTGAAGCAAAGAGTTAGCAAGAGGATTGCTGCATCAATCTGTTTGCACATGGATTCAGATGCTTGTATTATAATTACTCACAGCTGTTGGACTTTTAAAACCATATTACTAATTTAATTGAAAAACTTTCAAACTATATTTGAAGCCTAAACTTACCAATGGATGGATGGATGGAGATATATACATATACATATACACACATACATACATATACTCCCTCCCTCCCTCCCTTTCATAAATGCAGGCTTCAAATTAAGAAAAAAAAAAAGTTTGATTTTCCATTACATTCTATGATTATAAAGCCAAACCAGTGCTATAGTTTTCTCATAAGTAAAAATAATATACTTTCATAAAGCAAGCAATAAGATAGGAAATGCAATCTATTAGCCTAAGATAAAGGGAAAGATAATGTTTCTTACATATGGTACTTACGTACCAATTCTTCTAAGTGTCATACAATTCTCCAGAAGACAAAAGCAAATCAAGATAATGTTTACAGATCTCAGATGTTATATATACATTCTTACAGGATTAGAATTAGTTGGATATTCCCTCAGGATCTCTTCAAATCCTTGATTTCTAACATTTCTGCTATCAGTGTCAGCTCCTCTGGGGGGGGCGTGGAATCTTTAAAAACCTGACAAAATGTGCTGATAACATATAGTGCCAGATTGCATATTTAATTTTTTGTGGATATAACCACAAATACTGGGAGCTTTGTTCTTGTGGGTATTTTCATGCTATAATCAGCAAGAATGCTGCCTGACTGCATTCATTTGGGTCCTCTTGCAAGGGGTGCAGCTATAGTAAAAAAGACATTATCCAACATAGACAGCTTGGCAGTACAGCCAATCCCATTTTACTAACTTTTCTCTCCTTTAACAAGCTACAGTTTGAAATCAGGATCTGAATTAACTTCCCAGATAAATGAGAATTAGGATATAGCTACAGTTCAGTAGATTGAGGCTAAGTGGAAAACTCGTTCAAAGCCAGCAATCAGGATAGAAGGATAAATATACTCTTGAAGACTGATCGCCACTTTAAACTCCCTTAAGCAATAATTATGAAATCCTTTGCCAGACTTTCCCTCAATTATGGATATTCCAAACAGGAACACTACACTTTTTCCATTCTTTGAAACCAAGGCTGAGGAACTTTAGACAGAATAACATGATGCTATTTACTTTTTCCGCTCCTCAAATAAAAATATAACATATTAGTCACATTTGTGCATCTAGGAGGCCTGTACCAGACAAACGTAGTGCATCCTTTTCTATATGAGGGGTTGGAACACATGACCAGCCAGCAGTTGTTGAACTCTTATCCATTCCAGCCAACATGATCAAGGCTAATAGGGGTCATACTCAAACTTCTGGAAAATCTCCACTTCTTTCTAAATGATAAATTCAATTATAATGTGACAAGCTTTTGCTCACTCCCTTTATTTGTTTCTGGTTAGCCTTTCTAGAATTTGATCTTTGCTTTCCATGGGGACACTCAAAAAGAACCACAATTATTAGGAACTGAGAATTATCCCCAGACAAAGGTTGTTTCTATGGCACTTGTCAATAAGCAGTTGACTCTGGAACAGTTGCTTTGAATAACCAATTCACTTTGATTCATTTCTCATCATCTTGCTACTGCTGCTATTACACACTTCAGCCTCTGTCCAGCCTGAGTTATTCCACTTTCTTGTTGGAACTATGATCTAAGAAGTTTGCAAGATTGTGCCAGGATGACCTGTCTGACCTACGTACGCATATTTTCATATGGCCAGGTTACCAATATTTCAGGAGTGAGCTGATGTGTGCATGTGGGTCAACTCTGAAATTTTCTATGGATAATTTGAAATTTAAAGGTACTTCCCTAATTTACTTCTATATAAACTGAGTTTAATTGAATGGACTGACTGAATACTCAAAGCTGTTGTTGTTGTTGTTTAAAAAATTGGTTACAGTATTAGTAAAGGTAAAGGTTTCCCTTGACGTAAAGTCCAGTCGAATCCGACTCTAGGGGGCGGTGCTCATCTCCGTTTCTAAGCCTTGGAGCCGGCGTTGTCATAGACACTTCCGGGTCATGTGGCCAGCATGACAACTCGGAACGCCGTTACCTTCCCGCCGAAGCGGTACCTATTGATCTACTCACATTTGCATGTTTTCGAACTGCTAGGTGAGCAGGAGCTGGGATTAACAACGGGAGCTCACCCCGCCACGCGGTTTCGAACCGCTGACCTTCCGATCGATAGCTCAGCGGTTTAACCCGCAGCGCCACTGCGTCCCTGGTTACAGTATTAGAAAGCAACAAAAAAGTATAGCAAGCTATGACATTCAGTGAGATTGTGGCATGTTTCAAGGAGCACTAGAAAGCAGAATTCTTATATGCAGACTGAAAAGTATTAGCCAAACAAATTTGGCTATAAATGAAAAATAAAGGCATGTGTATAAAGTGAACACAAATTATATATTACAATGAAACAATACCTCCCAACAGTAATTATTCAATAGGAACATTCTCACTTTTGCACTATGTATCTGGTTTTTTTATATAGAAAAACAAATATTTTTATGGAAGACAGCTGCTGCTTGGAGAATTTGCATAAAGAATTTGCATTGTCCCATTATTGCTTATTGCCACAACTTGGAGAATATATCTGCTTGAAACAGTCATATACTTGGGCATAGGCAGAACTATATGAAATAATGCATTTTTCAAAGGATCATAGATGGAACATTTTTAATATCACATCATATGACTTCAGGTCCTCAGATCAGGAAATGTCTGCTCTTTAAATATGTAGACCTTTTGGTCTGCATATCCCGTCCATCCATCCCCTGACCAGGCAGCTTTTAATCATAAGAAAAGTTCTGCTTGTTTTTCAACTACAACAACTTTTTTTTTACCTTTAATCCAGAATATTATAATGTTCAGACACCACATTTCTGATTTTATTTTTTAAACAAGCTGTGATATCTTTGGGACTATTAAAAAATGATCACTAATGCACAATCAGAAATTATAGCACACTAAATTTCTCCTTTGTATAAAAGTGCTAAAATGTACTATTGATGCATAGAATCCAATTTACCCTTTCCCCCCAAATAAGTTCCAATCTGCATAAGTTATTTTCTCTAGAATTTAATAGATATCATTCAGGCTGAGTTGCAATCATTTTACCTACAGATAGTTCTCATTTAATGACCCTAATTAGGACCAGAATTTCCATCACTAGGCAAAGCAGTCATTAGGTGAAACATCACATGACTATACTGGTTAGCGACAGCAGTTCCAGTGGTCCCAGTTGCGGTCATTAGGCAATCTATCTCCCCTCCTTTTGGCTGCTCTGCCCTCTGCCCTCTGCCGCTGCTGCCTCCCACTGACCTTTGCCATCTTCTTCCTCCCACTGCTGATGAGCCATGCCCAGCCGAGGCAGCTGCTGGCCTTTCGTGAAGCCTTTGTGATGCCTTGCGAGGGGCCAGCAGCTGCCCCAGCTGGGCATGCCTTGTCAGCAGCAGGGGGAAGAAGATGGCAAAGGTCACTGGGAAGCAGCAGGGGTAGGCAGCAGAACGCAGGGCAGCCAAAAGGGCAGAGATGGGAGGAGATGGGGGGGGGGAGTTGAAGCACACACTGTGGTCATAAATGCAGGAGGGCTGCCAAGCGTCTGAATTTTTATCACATGACCACAGAGGGGCTGTGATGGCTGTAACTTCAAGGACTAGCTGTAACTACCATTCATTCAGCACCACTGTAACTTTGAACGGTCACAGAACAAATGGTAGTTAAGCGAGGATTACTTTTATTACCTTTTTTTTTTTTTGCATATACAGACCACTAGAAATACATAGTTATTACATAAATGATTTTAAAAATCTAAATTGCTTTTGCTCACTGAACATAATGTAGATTCACAGATGTTTTTCCTTGTAATTAATTCATAAATATACTATATATGCTGCTGGCTGTTTACTTCTGATGAAAACATCTAATTTAATAGATTTTAGCCTTTTTCATTCCCTTTTGTCCACATACTCAATGGCCACTAATTACTGCACCTACTCTCTCACACTTACTCACGTGGGGAATTCTGCCAAGAAAGTCTTATCTAAGCCAATGTCACAGCTATTCTTCAGACAAACCAACAGGGTATCTGTAAACTTCACTGAAACTACCCTGTCTCAGAGGGATGAGCTTGTCATTTTAACAAGCACAGTCCCTTCAGAATAAGCTGTAGGTCTTTATACCCCAGTCTGATCTCTAAATCAACTTGTCTCTTTTTCAGACAATTCAGCCTACTATATTCACAGCTGCCAAATCATTCCAATGCAAAATTAATATTTAAATCTTGCATCTGAATATTTTATCTTCTACATTCATAATTTCTAATTCCACAAGGGAAAAAAATTATGTGAACTTTCATCATGCTCTTATAAATTTTAAAAAGCTTGCATACATGCTGCATACAAGTTTGCTGGGAATATGGGCATTTAAGTTGGACTTCTTTTGAGTTTTAAACATTTTAATTATGACTGCTTATCAAGGTCAATTCGCAGGTGCTTACTTCTCAGAAGATTTAGCTGTTTGGTACAAATAATCAAAGCAAAAAAAAAATGTCCCATCCAAGTGTCAAATTTGCTGGATTCCAAATCTGTAATACAAAAATACATGAGCTTGTTACATTTTCGGTCATTGTTATGCTCCTCCGGTTGCATCTGAAGTCTCTGGTTCAGCAGGGACATCTCAATTCAGAATGAAATTTGCTATTACCTGTAAAGCATGAACAATGTGCTTCTGGGTCAGTGCCATACATAGAACCGTTCTCAAGAGCAGATATCTGTAGGGAAGATTCTTGGCAAGCAGTGAACTCATAATCAGAATACAGAACTATGGAGAATCTGGCAAAGAAGCAGAATTCTGTTTTCTAAAAATAAAGAAATACTTCTGAATACAAGAGCCAAGACCAAGGATGTAATGAAATGCAGGCAGAATTCTGCCTGACTGAATCCACTTCTGCTACCAAATAGTAAGCATCATTGTCAGACATTAAGTACTTTTGTATAAGTATTTTGATGAATATGGATTCTAAGAGGATGAATGCAGCAAGGTCTACAAATAAAATGTGTCCAAGTATTCCTTATTTTTCTAGCTTTACAGAAAGACAGCATTTGTCCCTGTAGCAGCACATTGTAGTGATGGGAGGGATCTGCCCTTATAGTGGGCAAAAATGCCCTATATTATACTTTTCATCAACACCAAAAAGAAATATTATAGAAAATACACTTTAATCCAGTTGACTGGAATAATTATAAAACAAACACATGTCCTGCTTACATGAGATTTATTTTTTCAAGAATTTGCAACTTCCCCACCTCCTGACCCCCAACTTTCTTTGGAACAACTTTAAACTTTAAACATAATTAACTTGATTTTCAGGGTTGCTTTAAATATTAAAGCAGTACAAACTGTACTGTGTGGTATTGCATTATGGACAATAAATCCATAATGTGGCTTAAGTTGTGGTTTATTGAAATCCATAATGTGGCATAAGTTTTGGTTTATTGAAATCCATAATGTGGCTTAAGTTTTGGTTTATTGATTTATTAGACTGATAATCTGTCATCCCTCCAGAAGTTCAAGGTGGTATACATAAGACACTTTTCCAGATTTTCCCCACAACCATTCTGTGCAGTAGGCTGGACTAAGAGAGAATGACTGCCCTAAAGTCACATAACGAGCTTCCATGACTGGGGGAAGAATGGAATCTGGATTCTGCAACCCTACTCCAACATCTTAACTACTATATTACAGTGGATTTCAGTGTGATGTGTGAACCGATCCACTGTGGCTATACATTGTATTTGATCTAAGTTTGTATGGCTTAGTCAAACCATGGTTTCAAAATGGTTCAGCACCACATTTGTTCCCAACCACAGAGTGCACACATATATATATTTGGCTTTCTTTACACATAGGATCCCAAACCATATTTTATTGCAATGCCATATTCCTATTCCAGTGTAATTAGAAGACATTGTAATAACTATGCAAAACTAAACTATGCAACTAAAGCCATATTTTGGTTCATATCACAAACTATAAACACATGAAGAGATTAGTATCGCCATCTATCTACCTCAAGAGATACTTAGGAAGTGAATTAACATTCATTGATGTCTGTTAACTATGTGAACAGGTTACAAACAAAAGGTACAAGATACAATGCACATGAAGCATTGTAAATCTGTTCTCAAAAGACTATGAGCAACAAAATTATTCAATATTAATCCCCTTGTTTTACAGAATGTTTAAAGAATTATTCCAATTTAAAAGAGAACTCTTTCAAAATATTCATTCAAGGTGTATACATTAGGGCTCTTCATTGTTTCAAATTCTGTACAAAAAAGGTGCTTCAGAGCACCTGTTTTTGATTCTTTTAAAGCAGCTACATCTTTTCTTTAAATTTCAGGAAAGCGTAGTATTCAGGTACTATGTTTGTATCACCATGAACTCCAAAACACTTTTTCTGGAGTCAAGTCTGATGTATTGCACATCTCCACTATGTTAGGACAGTACCTGGACTATTGTTAAGACAAAATATAGAAGGACAGATTCAGCTTGATCAAACCTGAGAAAGAATTCATCTTTAAGCAACACACAGGGATATGTTTATTGTTTACTACATGACTAATGATCAGCTTAATGAAAAGTCATGCTAGCACAATACATTCATTTGAAAACTTGACTAATGAAAAAATCATGTCAGCATGATAAGAAACTCATTCCATTCAGACCAGCACTGTTGTATCAAAGATGAGGAATAAAATGGCTAGGACAGGAGAAATTATCAAAAAGCTAATTCTGGTGAAGGTATTATTGCATATTGTTATCTGAAGTTAATATTCTGGAGACCAATTAATGAATGGGTATTTGGTTTTCCGAATCTGGAGCTATATCATCAAGCTTGTCTATTGTCAAGTATTAAATACTAGAAGCCAACAACTGGTGCTAATTTTCCGATTTGGGCAACATTGGAAAATACATAGATAGCACCTTTGGCTGAATGGACAGTATTAGGATCTAAATGCAACAGAACATTAGTATCTCTGAAACAATTATGTCAGTTAGAAAGCTATGGAATGTAGTGTCTAATAAAAAAAAAAGATTTGATCCTTTTTCCCTTGCTAACTTGATTTTATGGGGAAACCCAACATTAAAAATTGGGGGGGAAATGGTGATATGGAAAAAATGGCAAGAAGCAGGGATATTGACTTTGGAACCATTAATAGATAATGAAGATGAATTTTTAAGATAAGCTGTGTTAAGAGATAAATATTATCGACTGGATGCATCCAAATGGCAATATTTACCATTACAGCATTTGTTAACAACATTGTTTGGACCAGTAGTATTTTCAGCTTCTGAGATACCTGAAATATTAGAACAACTTGTTAAATCCCTTAAAACTAAACTAAAAAAACAAAAAAACAAAAACTACTATTGGCTTTTATAGATATTTGTTATCAAGAAATGAATTTGACATGCAGATGTTAAGACATGAGTGCCATAAAGAAGTAGAGGTTGCTATATTGCCTGGACAATGGGAGAGTGTCTTAACTTCTATAGCAAGAGGGCCAATGGGCCTTAAATTACAACTTATACAACAAAAAATAATATTTAGAATTTATTGGATTCCATTACATTTGTATACAAAAGGACTGTCCAGAGATATCCATAAGCTACCCATAAGTATTAGGATTTCAGTGCAGACTGAACATAATTAAGTAAGTTGGAACTGACATGCTTCATACCAGGATATCTACTGTATTGGAATACTATTAGAAAACTGCTGGAGTGGCACCTTGCCCTGGCCCTGCAATGAATGATCCAAGAGCCAAAGTGCTTCTGTCTGTTCTTTAATGGTAAATTGCCAGTTATCCAAACACCGCAGGAGTAGGAACAATCTGTGGAAGCAGGCTGTGGGTGAATATTGGTGAATGAGGTTAAATAATTCTGTTCCATTTGTTATTCTGATTTGACTTTCTGAGGTCATCCACTACATCCTCTACAACTACAGTAACTTAAGCACACAGCCTCCTTAGAACAGGAAGAAGTAAGACAGATTTCTAGAGTTAAGACAAAGATGCTTTCCTGTTTACTCCACTGAAAAGCAGTATAATCAACTATGGATATCTGTGAGCTGATGCTGGGCTTGAGAAGTATATTAAAGGGACAATTGGGTAGGAATTTCGAATCAGCACACCTATGCAATTGTTACTGAAACACATTCTTACGTTCTGTGGTTAGTGTGCCCATTGATGACAGGGATTCAAAAATAGTTTAAGGATAGTTTGTTTAACACACACACACACTATATACATATATAAATAAAATATATGAAATATATGAAATACATGAAAATTAAGATGTTTCTGGAAGATCTAATTTAAATCTTCCTCTTTCTGAGTATGTGTAGTTAAAAAGTGTAAGTATATGGACATATATCTGAGTATCAAATGAATCAAGTTGTTACAGCCCTAAGGCCAGATACAATCAAAATATTTAGTAATAGCAGTATTACATTCGTATAACAGAAAAATAATAAGTAATAGGATCTAAAAATAATTAAGAATAAAAATACTAAAATAAATCAAAATAAAATACTATTTTAAGAAATTCTAAACCTAAGTACTGGTGTGGCATGTCATGCAGATGGTAGCACAAAACTGGGCAATTTGGAAGGATATTTTTGAGTCCTTGTGGAAACTTTACATATCTGAGCATGTACAGTTAAAAAAAAGTGAGCACATAAACAAAAGATAAACAAATTAGAAAGAAGGAACCATATGCAAGCTTTGGTTCACAAATCTACAATATCTCTAAAAGAAACAATGAAAAGATGGAAAGATTAAAAAAAAAATCAGGATAAATAAAATGATGAAATCCCAAGTCAAATGGGTTTCTACCTAGCATTCAGACTGATACATATAGAGAAAAGAATGACTATGAGGCTGTTTCTTTCTCTCTAGGGAAAAAGCTGTCATTTCCATCACTAGAAATAGCACTTTAAGGAACTGTCACATTTGTAGGTAGAAAACCCGTCTGTGCACACTTTTTATTGCTTTAATATACACAAAGAAGGGAAAAGATACAAAGAGAAAAATGAACAGAAAACAAACATAAATATATTGCAATGCACGGAAAAAAACATTAAACTTTAACTACATGAAATAATATTGATCAATCTTTCTATTACACCGATAAAGACTCTGTTCTTAAACAAAGAACAAATATATATCATCAATCCAATATTGTAAATCCTGGATGCCATTTTCTTTCCATTGGAAAAGAACATTTTTTTTTGTATGCCCCATACTTGCTATATGGTGATTAATTCCAACTTTGGGTTATATAATTAAAAGCTACATTCACACATTTAAACCATATACCTATTTCCAAATATGAATTAAGAACCTGAAAGATATTCAGACAAAATGGGACAATAGTGGTGCAAGCCCATATCATATGCGTAAGTGACCCTGCCATCATTTTACACTTCAAGCATAATTAAGTAGACATTCAACTCTTTTTAAACATTCTGTCATGTCTAATAAACATGAAAATATTTAGTTAAATTAATCTCAATATGAAACACTATTCTTTAAAACTATTGATTTTTTAAGATTAACTTTTGCTACTTTTTTATGTCAAAAGTTTAGCACATAACTAAAATCTACCTTAACTATACTGTTTAACTTTCTACAGGAAAATATGTAGATTTCAAATTATCAAAAATATATTTCAATGGTGATAGTAATTCAGGAGTTTTAAATTCTGCTAAAACATTTGAATGAAACAGTGAAAGATTTCCAGGAGGAATATCTACCTGCAGTGCTTGAGATTAACCCAGAATATAGGTTTATCACATGCATAAGGGCCAAAATTGGAATTCTATTCCAACAATGGTCCAACCTTTAAAGCTGGAAATAGTGCAGAATTTGAAACTAAAAAGTGAACCAAGCCTTACCAAGATATCAGAAGGTTCATGTAATCGCTTTCTAATTATGGCCTATGGTACGGCCTATTTTGACTTGATCATTTTGCATTCAATAGGCAGATAGAGTTCTAAATGTTTGTATGGCCAATGGTTCACTGTTGTATTCCCACAAGAGTTGGAAACAAAAGTGAGCTTTAAAACGTGGACAAGCATAGAGAAGTCTAGGGTGTTATTTAAACTTTTAAGATATATTTGATTAACAATTTAGACAGAGTTTCTCTCTCTTTTAACTATGATTCAGGTCCTTCATGATCATCATACATTATTACTGAAACTTGCTCAAAAATATAAACATTATTTATTCTGCAATTTTACCCAGTTTGCTTGCATTAATAAAGATAAATTATGACTGTTGTAAAATAAATAGCACCCTAATGCAATCTCATTAGAATTCAAGCTGTAAAATACTTTTTAAACATATGTGACTGTCAGCAACAATGACTCATGAATATGCAGATTCTTCACTTTTAATATATTTTCCTTGGAGATCTCATAACATAAATTGAACAGTTTTAGATAACAGTATTGTTTTCTAAAAGAACAGCTATTCTGCTTTGAAATAGATTATGTCAGAGTAGCAGGTAAAACAAAACCGAATCAGTTAAAGAAAGTACTTTTCAAGCTTTAGAAAAAATGGTCAGGACCCAAATAGTGGTGGCAAAGTCTCAGAAACCAAATGCACACATTCATAGAGTGTAACTACTGAACAAATGTCAATTTTTTTTTTAAAAAAGTGACCCATCTGAACATCAGCAAGTTCAATAATACATATTATCTAAATAGTAGATGATAGATAGATAGATAGATAGATAGATAGATAGATAGATAGATAGATAGATAGATAGATAGATCAATTTGATATGCAGATGCTAAGAAATGAGTGGAATAAGGAATTAGAGGTTCCTATATTGCCTAGACAATGGGAAAGTGTCTTAACTTCTATAGCAAGAGTGTCAATGGACCTTAAACTATGACATATAGAACAAAAAATAATATTTAGAATTTATTAGACTCCACTATGTTTGTACAGAAAAGGACTAAGACAGCATTGTGTTGGAGATGTAATAAGGACAACGCTTCTTTAAAATACATGTTTTTACAATGTCCTATACTTACTAAGTCTTGGGAGAACGTAGTGGACTATATAAATGTGACTATGCGACAAAAGCTAAAATTCAGAGGATAATATTCTTTTGAATTACATAACTAGGACATGGAATTTGACAACTGGACAAAGAAATGGATTCTCCATGCCCTTACTATGGCCAAAAGACTGATATTGCAGCACTGGAAAGATAAATGTATGGTCTCATTCATTCAGTGGATTGAAGACCTGATTACCCTGGCCATCTATGAGTAGCTTGCCTACAGACAGAGACTTTGTATGAACAAGTATAATGAAACATGGGACTCATTTATACAAAATACAATAGGTTAAAAAAAAGCATCATAGTTATACAAGTGTATTAGAAATATATATATTCTTGCATAATAGTTGCATTAGATAAGTATATATAGAATTGAATCTGTTTACTGTTATAATGATATATTTTACTTCGTTTCTTTTTTTCCACTGTATTTTTTCTCCTTTTTTTAAAGCACTTGTTATGCTTTTTTTTCCCTTTGACAGTGTATGTATTTCTATCATGGTTATCTGTGTTTTTTTTTCCTTTTTTTCCTGTTATTTTAAAAGCAATAATATAGAAAAAAATTCCCTTCTCACCCCTATGGGTGGTATGTGTCTTCCTCAATCTCAGGTCCTCTACCAGAGGCCTGGGAGTTTGAGGGTTCTGCACAGTATCTTAGCTGTTCCTACCACTGCACTCTTCTGCACAGAGATCTCTGATGTTGTTCCTGGGATCTGTTGGAGCCACTCTCCCAGCTTAGGAGTCACAGCTCCACGTGCCCCTACCACCACTGGAACCACTTTGGCCACTGGTACCACTTTGGCTGTCATTTCCCACATCCTCTCTAGTTCCTCCTTCAGGGCCTGGTACTTCTCCTGCTTCTCATACTCCTTCTTTCTGATGTTGCTGTCACTTGGCACCACTACATCTATCACCACCACTGTCTTCTGGTCCTTGTCTATTACAAGATGTCTGGTTGATTGGCCAGTACCTACCTGCCTGTCTGGATCTGGAAGTCCCACAGGATCTTAGCCCTGTCATTCTCCACGACCTTCTGTGGAATCTCCCATCTGGACTTGGGAGGGTCTAGCCCATACACTATGCAGATGTTCCTGTACACAATGCCAGCTACTTGGTTGTGCCATTCAGTGTATGCTGTTCCTGCCTGCATCTTACACCCTGCCACTATGTGTTGGACTGTCTCTGAGGCATCTCTGCACACTCTGCACCTGGGGTTCTGTCCAGTGTGGTAGACCCCTGCTTCTATGTATCTGGTGCTTAGGGCCTGTTCTTGTGTTGCTATGATCAGTGCCTCAATGCTGTCTTTTAGTCCAGTCCTTTCCAGCCACTGGTAGGATTTCCCAATGTCAGCCACCTCAGCTGCAGTATCTGTCGATGTCTACAGTGTCTTCTCTTGCCATGACACTTCCTCTGCTTGATCTTCCCTCTGTGTCTGCTGCTGCCTTAGGCATTCTCTCAGCAGCCCATCTTTGGGTGCCATCTTACTGATGTACTCCTCAATGCTCTGGGTTTCATCCAGGACAGTGGCTTTGACATTCACCAGACCCCACTCACCCTCTTTTCAGCTGGTGTACAGTCTCTGGGTATTGGACTTGGGGTGGAAACCTCTGTACATTGTGAGGAGCTTCTGGGTCTTCACATCAGCAGCCTCCATGTCCTCCTTTGGCCAGCTTACTATACCAGCAGGGTATCTGATGACTGGCAGAGCATACATGTTGATGGCATGGATCTTGTTCTTCCCATTGAGCTGGCTCTTCAGGATCTGTCTTATCCTTTGGAGGTACTTGGATGTTGCTGTCTTCCTTGCTTCCTCATCATGGTTCCCACGTTGCTGTGGGTTATCAAGGTACATAGTAGCTGGTCTGTATGTCTGCTATGTGGCCCGCTGATAGTTCCACCCCATCAGTCTTGACTACCTTACCTCTCTTTACTACTATCCAGCCACAGTTCTCTAATCCAAATGACATCAGTTGGATTCTATTATGTGAAATGTTTTATTACATTTTATATTTACTATCCCCTTTTTTGGGAAGGGGGGCAGAAAGGTCTGTTTAAGCATTACAAAAATATTACACATTAAATTCACCACCCAGGAAGTTTGGATGAACTCAGCCCCACTGAAGTTGCACTATTGATGTCTAATCTAGAAAAGTAATCACAGTTTCAGTGATGATGTCTCTGATAGCATGGAGAAGGTAAATTTTTGCCAACCTGTCACATGATCGACATACAGTGTGTTCTTGTGACTGGTAACTAGGAAGGAGCTGAAAGAAGAATGAGATAAGGTTTTTGATACAACACACACACATACATAGAGTCTCAGTGGCGGAGAGGAAGCTGAAATGGGCTATGTGGCAGGAAATAGCTGGAGTCAAAGGAGAAAATTGATAGCAAGCAAAGATAGACTTAGGCTGTCTTAGACTGCTGAAGAGATAAAGGATCCTTGGTGATTCAAGACATCAAAAAGGAAGAGGGAGACCATATGCAAAGGAATTGTCTACTCAACACAGTTTTTCAGAGGAAGAAGAACAACCCTTGATTACCTCTAAGGGTAATTTAGTAATAGATGCGCACATAGCAACAGCTTAAGATAGACTTACACTGTAATAGTAGCAAATTGCTGCTGCCAGCTAGGAGATAATTAACCTTAGAATGGTAAAGCAGTTAGACTGCAAAGCAATTTGCAGCATTCCAACTTCGTTTAAAAGCAGGCATGGGGGATCTGTTTCTATGCTTTAGCTGAGTCCTGTGTGGGTAGTTATCTAAAAGTATCAATCTCTCAGAGAAACTAATATTTTTCTATACTGGATATGTTACACATAAACAAAAAATAAATTGATCTGGTTGACAAGAGGGTTCTTATATACTGTCTTTTGTCTGAGTAATTTTAAGAGCCCTCTCACAATGTATACATTAAGGAAGCCTCACCCACATCTGCACGCATGTTGGTTTCTGTGTCAGCTCAAGTTGGATCCTCAAGGTTGGTGTTTAACTGAAATACTGGAAAAGATACAAAGCTAAAACAGAACAAGTAAAGCTATTTCAGAGCCTTAAACTGTACATAGATATAAGGCAAATAACTGAAGGAAATGGATGTTGCTAGTTGAAATAAGGAACTGACTTCTCGCCTATGACCCCCACACCCCCCCACACAAGAAAAATTCCAAATAGCACAAGATTCTGCAGAGGGAATGGGAAATGAAGGAAGTTGCTTGCTCCTTTTGGTCAACTGCTCCTTAGTGCAGTTCTTCAATCAGAGGGTCTCATACCTTGTTATCTGTGGGGCAGTGTCTGTGAAAGCTGTTGCCTCACAGATGACAAATGCCATCCCCAGCACCCCTACCCTAGGCTCACTTCTGGTGCCAAACCCGAAACCCAGGTGGATGTATCCCCAAGACAGGAACTCCACCTCTGGGCCCACCCAGTTCTGATTATACATGAGAGATTGACTGGTTTATCTACAATCAAACCTTGGATAAGGACAGTGTTATTACATATGACCTGGCATTTAATAACAGCAGTTGGAGGGCTACCAAGGATCCAATGACCTGGACATAGGAACAAATATTGAGGGTTGACAGATTGATTGTTCAGCATTTCAACATAATCACATTATAAGGTCACTCCATTGCTAGAAGAATGAACCCACAACAAAATAACCAAATATTTAGCTGCCATATCTTAAGATACATAACACATGAAGCAATGTTTGTCAGTCTTACTGGGTGGACCAGACAGGAAACACAGCCAGGTGAGCTAATTCTACTTTATTGTAGGTTACATTAACAGAATCTTTCAAGTCTGAAAATACAATTCTCCCCTTGTCTCTTTCACACTCTGAGAAATTAGGGAGGGTCTCTTCTGAGCTTCTTGCCCCACCCACTATACAGCGGTAGGCTATGCTATCTCTTATCTGACTGGTCCCCAGGCAACATCTCTGGGCCCACTCTCTGAAGGTCATTCCCAGATATCATTACAGTGTTCTTGCCTTTTTCCTATTATTTTCAAAATCAGTTAAATTATTTATGATGTCAGGTTTCATGGAAGATAAATTATTTTATGGCATTTCATAGGTCATTAAAAAAAAACACTAGTTTATCACAGTTCTTAATATGTACTAAGCAAAAATTTATCAGAACAATACCCTACTTTTTACTTCTCACTGTACAAATCAATTGTAAGTAAAATATTAATTTCAACAGACTGCAGAATAAATGTGACTATTTTAATGCTATCTTGTTCCTACTTTCTTGGGTAAGTCTTGCATTTGCCCCAACCCATGAGGTAGCTGATGATGTGCGGTGTTCATTAGGCCTGGAGGCCTAATAAGAAGCAGGGCTGTCTGATCACTGCAGCAAAAAAAATGAAACAAGTTGTATGGTAAACTTAGCAAGATGTCCATAAGTTTTGAGTAACTGGAATGTTTACCTGAACTGTAATGGGGCCTGGATTACATTTACACTTTTCCCCTCATATTTGTGGCGAGTGTCCACTGTCATCCTGCAACTTCTTATTATGATAAAAAGGTAGGACAGGAATGAAATGCCTGACTGCTTTGTGGTGCACAGATTTTGAGTGTGCTGAATTGATGATTAAAAAGTTTAAAGAAAAACTACCAAGAGGAGCAGCAAATGGAAGGAAATTACTCTTTATTTAGGAAATCTGAAAGTGATTTCCTATTTTACTACTAGAGATATTTATTTATTCATTGGTGAACAAATGGTATATATTGTCGCTTCTGTTAAGGATGACAAGTCAGTCTAAACTTGACCCATATCATTGTTTTAAGTACACAGTACAGATTCAATTCTACTATCTATTTTACTTTTTTTTTTTTAATGACAGGAACATTTATATGTATTTGTCTACTGTCTTACCATAAAATTCTTAGAAAGTACTGTGTTGGACCCAGACTCCACTTCCCATAAAACAGACTATTTCTGTACAGACTTGTCCGGAAAAAAAATCTACCAATAATGCTATGACTCACCCTGCTTATTGGATCCTACAGAAATCACGCAAAAGGTATTGAATTAAGACACCTAAAGAACTGAATGGCCAATTAAATTCCTCTTATGAAAATTATATCCACTTCATTAGAAACCTTCCCAATGGTTGAAGCTTCTTAGCTTCAAAGTGCTGGCAGACAGCAAGGGCCAGACTCTGCTCTGGATTCCAAGAGAATTGTCCTGTGAGCATGTTCAAAACTTTAGCTTCCTGGTAAGTTTTAGAAAAGTTTATGCCTTGCTTCATTTTGAATCATAATGGATTAATCAGTTATCATATTGACAACATAGACTATCTTTCTGGTCTTTTTTTTTTTAATACATAATAAAGTCCTGATTAGAGAATGACTGATACTAACTCAATCCATACAATGCCATTTTGGCTTACCACAATGGCTTCCCCTTAGTTGGCCGATCTGTCATTTCAACCTCAGAGATAAAAAATATGTGTTTCTTTTTTTCTCTGCTTATTAAAAGGACAAGATAATGGAGTGCCTGCACTGTCTTTCCTTTTAGTGATTTCTTCAATTTAATCCAACTTGGTATGATTTTTTTTTCCTTCACATTTTCTCTTGTTGTCAAACACACATGCAGGTCCCTTTCATATTCCAGTGCAGCGTCTCAGAGAACACAGTCACACTGGGCTATGATGCTCCATAAGCTTTTGCACAAGGAGACTACTTGAGAATAAAAACTCATATCATCAATCTTTTCTCCACTGGTCCAACAGATTACAGTGAGCATAGAAGGGAAAGGGAGGAGAAGAAAAACAAAGTGGGGGGTGGGGACTAAACAGTGGTCCAAGCCCTACCCCAAATGAAACAATTCCCCCTTACTAAAGCTGCCTGCCTGACCTTGTGGTTCCCCTTCTTGGAAAGAGGGAAGAAATCATTCTTTCCAAACCCTACCACACAACAGCCACTTCATCTATTGCTGCCTAGCACCACCATCACTGCCAGAAGGGGCCATAGCCAAGCACTGAAGAGACTCCCACAGTCTTCCTGCCCAAAATTGCCCATGAAAATAAAATCATGCTCACTTCTTGAAAAGAAAGCAAAGCCTTTAATGAAAAAGAAAAGTCAACAGCAAAGGACACAACTGTCCCCTCTTTTGTACAACAAGGACCAAGGCAACTTAGGAGGAGAATTCAGTAGGGCAAGGGAAATACATGACATTAACTCAGGGCACTTCCCTGCCACCCTCTACAGATAGCCAAGGCTGACAAGCCTGACAACAGAAACCAGAGCCACCTGCAAGATCTACATGAGGCATGCAAGCCATGTTTCCAAACATAGAAAATGTTTGAAGGATCATTGTTTATCCACACTGGAGACACGTGGGAATATTTTCACAGCTTAGGCAAGAGCTCCACTGAACTTTCCAAACACCCCCCCCCCCCTCATTTGTTCATCAGCTGTTGTAAGGGCTTGCAGAAAGACTGTCTGCAAGCAGCCTACCAGGAGGCAGGAGTTGGTTGGTTGGTCAGGCAGCCTATGAGTTTTCTTCAGGGCAACAAAGGCATTAGTACTAAGTTCAGTAGGTGAGACTTTTCTAGACAATGTATAGACCAACTCTCTTCTTCTAAGTCTGAGTAGGTAAGCTCAGCAATTGACTGCTTTTGATTGGGTTATGGACACTGTCCAGCATTTGATGCTATGCAAGATGAGGGGAAATCTTTTTTGGAAGCAGCAGTAAATGAGTATCTCCCTGCATTTGGAAGGCCCCAAGACACAAGAGCTAATTGTATATTTTTGTCTAAAGCTGAAAATTCCATGAATTTCAAAATTTTAAACTGCAATTTCCACTTTATTTCCTGAAAGACCAACTGAATTCATTGGGATTTATTTCTGAGTAGACATGTACAAGATTGTATTGCTAAGCTTTATAAACTCACCTGTAAAGATCTCTTTCCTGTTTCCTGGAACTGTTGTATTAATTTCAATGGATTTAAGTCTATTTAATATTTCTAGATCATGGGTTATGTTTTTCATTCAATATATGATTATATTATAGCCTTTGCACTTAACAGTGAAGCTGTCACAGAGATTTGTGACATTACAAGTAAATTTCGGCCTGCCATTTACCAAGCTACTTCACGTTTACATTAACGTGACTGCACGTTAGCATTTGCTTGCCAGAACCTGCTTTAATGTTTTTGTCCCTTAGTATGTGTATGTGTCAGTTGCCTAAGATACTTTCATATTAATAATCAAGACTGCTATTAGCTGGAATTATATCAAAGTAATATAACTGAAGATCTGATCATACTATAAAAATTAGGTGTTGCTAAACAGCATTTTGCATTAAACAGTTAATTTATCATTTTAAAAAAAAAATGAGAGAAAGTGTGTGTATCTGGGCTCAACTGTGCTAGAAACATGTGCCTCATCCAGCCAGACCATGATTCCTTTCATTTCAGGAAACCTTACAAATAATAACGTAAAGATTTATGTTTTAAACCTGAAATTACTTTTCCTTCATTTTCGGCTTTGTCCAATATTGGAGGGTTTTTATCAAGTTTCTTGAAACATTCCTTTTTTGTTTTGTTTTGATTTTCCTTTTTTAGGTATAATTCAACCTGAAGAACTGTAATAAAAAGGCTGTTGCTTTTTAAACTTTTGTCTGTCTTAACAAAGGTATAACCCTATTGATTTTTTTACTTTGCTTTTTATGCTAATGGACTAACCCAGCTGCAAACATTTTATATTTTTTTTCCAGTGCTTTGTTTTCTTTCTTTTTTACTGGAAAACCATGAATCGTCTTCCCAATTTCTCTTGCAAGATAATATTCAGTAGACACAGTACGTAATATTTTCCTATTATTTTTCCCCCCAGAAGTGTCATGGTAAAGAAAGTCTCAGAAAGCTATATAAGGCTAATCAGTTACTCATAGGTATTTAGTCTCAGTTGTAGGATTCTACAAACAGCAGTCCTGCCTCTAGGGCCATTCTCTGTGATTATCTGCTTCTCTTCGCCCACCCATCTAACTCAGACCTCTTCCTCCATCCAACAAACTCAGAAAGCAGATGTTGGCTGCACGGGAAACACAATGCTTTATTTTTTTTTTTAAACCACCAATCCTGAGTTTCAACGCAGAACCACACTCAGTTTTAGAGTAGGATTTTGTCCATCAGCTAGGATTATGCAATGTATCGGATATAAATCGTTGAATCAATCCTACTGCAAAATTTTGGAAAACCATGTCAAATTGATGCTTTGGTTCCAAGTGTCCAATCAGGTCAATTCAATTTTCCTAATCTCTTTTTTAAAAAGTGAGGTTTTTGATTTGAAGGCCTTTGATTTGATTCAGTAATTTGATATGAACTGTCAATTTGGAAAAGTAGTTCAGTTTGGGGTTTGATCAAACTGCCTTCAAATCAAATCTCTAAATTAAATCTTCGCAAAGCCCTACCAGCAATTCAATGTTCATAATGTCATTTGCTGTGCTTCAATGCTCCTGATTAGTTCCGACAAATCTTATAAAATCTGAATAACTGATACATGGAAATAGGTTTCCAAAATATCTTCAAGAATGATGGTCAATTTAGCCTTTTTTTTCCCCCTTCATGGAAATCTGGTCGTACCCTAGGCTTGATTCTTGAGATCTCAGCCCCAACTAAAATCTACCATCACTCTCCATTCCATGTTTGAGTCCTATAAGTGAGTGAAGGGGTATTGATTTTATGACTGAGTGAATGGAACAGTTATGGTTTATTTGTTGAAAGACTGTAATCTAGACAAATAGGCCTCGAGTTTTTAAAAAAATAATCAAAATCAAATGCAAATGCAAATCATATTTGGCTTTAATAGGAGTCCACACACGTGTTTTTCTTTCTGAAATGAGTCCCGTTATGAACTCTTCTTTCCTCTACACTTGCAGAGAAATTAAATCAAGCTTAAAGGTCTTAAATTGTTTTACATAATGACAACAGGATTCCCTTTTACTGCAATAAGCACATTGCCCAGTACAATATTCTTTTTTCAGTGAAGACAGCATTTTAAGCAGACAATGAGCCTCAAAAGACTTGACATTTCTATTCACCAAGTGAGGGCAAGCAGTTCTTCTCTCTTTTAAAGAGGAACTATTCCTCTGGGGCATGGCAAACTAGCAAAAGAAGAAAAAAACTTTCAGGAAACACTAGCCAAGCTATAAAATGTATTTTTTTAATTGTATTTTTTTGCAAATTTGCTGGCTTCTGCAAGTCACAAAGCAACAAGCCTTAGTCCATTAGTATGACAGGTAGTGTTCTTACTAACAACTGCTTTTTACTCCTTCTGACAAATGTGTTCTGTGCCATGGTTGATGTTTGTGTAGTAATTAGGACTGATGGATAGGGACGCCAATGCTGCCGAAAGTGCCCCCCGATTTAATGTGAGCGATTTGTCAAATGTGCTGCGATTGCATTGCTGACAGGCACAGCCAGGAAAGCACTTTGTCATCTTTCCACCAAGCAAGGTCACTCTGGCAGGGGATAGAAGGTTCCACCAATGAAATTTTCATGTTTATCGGTGATGTGCATGGCCTACTTTCAAAACTTGTTTATTTCCTTTTCAATGGCAATTCAAGTCTCCTCTGAGAAACTTGTTTTGCAACAGCATGTGAGCTTTTTTTTTTTTTTAGATAAAAGGCTATTTGAATAAACATGTCTCTGTGGAAACATTCAGATCCATGGAAGAACGCATTGCTGTTTCTATGGAAAGAAAGCTTTGATTAACATTTAAGGTTAGAATCCAATCTCTGATCTGATTTTAATGATATCACTGAAAATGCTATGAATCTTAAACGTAAGTGATTCACAGGGTGGGAGTGGAGAATCAGTATGGACCTAGTGGGTGTTTTCAAACATGGAATAAAATGCCACAATATTCAATATAAGCAGTCAAGCCACACTGTCTCAATGCTAAGTTAGTAAAATAACTGATAAGCCAAGTTGTTTAGCAAAATATGCAGATTTATCTTATATCCTAGATAATAATAGTTGGCCTTATTGGTGAAAAATTCTCCAGATGTTGGTAGCCTTATCACTATGGAAAGTGGCAGCTATTCATATCAAAAATTGCACTATAAGCAACGACAGCTTCATTTTTCAGTTCTGATCCAGCAAGTGACACTTTTCTTATTTTATCTTTATTTTATTTATTTAAATTTATTAGCTGCCCAATTCCAACACACTCTTTAATTGAAGACTTACACAGAAGACTGCATGTAACTATATCTACATGGGTTGTTTAATGGTCACTGCATAAGCAATGGCTGAAGTATGGTAATAAAAAATTGCTATTTCATGACTGAACAGAATCTAGCTAGTACTGATCAAAAGCAAACAGCAGGACCATTTTTAAGTGAAAGTCTCAGTGTTATTCCAACCATCTTGAAGATTCCTTGACTATCTTTTCACTATAGCATGCCAACTCTAATAACATGAAAATGAGATTTTTATTACTTGTAACATAATAACATAATCGTATTACAGAATATTCTATTAGTAAACATAGTTTTTTATGGAAACTCATAAAACAGACCAGTGAATCTCCCTAAAATTTCCCAGTTAAGAAAATGAGAGAGGATAGCAGACAAACAAACAAACATTGAACCAGAGTTGAATTCTCTGGCTAGCTTTTGACAAGCCACTATCCTTCAGCTTCAATTCTCATAGGGCTATGGAAATGACAGTGCTGACATATTTTGTCTGAATATGCTAAATTTCTTGATGTATGAAAGAATTCTTCTCAACATGCAGGAAAACAACTTATTTAAGTTTCAATATTATTCTGTGACATGCAACCAGATAGATACAATTAACAATAAGGGGCTATATTCCTGGGCACTTGTGCAAATCACACAGATAAATTCAGGCATAACTTGAGTTGTTTCAATTTGTTTAACAGCAACGTATCACTTAATGGAACTGGAAAGTTTTGTTTTGTTTTTCAATTTGCTTGCTTTTTCACATAGAACTAGCTGGCATGGTCACTTAAATCACACTACAGTAAAAACTATTTTAAAAAATATTCCAGCTGCATGTACCTGTCTCCCTTCCATATTATGGTCTTCTAGAATTGAAGTAAAGAAGACCTAAAACTAGTTTTGTCCCAGCTCTGGTGCAATAAAATATTTTATTTTAATAGTGGTACACTTTTCCAAATCACAAAACTTTTTTTTTTTAGTTTCACAGGAAGCATTCTATGCACCATGAAAAGTTTTTGTTCAAACACCAACATTTCCAACATTCAGTAACATACAGTAGTAATGCCTTCTGTTGACCTTGGGAAGATCTACAGTATGTTCTAGTCTACCCTCAGCCACAGAGCTCAATGGATGACTTTGGATCAGTCATTCTCTCACAGCCCACCTACCTAACAGGGCTGTTGTTGTGGGGGAAAAATAGGGAACACTGTGCATGCTGATTTGTGCTCCTGTATGAAAACAGGGGAGAGAGAGAAAGAGAGGGAGAAATCAGTCTTGTACAGGATAACAAAGCTAAAATATATTGTGGAACACTACAGCATTGTTCCATAGAATGACATACAAAATTGATTTCATGCTACTGTTATGAAAAAAAGTTACAGGGAGGTACACATGAAAAATCCATTTAAAATCTGAAGGGAATTCTGCAGAGGAAAAAGAAAAAAAAACATGAACTCTGTATTTTCGGAATAATAATAATAATAATAATGCCGAATATACACACACAATAAATAAATAAATAAATATTCACCAACTACCATTTCACCAAAAATATCCAATCCAGTTAACAAAATCAGTTTCAAAGAAAAAAGAACAGGGATATATTAAAATCTTAAAAAATATTTAAAAATCAGGTGACATATTTTTAGAACGTAGCATATAATCCCAAGATAGCTCCATCAGAATTTTACAATAGAATAGACAAACAGGTCAAAAAATTGCAGATCTGTAATATATGTGTATAAGAGATGGAAAAGCTTAAACATCTCTTTACACGTTATAATTTATTTTCTCATTATTTATCACACTAGGATACACTAGATGAAACGCAGAACCTACTGTCGTGGACATATTTGCCAGCCAATGTTATGTAGTATCATCTTAATTGGGTTAACTATAAGTAAGAGCATAGTTTAAAGAAATGTTATTACCTTAAGCAACAGGCTGATTGATAATCTACTCACATACTGAGATCAAGGACATTGTTTCAATCCTCTTATCAAATATTCAAGATTCATATTCATGCTCTTATATAGTCCTTGCTAAAGCTGCTCACTGCACAGGAAATGATATATTGAACTATCATATACATCAGACATTTTCTGGCAAAATGCTTAACAGTGCTCACTAAATATTAGAAGGAACTTCCAAAATTGCTTAATGGGCTATGACTTCAGTCAATGAGTAGATTTTCTTCATCCATGTAGTGTTTTTTTAAAAGTAAGTGCTACCCACTACTACAGAAAACAGTAGAAAAATAAATATCATCTAAAAAAGACCACAGTCCATTTCACCTAAAATCAAGATATTTAGTTTTAAATTACCTTTCTATTCTGAAGTAGATGTGCAATGTGCTTTAGAGAAAAGTGCATATAAAAATAATTATGCAGATACACAGAGACACACACAGAGGGAGATTTAAAACAGGGAAAAGAAGAGTGTTATATAATGATGAATTAATAGCAGCACTAGACAGAATTTTGTTTTAATAAGAGAAAGGATTTTTAATTGTTTACCCATGTACATATGGGAATCAGACAGTTATTGACCACAAACGTCAATGCCATTTAATTCTTTGCACAATATTATATGAGAGCCAAAGATTAAAACAAAAGAACTATATCCAACATTAACTTAAAACAAAAAACAAACAAACATTATGGGAGCATATTTCACTGAGGCTGGGGGATGGGGTCATGTTAACCCACCTTAGCAAAATGGGTGAAGGAATTCCACAGGCAGATTAAAGAAATAATGTTTTCATCTCATTATGTCTACCTTCATAATTATAAGAAACTCATCACCTTCTAGATGAATATGACATATAATCATTTTTCCTGCATATTTTCTGAAGCAGGAAACCTAACAAGATATAAATGCTGCAGAGTAATTTAGGTTATTTTCACTTCTCATATCAAGTGGAGCTAGGATGATGTATAAAAGAAACAGAGGTAAGCTAAAAATATGTTTAAATGCTTGATTCATAAGGAAATAAATAACAGTTCTCTGTAAGGAATGGAAAAGCAAATATATTTAGATCTCCCCCTCAGAGTATAAGGGAGCTTCACTGGTAAAAACAAAAATATCAATCACAGAAGCATCCACTTCCATTTCAAATGTCATCACAACTTAAGGAACATTAACTCCTACATAAAGAAACATGTGCAGATACTTATCTTGCAAAGTTATCACAGAGTTTGAAATATATGGGGGAAAGTTCCACTTCATAGGCACATGCATTTAAACCACTTTCTCCTAAACAGCTGTTCTGTATTTTTAACTGAGATACATCCTTATTCACACGACCAGTCATACTTTCTATATTTATTGAGATCACTGCATAGGCATTATTTAGAATAAATACCTACTATACTGAAGCCCTACTTTTCTTTATCTGTATGTCTAATACAACTCAAATATCAAGATACATTTATTTGATTATGCCTCCCATAACAATATCAATCACCTGCCTTTTATGTATCTATAATACTCAATTGATGATGGGTACAGAGAAGGGAAAGTTGGGTAGGGCAGTGATAACAACTGCATGATGGTAACACATTTATTTATTTATTTATTTATTCAATTTGTCCCCGCCCATCTCCTCCCATCGGGGCACTCTGGGTGGTTTACAATAACGAATTAAAACAACAACCATACAATAAATAAAATATACAAATATAAAATTACTCTAATAAATAGATATAAATAAGAGTAAAAAAGTAAAAAAGTCCAAGTGGCAGGAGAACCTAAAACAGTCCAAGTGTGGGAAGAGTGATCTAAGATACCAGCCATCCTCATGTAGATCTATTCCCCTCTCCACCCCAAGTGAGGCGGCAGAATCAGGTCTTCAGACTCCTCCAGAAGGCCAGGAGTGATGGGGCTAGTCTCACCTCCGGGGGGCAGCATGTTCCACATGGTGGGAGCTACTGCAGAGAAGGCCCACTTCCTGGACCCCGCCAAGCAGAGTTGTCTTATAGATGGGGTCCACAGCATGCCCTCTCTGCACTATTGGGTGGGATGGGTTGATGTAACGGGGAAGAGGCAGTCCCTCAGGTTGCCTGGCCCCATGCCATGGAAGGCTTTAAAGGTGATAACCAACACCTTGACTTGGACCTGGAAGCAAACTGGTACCTAGTGCAGCTCGCACAGCAGCGGTGTTACATGTGCCCTTCTAGGGGCACCAAAAACAGCCCACACAGTTGCTTTCTGGACCAGCTGAAGATACTGGATAATTTTCAAGGGTAGCCCCACGTAGAGCGCATTGTAATAGTCTATATGAGAGCTAACAAGGGCATGAGTGACTGTTCAAAGGGCCGCCCCGTCCAGGAAAGGGCATAACTGGTGCACAGCACATAGCTGCGCAAAGGCTCTCCTGGCCATGGATGCCACCTGCTCTTTGAGTAGGAGCTGTGAGTCCAGGAGGACTCCCAGATTACGGACCAGGCCTATGGATCTGCTGACCAGGGTTACGTGCTTGATGATGCTATCAAGAAGTTGCTATGATTGTATATTTTCATCACAACAGATACCAGTCCATAATTTGTGGCATTTGCATGGTAACTTTGCATACATGCCATCGTTTTGTCATTATCACAGTTTGCTACAGACACTGTTTGCATTGGGTGAATGTATACATAGTACTAAAGCAGGATTTCCATGTAACATATTAAGCCAAAATCACATACTGATTGGGTGTGTACATTACACTATTACTGGTAAGCAATTATATTTTGGTAGTATGCCAGTTTTAAACCTATGAAAACAATGTAGCAAAGGAAAGTTACCCTGCAGCTCTCATAGATCTTGTAGTACAATTCTTCCTTTAGTTACATAAAGCATTTCCTTCAAAGTAGGTCTCCCTCTTCCAGCTAGACTAAGCAAAATAATGTACACCTAAATACAACTGACACTGTAAGCACTGTGAAAACCTTTCTTTTTGTCCAGTCAGAATCATCTTAGCATAATCCCCAGGTACCAGCACCAGCAATTCTGCTACTCTTTAAAGACCTTCTCTGTATCAATGAAATTGATCAATTCAGTTATGGTAGACTTACCAATTAAAAACATTCAGGAGAAAGCACTTTCCTATTGCAAAACCATACGTAACAAGAAAAAGGGTTTAAAATGAAAATCAGTTCTTATATTACAGATACTCAATATGGTTATGGCATCCTGCTGGTGAGACAGTTCAAAATTGGTAACAGTTTCAGATACGAATTCGTTCTAAATCCGAAAAGAAAGTTCAAATTATTTAGTATGTTTTTGGTTTGAAATTCAGGGGAAGCGAGAACATGAAATAACTTTGAGGGCCAAAATTATTTTCAAGTGTCAAGGGCTAAAACTACTTGTAAGTTTCTTAAATTGTGATGCAGCATTTTTCCCTTCCCTCCCCTTCCCTTCCCTTCTCCTCTTTGTTTTCCCACAACCAGCTTACAACTGGTCATCTCTCCTTCCACAATGGCCTTCAAAATACAGCTACAGTACGTCATCATATAATATCATACCGGGGGGTGGTGGTGGCAAAGTTTAGAGAAGCTCTATCACTATTGACACTTAAACATTTTGGTTGCCCTTCTCTACATTGTTCCAATATGTGCTTTTTGAATCATCATAACCACAGTTGTATCCCTGTACAACTGTATTCCAAAGGCAGATATACAAAGATTTGAATATTGGCATTATAACATTGGCAGTTTTATTTTTAGTCCTGTTCCTAATGATGCCAACATGAAATTTCCCTTTTTGATAGGCAACACACATTGAATCAACATTTTTATTGAGTCATCCACTATATGACCCAAGAACATTTTCCTGGTTAGTTGTAGATCCCATCAGTTTATATGTGAAATGAGGCTTTTTGACCCAACTTACATCATTTGGAGAGCCAGTTTGATGTAGTGGTTAAGGCATCATGCTAGAAACAGGGAGACCGTGAGACCCTTGGGTACAAAGCGTGACCTTGGGCCAGTCATTTTCTCTCCGCCCTAGGAAGGAGGAAATGGCAAACCACTTTTTAAAAACCTTGCCAAGAAAACTGCAGGGATTTGTCCAGGCAGTCTCCGAGAATCAGACACGATTGAACAAATTAAAATCATCATCATTTTACATTTAAGTAAGTCCACTGCATTAACCATACTGTTGACCATTCAGTCTTCTGGAGTGTTCACAGTCACTTCTAATTTTACCACCCTAAACAGTTTGGTGTCATCTGCAAATTTGGCAAACTCACTTATCTATAAGTCTATATAATTTATGAAACCAGGAGTCTGTGAGTCCTAGTCCCTCCTTAGGCATGAAAGGTGGCTGGGTGACCTTGGGCCAGTCACTCTCTCTCAGCCCAACTCGGTGCAATGTAGACTAGGCTCCTTGTGGTGCAATGTGACTTGTCACAGCTAAATAGTCTACACATCTGGTTGCTGGACCTCACAAGGATTTCCCAGCAAGAAAAAAAAAGCAGCATGAACACCAAACTGTTATGCCGTACAATTAAAAACATAAAAATAATAAAATATGGACAAGTTTCGAAAGCACTGATCCTATTACAAATCCTTCTTGCTTCCTTCCGCTGAGAACACTGGTCATCTATTCATACTCTGTGGTTTATTTTAACTAGCTAACAATCTGGCAGGTGTGGGGTAGGGTATGGTAATAGTGGCTCCTGGCAGAGATGAGAAAAGAATGCTGGGAGTGTACCTCAAGAGTATATACTCCCAGCAGGATTATCCAAGGCATGAAGGCCATAACAGCTGCCTAACTAAAGCAACCAGGCACCTATATCAGGCAGCAGCCATATATGAAGATGCTAGAGGTGGATGATCAACTTAGCAACAATGACAAAGGGATAATTCCATACTGTGCAGGATAAGATAATAATAACTACTTCTGTATTTTACCAAGAAACTATTTGGATAGAACCATGGACCCTCCTGGCTGGTTAGGCCTCCTGGGAGGTGGCATATGGTTGAGTCCAAGTGGTGGTAAATGCCTCTTTGTGGGAGGGGATGGTTTGTCCCCTCCTCAAGAGGCCATCCTTGGACTGTATGGTTTTGGTTAACTTCCATCCATTCTCCAACCTTCCCTTTTTAGTGAAGGGAGGGTGGTAAGTTCCCAGCTACAGAGGGCCTTGGATGAAGCTGATTATCTGAACCCTTTTGAGTCAGGATTCAGGCCAGGCTATAGTACTGAGACAGCATTAGTCACATTTGTGGATGACTTTTGGAGGGCTCAGGATGGGGGTGGTGTGTCCATCCTGGCCCTTCTGGATCTCTCAGCAGCTTTTGATACCACTGACCAGCTCCAGGGACTGGGAGTGGGGGCACTGGTTTGCAGAGGTTCTCCTCCTTTCTCTGTGGCTGGTACCAGTCAGTGCTGGTGGGGGAAGAGGTCCAGCCCTAGGCCCCTATTATGTGGGGTGCCTCAGGGCTCAAATCTCTCTCCCTTCCTATTTAACACCTATATGAAGCAACTGGGAGAGGTCATCCACTGGCATGGGGTTCAGTATCATCAGTATGCTGATGATACCCAATTATATATCTCTACCCTGTGCCAGGCAAATGATGCTCAGGTGCTGGCTCAGTGCCTGGAGGCTGTAAGGGCCTAGATGAGGAGAAACTGGCTGCAACTCAACCCTAGCAAGATGGAGTGGTTGTGGGGTTTTGCTCCCCCACCCAGGGGGGTCAGGAGAGTTAACATCTCTGATTCTGGATGGGATAACACTCCCCCATACAGATCTTGTGTGCAATTTGGGGCTCCTCTTGGACTCACAGCTCCTGCTGGAAGAGCAGGTGGCAGCTGTGGCCAGGAGGGCCTTTTGTCAGCCCTTCCAGGTAGACCAGGCAGGAAACATGACCAGATGAGCTAATTCTACTTTACTGTAAGGCTACATGAACAGAATCTTGCAAGTCTGAAAGTAAAAATCTCCTGCCATCTCCTTTGCGGTGTGAGCTGCACTGGCTTCCAGTTGCTTTCTGGCTGTAATTCATGGTGCTGGTTATCACCTTTAAAGCCCTACATGTTACCTCTCCCTGAGGGTATCTGCCTATCCTACTAGGTTAGATAGGATGGTTGTGCTACAGGTCCCTTCCCTTAAACGTTGCCATCTGATGGGACCTCAGAGGTATGCCTTCTTGGTGGCTGCCCCAGTCCTTTGGAACAGCTTCCCACTGGAGATCAGAGGGACCCCTACCCTTTTAGTCTTCTGGAGGGCTGTGAAGACCTGGCTCTTCCCCCAAGCATTGGGCTAGGATGGGGGGGGGGGGTTGAGCTCTGAGGATGTTTGGTCTGGCGCCTGGGGGAAGGGTACCTTTGTTTTTAACTATGTTCATGTATTACTGTGAGCTGCCTAGAGTCATTGTACGAAAATACTGCCATATAAGATCAATCAATGAATCAATGTGATTGACAATACAGTGTCAGATGATGGGTCCCTCAGGTCAGTTGTTACTCAACATGCTACTGAGGAAGAGCTGAGCATCTTTCTAAGTATTTAATGGTATTTATAACACAGCTAGATTAAAAACTTTCAGATGTCTAGTTGCTGATGTTGACATACAAGAAAAGAAAATCTGAAGCTGCAAAGATAGAATTATAGTGGGAATGTGGAATGTGGAATGTAAGAAACATGAAGATGAGAAAGCTCAACACAGTGAAAGAGGATATTAATCAACTACTTACTGACATCTTAGGCAACAGCAAATTGAAATGATCTGGATGTGGACACTTTCAGTCAGAAGAATCTTTTATTTAATACTTAGGACACAAAATATAAAGAAGGAACTGTGTTGCTATCATAATCGGGAAGGATATAGCAACAACAGTGTTGTTGTTTATTCATTTAGTTGCTTCCGACTCTTCGTGACTTCATGGACCAGCCCACCCCAGAGCTTCCTGTCGGTCGTCAACACCCCCAGCTCCCCCAGGGACGAGTCTGTCACCTCTAGAATATCATCCATCGACCTTGCCCTTGGTTGGCCCCTCTTCCTTTTGCCCTCCACTCTCTCTAGCATCAGCATCCTCTCCAGGGTGTCCTGTCTTCTCATTATGTGGCCAAAGTATTTCAGTTTTGCCTTTAATATCATTCCCTCAAGTGAGCACTCTGGCTTTATTTCCTGGAGGATGGACTGGTTGGATCTTCTTGCAGTCCAAGGCACTCTCAGAATTTTCTTCCACAAAACAGTACTTGGGTACAATGTCAACAATTGAATATCAATTGGATTTTGCAGACAGCCTTTAATGTAAGTTTATACTCCAACCACTGATGCAGAAGAGAAAGCAGTTGACCAATTTCATTTGCTCAAATTCAATCTGAAATCTACAGAGAGAACAACACCTCTACCAACACAAGCAAGGCAAGCCACGGTATATAAACTAAGAGCAAGGCCCACTCCCTCTTCGCACTGAAGAATTTGCCTAGTCTGGCAAAGAAACATCTGCAAGACAACAACCAGGCTCAGAGAGCACCAAGGACTCCACAGTTCAACCCTGAGCTACAAATATTTGCTTCGAGAGAACAACACCCCTACCAACACAAGCAGGGCATGCCACGGTATATAAACTGAGAGCAAGGCCCACTCCCTCTTCGCACTGAAGATGTTGCCTAGTCTGGCAATGAAATGTGTGTTAGTTATGTGTCTTATCCCTTTTGTAATACAGATAGAAAAAATTAATCCAGTCTCTTGGTAATCCCTTTATTCTCCTTGAACATCCCTTTCACTCCTTTGCCTTTAACAGTCTAACTGCTTCCTTGGGTGTATTCTGCTTCAATTATATTTCTTAAAGTTCTTATTGTTTCCCTTGATACTTTTATAGTATTTTCCGCAAATTGTTTTCTTTTTCTTTTAGTATCAAATTTTCTGCAAGACTATATATTCCTTTCTCTTTCTCTTTCTCTTTCTCTTTCTCTTTCTCTCTCTCTCTCTGTGGTTATTAAGGCAGCCTTTCAATTTTTAACCATTCCAAAGTAAAGATATTTAGGATATTGGTTCCTTTACCATAGCCTGAGCATAAAGGTACCTAGTCTAGGAAAGGGTAATTCAAGTCCCTCATTATTACAACTTAACTGTTTTCTTTCACCATCTCAAGATCACCCTTACCATTTCAATCAGTAGTAGCATATCCCTAGATCTAATTTATATCTGTGACAGATGTTGCCACCCATTGTAATTCAATGAAAGGATCTAGTCTTCCAGATTTTATAACTTCCTTGTTATCAAGAGCAGTTCCTTTCCCATCACACTCTTTCCTTTCAGTTAAGTTTTTACTCAGGAAGGACCATGTCACATGCCACAGTTTCACCAGGTTTCTGTTATACCCACTATAACCATGTTCTTGTTCACAACCAACTACCCTAATTCTCCCATCTTGGCTCGGACACTTCTAATACTAGTACAGAGAAACCTATATACTATGTTCTTTTCCAAGTGTAGTTATTGTGTCCCTTTTTCTGAGACTTTGTGTCTTATTCTAAAAATTCAAATGTCATGTCAACCTGTTAATCTGCTTCTACTTTGTAAGTTTTTAATGAAATTTCTACACCTTTCTAAACTAAATGCTGCCTAGTGCTTACTGGCTTGCACCTGGGATCAAGTTAAAAGCCACTTTTAATGGTTTTTAAACATTCTGTTGTTATGTCCCAGCAACTTACTGTAGATGAAATCTGGATCAAGCAGAATCTCTCTTATACATGTTTGGTTTGCCCAAAAAGTGTTTTCTAGTGCCAAAAATATCTAAACCCCTCTACCTAATATCACCATCTCATCCACACATTGAAATATTGGAACTCTGCCTACGTAGACAGACTTGCATGGGAAATAGCATTGCCAGGAACACTACCTTTAGAATCATGTGTTTCATCCTGCTGTTCCACAGCTTTAGATTAGCTTTCAGAATTGGGCAACTACATTGCCCAATGTCATTAGCACCACCGTGAATCAGAATCACCAACTGCTTACTTAAGACTGTGTAGCTGCTATTTAGATGGTGTGTGACATCAGCAACCAAAAAGTCAAAAGATAAGGGAAAAGCAAAAGGTAATTGGAAGAAAAGGAACAACTTCCTATTGAACTATAGCAGAAGGATTAAATTTAACAATCAAACTGTTTCCATCAAGCAGCAAATGAACTTTAAGCTAATTTTCAAAGCATCCAGATTTTTCAGTAGTGATACTGTATCTGTAGCTATTTCAATCTCCTACCAATTCTTTTATTTTCGATAATTTCTTCTATTTTTATCAGTTACTAGACAACTTGTAACCTGTTGGGTCATCCTTTCAGAGATATTTCTTATTTAAGCAGAGAAGCAGAATGACCACGGGTGGGCAAAACGGCAGTGGAAGCAGAGGCAACTTCTGACTTCCTGCTGGCTTCCCCGACTTTGCTTGTGGGAAGCTGGCAGGGAGCATTGGAAATCACTCCTCCTCCTCCTTGGCTGACCTGCTGCATTGCCAGCCACTTTGCTGGGGGGAGGGCAAACAAAGGGAACCACAGACCACAAGGGAAACTGTACCCCTGCTCCCCATCCTGGCATGTCCACAAGGTCTCCCTCCTTCCAGGAAGGAAGAGGGTTCACCCATTGACCACCAGTGCCCCAAGGCAGCCCTACCTCACCAGCAGGCATCCAAGTTGCTCCCTTGTCCTACCCTTGCTGCCCACTGCTGTTAAAAGATTTCAAATTTTGGCCTCAGTTCCTAAGCAGCCAATCGTTGCTCGCTCATTTGGTCTTGCCACCAGCCAACTGGGGGCAGGTGCCAGAGGCACATGCTTCCTATCTTCCCTTGTGCTATGCAAGCTACAGATTTCTGGGGAGTATAGTCAGAAGGCATGGTGGCACTGAAGAAGCTACAACTTTGCCAAATTTCAATCCCACATGAGTAATGGATCCTGGATTTTGGACGCATTCTAAGTTATCCAATTTGAGGTACCTTGGTTCAAAAACAGTTGCCCTATGATGCACCGTTTCACCCAACTGAAGGTTACAAACAGACACAAGAGTTTTAGTAGTATATATGTAGGTTATATTTATGAAACAATCTTGTGTTTATATTAGGTAAATATGCTATTTGCAGCAATATAGAGTATGCTTACATTTTTAAAAGGAAGGTTGACTTAAAATGGAGAATAATAAGATTTCAGACAAGGCTGAAGAGTCAAAGGATAAAATAGGATATACAATTTCACTGACTGCCAATGAGATTAAATGTGAGGAGGGACCTATATGAAGCAACTGATTTACAGGGAGAAGATACTGGCTTGGCTTGTATAGCTTGGGTGCATAGTCTCACATATATTAATAGACTGGATACATTAGTTACCCAGTATGATGCCCAGAATCACCAGAGTTCACATAAAACCTACCCTGAGCACATTCCTTACACAATCCTTAAATGTTTAAAAATGTTATTTTAATTTTAAATAAATGCAGCTGGTATGCTGCAAAACAAAGCACTGGGCCTACAATTATCTTCTTGAACAGATTACCTTATATTTCCTATGCATGTTCTTAGAAAATAAAAATGATGGGTAGCTGCAGCCCAATGCCTTGTTCATAGTTTTGCCTGCTCATAAAAAATAATAGATAAGCTTGAAGTTCATAATGAGTACTCAAGGAGACCATTTGCCAGAATGATCAGCCATTTTGTGAATGGATAATCCCACAACATCTGAGCGCCTATGACATCCCCAAAATATCAACAATCAATGATTGGGTATCCATGCATTATTTCCTTCTTTTTCCTTCCTGGCTTCTACTCTGATGCTTGCAAAAAGACCACCTTTTTTTTTCTTTGCTACTCTTTTTTAAAATACTTCCTGGACCTTTAAGCAGGATATCGTGTTTGAAGCTGGAAGAGAAAATAAAACTTACTGAGTATTCAGGAGTCTAATAGCTATTACCCAATCTGGCTGTTCTACATCGGACGCAGCGGAACCTTTTCCCAGAGGGTAACAAAGAAAACAGGCCATGATTAGGATGGGAGGAGTCACTGATGATATTTCGAGCTCTGGACAGACAGCAAGTGCATGCTATATCCTGGAAGAGAGAGATCCCAGTTGTCTTCCCCGCTGCCCTCACCACCCTCTGCACAGCCTTCCTATCCGAGGCACTACACCCTCCAAACCAGATGGAAATACAGTTGGTCAATACAGTCTCTACAGTGCCTCTATAGCAAGTAAGGAGGATGTGAGATGGAAGATGCACTTTCCTCATCTGGCGCAAAAAATGCAGATGTTGCTGTGCTCGTTTTACCAAGGATGCAGTGTTAAGAGACCAAGTCAGACTCTTCGTTATCTGCACCCCCAGCAATCTAATGCCACTGACTGACTCCACAGCTATGTCATTAATAAAGAGCGGAGAGTGGCTAAGCCGGTTCTTCCTAAAGTCAATAATCATCTCCTTGGTTTTTTCCACGTTTAGAACCGGGCTGTTCATATTGCACCGCTCCACCAAACCCTCCACCTCCTCCCTCTAAGCCCACTCATTGTCATCCCTGGTAAGACCCACCACCATTGTATCATCCACATATTTCACAACAGAACTGGTGGTAAACCTGGCACAACAGTCATGGGTCATCAGGGTGAACAACGGTGGGCTCAAGACACAGCCCTGTGGGCAGCCGATGCCCAAAGAAATAGAGCTAGAGATACCAACTCACACTGACTGAGACCTCTCAGTAAGGAAATCAAGTAGCCAAATACCAGTACAACTCTATTTTTAAGCATTCAGGAATGCTGCAAGCTACCACAGATATATGAATAGTATGACAGAAGCATCTTGGCACTAGATTGCTATGCTTTCTATGAGAGATATGAGCAAAGAAGAGAACAGAGGTATGATAAAGTATGTCTTAAAACTTTTTCTGTTCAAGTAGTTTTTATTATTGCTAGACCCCTGTTATAAACAAAACAAACAATAGCATTCTGGAACAGTTAATTATTGTTAATGTGCTACACTATTAATCCATCCACCCAAGGTGAATTTAACTAGGGCCTCAATATAAAGCATATATACCTTCCTATTTGTCATAATTTTAATTTTATGTTTTTAACGAATTCTGAAAATTTCCACAATGCCAGTGATAAGAACACAGTGTCCTAAAGTCGGTAGATACACATCTGTATTTGTTATATTTTTTAATAATTAAAGAATAGACAGAATGATTATTTGGTCACTTTGCTACTCATTCATATTCAGCTTAACTTGAAGTATTCTTTTTTTCCATAGAATTCTATAAGTATTTTCAGACATAATACCAGACCATAGATTGACTACATTAACAACTTCTGAGAAGCCTCAGGTGCAGATCTTAACCATTTACACATAACTTCTAATTCTTGTTTGCAGCAAAGCATAATTCATGGATTCATCCAAATGGTCAAGTAATACATTGTATTTGCTGGTAACCATAAAACATCAAATTATCATAAGGCTATTTGGATATAATTACATAATCCAATTGCAATCCTCAGGTTAGTTCCTAAGGACAGCGTGTTTCAAGAGGGGGAAGAGATGGTAAGCATAAGCAAAATATACTGGAACAATCACTTTCATCTACCTGTTTATCTGGGATTATGTGCATCGATTTAGCAAAAAAAATTGCATAGACATTATTCTGGTCTTCAAATTCTCAGTAGCTCAAATAACATGTGGGCCAGTTAGCAGCAGGATCAATGCAAACAGAATAAGGTAAATATGGGATTAATTTAGAATTGTTGCATTGTCCCCTATAGATATTTTTCTTGATGTCGCTTCCTATACTCCTTGTTATAAATTAAATCAGACAACTACAGTGCTCAAAGTTGAAAGAAACCTTGTAAAGAAAACATTTATTTTGTTATTTCAGATAACTGCTCAGGCATACACACAGCACATGAAAGGAAATGTATTTTTAACAACTACATATCCCATGATGCACTGTGAATATACATGAATTGATTTGTCGATTTCAGTATTTTAAATGATCACTCCACAACACAGCTGGCATTTGAACATTTATTCATAGCAAATCTGTTTTTTCTGAATACCTCTGTTTCCTACTCCCCACTTTAGAAGTGAGTTTTAAGGGGAAGAAAGCCTTCTGTAAAAAAATTCTGACAGTCCTATATCTATAGGGTTGGTTTCATCTTACATGTTTATGCAGCTATTGTTCCTTGATAGGCCTAAACATTCACTAAATCTTTTCAAATGGAACAAGAGAAGATGCATAAAAATCAGGAATGCATAAAATTCTTTCCTACACAAAGACCACAATACTCCATTATTAAATTAATTCACATCGTTTGTAAGAATATCAATATCACTAGGGAGGTCAAAAAGGATTCTGAGCCTATGCACATTAATGAGGATACCTGAAGAAACATGAGGGGGCGAAAAAAAAACCCACTAAAAGGATTGTAATGGGATTGTATTGTAAAAGCAGAAATCTAGAAAGTCACATAATAATTAAGTAGATCACTGTTTCTCTCAAAGAGCAGCTTAAGAGGTCACATTGAGAGTAATAGAAATGACTGTAATAATTTTCAGTGTGTACGTGAACTGGTGAAATAATATACAACTATTTTTATATCTGATCAAAAGAATTTCACCACTTCGGGTCACTAACAGAAAGGTAAAATATATCTACTCTGTTCAGTATAATGAAAAGTAGGTGGGCCTTTTTTTTTCCAGATCAAAGTATTTTTGTAGAGGAAATAGGCCTTGGATTTATAGGTGAGGATGTGACAAACCTTCAGTACTTAATATCATTTCCATTGGCCAAAAGCATAAAAGAATGCTTGGCATCCAGAAGGACATACTGTTCTACAACTAACTGTTCTTTTCTATAAACTCCCCTTTGGGAAGAAGCATAGATCAATTCCTCTTGATAACTCAGCAAAGGCTCCTGCTGGCAGCTTTAACAGCCTACGACAAATGAGGATCAAGTATTTACATGATAGCCCTTCTCCAAGAATCTTGCCTCCCTCCAGATCTGAAAAGGATCCATAAAAATAGACAAAAGATACCAGAGCTATGAAAACTGGATGTTGTATTCAGACAGCTACTGCCCTGATGAAAATTAAGGTGGTAGCAAATTTATCGCAGCACATCTTGTAAGCATCACTGCATTCACTTGCACTCTTGGTCAGCTGTTGCAACAACCATTATGCCTATTTAAACAGTCTCTCACATTTCAATAATCCATATCATAATCTATAGCCACATTTAAAAAAAACAAAAAACCTATTCACACTCAGAAGCAGATATCCAATGTTTTAGAACGATCTTGTAAATATCATAAGGAAACTTTCAAAATGAAAATTCCAAGGGCAAAGAAACCATTTGATTATATTTTCTAACATAGAAGCAGTACGTACCTTTCAGTTTATTCTTAAAAAAGAAACAAAATTTCATAAAGGAGTTAAATCGTTCTCCAATGTTGTCAATAGGAAGTAATGTTAGACACCAGGAGAAGCATTAAGTCATGAATTTAAAACAGTCAGAGTTCATCAGGCAATCAAGCATTAATTAAAACAGTCACCTTCAAATTCTGAAGTGAAAAACCAATTTTATTTTTAAGCTGTCAATTTAGCAGACATCATGCAATATCTGTATATATGGAAAGGAAGTTCCACGTTTGCTATACAATCCTTGTCTTCCCCATACATAGGTTAAAATAAATGCTTTGCATGTTTTATTATTTCCTAATTTCTTCTAACTAGCCTAGGTAAGATCTTTGCTGTGCTTATCAATAGTGGAGGTAGCTGTTAATTTCTCTTCAACAGATTATTCAGTTACAATATTGTGTAATTCATATCCTCTTATTTCAGTCATTAATATACAGCTCATGGATATCACTAGCCTGGCCATGAAACATCTGCAAGAAAACGGCAAGGCTCGGGGAGCACCAAGGACTTCATATCACTCTCTGTTAGCCCAAGTTACCTCACAGAGTGATTGTTATGGTAAAAAAAAAAAAATAGCAGGAGGGAGGACTATGTACTCTACTCTGAGCTCCTGATTGAAAAGTGATATATAAATCTAATAAATAAATAAAGACATAAATGAATAAATAGATATTGTTAATCTACCTCAAATCATTTGGTTTATTTTCAATTAAAATCAAAATACAGTAACATCAGACAGGGAAAATAGCATATTGATATAAAGTAGCTATTATTCTGAATCAAAATCCTAATAGATTTCAATCTGCCATGTTAAATACCAATGCCTTCTTCTATATTTTCACCTGTTTCCCTACAAAACTGGATCAATATTGCCTATAGTTTACATTAGAATGTATTGGCATAACAGCGACAGGGGAGCATTCCAAGCTTCAAACTAAAAGTTAAATTGACCTTAGAGCCTTAAAAATACAAAACTAAGGCTTCCTTCAGAATGCAAACCAAATTAGAGTTGTGTATGGTTCTTAGTGCCAGATATTCATGCTGGTTTTAGAAAAGGATAAAGAACACAACAATTACTGATGTACACTGGATAACTGAGAAAGCCAAAGAACACCAAACAAGAAGTCAGTATGTGCTTTATTGATTATAGAAAAGCCTGCAATTGTGTCAATCATGTCAAGCTGTGGAATGTACTTAGAAAAATGGGTGTCATTTCCCTCATGAGAAACCTGTATGCAGGTCAGGAAGCCACAGTACAGACAGACATGGTGAAACAAACTAGGTACAAGTTGGCAAAGGAGCGAGACAAAGCTGTTTATTTATTTATACACACACACACACACATATATATATGCATGAATGCATGCATGTATATTTTCTCTTGTCTCGTCCACGTAGAGAATATAAAAGAGAATATAGAGAATATATACCTGCCAGTATAGTGAACTGGCCAAAGGAGGACATGGAGGTTGCCGATGTGAGGACCCAGAAGCTGCTCACAATGTATGGAGGCTTCCACCCCAAGTCCAACACCCAGAGACTGTACACCAGCTGGAAAGAGGGAGGATGGGGTCTGGTGAGTGTCAAAGCCACTGTTGTGGATGAGACCCAGAGTACATCAGTAAGATGGCACCTAAAGATGAGCTGTTGAAGGAATGCCTGAGGCAGCAGCAGACATGGAAGTAAGATCAAGCAGAGGAAGTACCATGGCAAGACAAGACCCTGCATGGGATATACGCTCGACAGATAGCTGAGGTGGTTGACCTTGGGAAATCCTACCAGTGGCTGGAAAGGACTGGACTAAAAGACAGCATTGAGGCACTGATCATAGCAACACAAGAACAGGCCCTAAGCACCAGATACATAGAAGCAGGGGTCTACCACACTAGACGGGAGCTGAGGTGCAGACTGTCCAGAGAGGCCTCAGAGACAGTCCAACACATAGTGGCAGGGTGTAAGATGCAGGCAGGAACAGCATACACTGAACAGCACAACCAAGTAGCTGGCATTGTGTACAGGAACATCTGCATAGTGTATGGGCTAGACCCTCCCAAGTCCAGATGGGAGATTCCACAGAAGGTCGTGGAGAATGACAGGGCTAAGATCCTGTGGGACTTCCAGATCCAGACAGACTGGCAGGTACTGGCCAATCAACCAGACATCTTGTAATAGACAAGGACCAGAAGACAGCGGTGGTGATAGATGTAGTGGTGCCAAGTGACAGCAACATCAGGAAGAAGGAGTATGAGAAGCGGGAGAAGTACCAGGGCCTGAAGGAGGAACTAGAGAGGATGTAGAAAGTGAAAGCCAAAGTGGTTCTAGTGGTGGTAGGGGCACTCGGAGCTGTGACTCCTAAGCTGGGAGAGTGGATCCAACAGATCCCAGGAACAACACCAGAGCTCTCTGTGCAGAAGAGTGTAGTGCTAGGAACAGTTAGGATACTGCGCAGAACCCTCAAACTCCCAGGCCTCTGATAAAGGACCCGAGGTTGAGGAAGACACATACCACCCATAGGGTGAGAAGGGATTTTTTATATACACATACACACACTGTGTATATGTATATGTATATGTACTATATATCTGTATGCGTATGTCTGTGTGTGTGTGTGTGTGTGTGCATTTTTTTTTAAGGGAACCTGGATTGGAAGAAGAGTGTGGTTTTAAAACTGGAGGAAGAAACATCAATAACCTGAGCTATGCTGATAACACTACTCTGACAGCTAAAAATGCAAAGGATCTGCAAGCTGTAGTAATTAAAGTCAATGAACATGGTAAAAAAAATCGGAGTAAGATTAAATATAAAGAAGTCAAGAAATATACAACAGACTAGCACTGGGTAGAGTAGCCATGAAGTTCTTGGAAAAGATATTCAGGTGCCGTGATGTGTCTGTACCTACAAAGATCAGAATCATGCAGGCAATGGTATTCCCTGTAGCACTTTATGGAAGCAAAAGTTGGATTTTGAAGAAGCTGGACAGAAAGAGTATTGACGCTTTTGAATTTTGGTGCTGGAAAAGGTTCCTGAGAATACTGTGGACAGCCAAGAAAACAAACAAATGGATCATTGAAAAAATCTACCCTCACAAATGACCAAGCTCAAATTATTCTACTTCAGACACAGAGATCTAGCTCTCTTATGCTGGGAAAGGAGGAAGGAAATAGAAGAAGAGGAAGACCAGCAGCAAAGTGCATGGACTCAATTACAGTGGCAGTAAGTGACCACTGATAACCTGAAGGACCAGGCTGGGAGCAGATCCTGTTGGAGAAAATCTATGTATGTGGTCATAGAGTCAACACCAACTTCATGGCACATAATCAATTTTAAAAATGGACCTTAGTACCTATATGATGCCAAGAAAGTTTTCTGGCTTCTTGTATTGATTATCTACTGTGTCTTGCTTTCAAATTTGTCCTAATTTGCTGTTGTTCAGTGCATTATTTGAATTCAACCTGCTTCATTTCTGAAACAAGTAAAATTTGCCAACTTCTTAAACTCTCTGGATTCAGTCTGCTTATTCAGACACTCTGATTATAGAATGCATTCAGTATTACTTACAGGTTTAAATATAGACGGGGCAATATGTTTGAAAACGTATTCAGTCAGAAAAAAATAATCTATCCTTAATAGGGGTGTACAAAATATTTTGAATTTGAATTCCATTCAAAATAGTCTGTTTTGCACTCACTCATTTTGAAGGTGTTTCACATTTGGAACACAGCTGCTTCAACTCAGAACATTACCTAATTACCCCACTTCAAAAATATAGACAACCCCTTTTGAATGCAATATTGGGCACTTTGAATTTAAAAGTTGAATTTGTGATTTAGCACACAGCTTAATGTTACCACAATTTTTGGCTTGGTTGTACATGCTGGCTCCCATATGTGGTATTCTAAAAGCACAATTTGGATACCTTGGGAGTCTTGAATGTTATTTCACTTATATTATTATTTGTTTAAATAATAATTTATGCACATTGTTGTGAACCTTTATCAACTAAAAACAGTTCTGCCAATTACAAGTAGAATTCATATATTTTCACAATGTATTTTGGTAGACTATTTCATAAGATGATGAAACTCAACCAGACAATTCCTCTCCCCACTCCCCCCCCCCAAAAAAAGGACAAGTTAGGATATCAAAATACAAAGCAATCTCTTTTATATGTACATTATTTGGAGTACAGTTCCTGAAAACACATGGGGAATGGCCTATTAATGATGCAACCAAGTACAACAGCTGGGTTTCTGCACAGCAGGAATCATGTCATAACAGCAGGAGATGCCAAAAGCATTAAAGTATGCATTGCAGAGGGCCCCAACTGGAATTTCTGGAATAACTTGGATAGTCCATAACTTGTATAGTAATTTAATATTTGGGTGGCAAGGTTTTAGTACTGTGTTCAATAATAAATTAAAAGCTATTCTCAAAATTCTTGGACTGCAGTAAATTTACTGACTAATAAGGAGTTGGAGAAATGCAATATGCATTCATTATTATGTACAAATAATCAGGAAGTAGAAATCTCAGGGAATTCTATTCCATCCCAATTTTTGTTTGCTTAAAAATCTATTTGAAACCTAACTTTAAGTTCTCTGCTATATGAGAATGGACTATTTTGGATGTAGTGCTAAATCAAGTTGTTTAATTGTATAACAACAAGCTTAACTTCCTTCTCTCCCACTCTAGCATAGGGAGAAGGAACAGTATAAAAACATTCACTTATGTGGTCTGAATCGCAACACTAGCCAAATGTTAAGTATAGTTAGTGCAAGTCAACCAATTTGAAATCATAATAATATGATTACTTTCCCTAACCATACTTAAATTAACATTTTAGGATTTGAACAACATACCAACTAGAATTAATTTAAAGTGGAAATATAAGTGTTTGATCTTGTGACTTTCCAAAAGAGAATAGGCAAGCTCAGGGAAAGATCTAGTTAGCATTTAAATACTAAACCACTTAGAATTGCACACCACAACTTGTATCTATCTTCTTCGTTATACAGCTTTAGGTCCAGTTCTAAACTGAATTACTTATGTACCATTGTCCATTTAGACTAGAATTCTCACCAGTGAAAGCCTGCAAGTTCATTATCACTGCATGTTCACAAGCAGAGCATGGAAGTAGCAGCTTCCTCAATCGCCTCTCTGCATCATCTATTCGAGTATTGTAAACATGACCTGGTAAGATACTGGGTGGGTGGGTGTCTGTGTGTTTATTTGCCATGCTGTTTGTTATATGGCCTATAACAGTGTGCTGCAGCAAAATTATGTGAATGCTGCTCCTTCAGAATAACTTCTTTCCTTCTTGGCCATTTTTGCTGAGCATATTTCCCACTGATTTACAGTGTGAACATAATATTTCCTCATATTATTTTACCAAGTTTCTCATTTTTTTTTAATGTGACTAAAAAAAAGGGAAATGATAGGGATGTCACTTTTGGGCATGAATAAAGGGTTTTTTTTGTTTTGTTTTTTTCTAACTCTGTATATAATTAATGCTTGAAGCAGGGCTCATGCACCCTTCCTGAGAAAAATGTTTGTGCCTTCAATGTATGAGTCACCCATCTCAGTATTCCTAGTATTAAAAAAATAAAGGAATTAAACTTGTGTTACTTGTATTTTGCATGAATAACCAACATCCTATGTCACTCTGTTAAATATGGATAATATGGAATCAGAATCTATATTGCAGAGGTGGTTAATTTTTCTTTACAGAATAAAACTGAGATTTTTCTAGTTTATCAAAATTGTGTACCAAAGAACTACAGCTGTTTCCTATTCTAAAATTATCCCTCTGGGAAAACAGAACCATGAAAACACAAATCTATCCTTGAAAACTCTATACGTGCAAAGAAAATGGCATGATCTGCATTCAGTCTAAAAGTTCCCAATACCAAGGGATTTATCTCTTCCAAGCAGCTCAATCTGCAAACAAAAGATAGATGACTGAGCAAATGAAAGGAACTCATCTCTTTTATAGCTGAAGATGTACAGAACACTGATGTCATTTCATGATGTAGGAAATAAATACATTGTCTTAAGATGTATTAGCAAATAACCAGTAATAGGGATGCAATATACCTATTGGTTAAAATCTATTGGATTAATATATTATTAAAATCATGTTATTCATTTTCTTCTCTGTAAACTGTGGAGTTATGCATTAGCGATAGAGAGATAATGCTGAACATATCAATCATTATGCATTTAAAGATTTATCTTACTACACTTCCCCTCTTACGTTCAATAATTTTACTCCTTTAAAGAGAGACTAGGGCATAGATGCTTTTGTAATTTAAAATGTGGTTCATGAAATCTCAAAAATTCTGCCCAACACAAGAGAATTTTTTTTTCAAATTTACAGAAAGATGTGGCTTCTGACATTTAACAGCAAGGATATACAAAAATTTCCACAATCAATCTCTTACTCTATATTAAACCAAAACACCACATTACTTCTAGTGGTAGGAAGGGAATAAGATATTTAGGAGATTTATATGAACTTTTTTTTCTTTATTTTAATATAAGGGGGAGGAGTAACTGTACTTAGTGATTTTTTTTATTATGTGTTAAAGTGGAATGACTTATAGAAATAATGTGGTGTTTTGGTTTAATATAGAGTAAGAGATTGATTATGGAAATTTTTGTATATCCTTGCTGTTAAAAGTCGGAAGCCGCATCTTTTTGTAAATTTGAAAAAAAATTCTATTGTGTTTCCATGCTTTTTTAGTTTTTTTCTTTCTTTGTAGTTTTTTTTTTGTAGTTTTTATTCTTCTCTTGAAACCTAATAAAATTTACTATGAAAAATGAAATAAAAACATTCTGCTCAACACCAGTCTTCAGAAGAATTTTTAAAAGGATGAATGTTCTAATACAGAAAAGTCATCTCGAAAAGCATCATGTTGACTATAATCTCAAATGAATAACTGTGTATTTATAAAACATACTTTGGTTATATTTACAACGCATGATGAAAGTATCCAAACACATAGCATTAAGAATGTCTCTTGCAAAAACTCAATTGAGATCCCTCTCTTGTAACTGATTTACTAACAGTGACAGCTTGGAACTATCCATCACGAGGCTGTCAGCATTAAAAGGAGGTCTTTTGAATATCTGGCATGAGCTGTCAAGCAAACCAAATTCATGACAACATTGCATGCATCACCATATTGTTGCAAAAGTCAAACTCAACCAAAACAAGGAGTCATCTCACCTGAATGAAAGTTTTCTAGAGAATACAAGATTGAACTACTAAACAGATAAAGGAAGAATCTGGCAATGGCTTGGTGCCACTCCAAGAATAGTGGCCCTCCTACACCATGTCTGTATATTATAATGCAACTTCTCTGGTCCTTATGACTTTACAAATATTTTAAATGAAAAATGATATAACAATATAAGTAATAAAGTGGTGCTTTAATATTATTCTTGGCACAAAGTATTTTAAAACACTGATTCATTTCTATTCTGTTTATAAAGCACAAACAGTACAGAAAGTATGATGTACTTAAAGAAATGTTCCTGGTACCTTAAAAAAGAAAAAAAGAAAAAGAAAGCTAATGAACCACCCTGAGTGATAAGTGACTGAGCTACAAGTATTAAAAGAGATGAATTGCATTAACCCCTGCCCTTCCCTATTATATTCACTGCCCACTGAAAACAACAACAGAATTACTAAAATCCCACACTCTCTAATGGGATGATAATAGGATTCAGAGGCCATTAGGGTAAAGGCAATCCATATTTTACAGTTTAATAAGCTCCAGCTGAAGATTTGCATCCTAAATCCAACAATTACCAATTTAAGATTAGCTAACCCTTATCCATAGTCAGCCTGCTATACACATAAAAGAAAAATAAAGAGGTGATATATTATTTGCAGTAGCGCAGCTTATTACCGTCACTTCAGAGTACTCTGACTATGAAATATGTCATGGTTATTCTAGTATACGCAGCATACATTTTTTTAGCACTCTAAACATCGGTTTTCTTTTTTTACTTTTTTTGAAGTATTTTAAATTTTATGGAATATCACCAGTAAAACTGACATTCACAGTTTAGTATCCATGTATTTCTTGATGGGGAGGGCAAAACAAGCAAGCCACATTCAGGCTGAGCTGGAGTTTTGATGCAATTGTGATGACATAATATATTTTAGTGAGTTGTTTAAAATGTGCTATTCTTGTAAATGGGAGCAAGTCTGGTGTCTCCTCATCAGTGAAATAGATTATGAGACCAAAAAAACACAGATATTCCAGATCTAGATGACAATACTTTCAAAATCTTGAAGAGAAAGAGAATTAGTGATTACTGAAAATAATGCATTTTTTTCCTTTCTCCAGATATGAATAAGGGTCTATGTATGAGAGGTACAGTATGATAAAGTCATGTCTCATATTTTACAGCAGCTCCTGGAGGAAATCAGACTGAAGTAGGGTCACGTTTAATCCTTTCCAATCAAGCATTTTTCTCAAAGTAACCAAGGAAAGTGTGATTCCACTTTGGAAACAATGATTCTGTTGCTGCACTTTTTCGAGATAGGTGATTCAATCTCTTTCTCAGACATTAGCCAGGCAAAATTAATGACTTCTGATTCACAAGTTTTGCTTGAACAGGGGGATTTATTCTGTCAGTTAAAAACACTGTTCCAATCTACACTAAATATAATGCTACCTCTGATAAATGAAGCTAGGTAACAAAGATATTTCCTGAAGCATTTTAATAATGAGAATGGGAAAATGCAACATACTAAAACTTAAATTCATATAGATCAAGTCAACCTGGTGTCTATACCTGGCATCAAAGACATCAGTAGGAGAGAGAGAGAGAGAGAGAGAGAGAGAACCTGCATTTGCATACATTCTTTCTCAAAGTTCGTTAAATAGCCCTCCCATAAGAATCATTACATGTTCCCTGTTATTTTTTTTAAAAGAGATATGGTTCTATTTGCTGAATCTGTAAGTTAACTCTCCAATTCATCCTATCTTTATTAGAGAACCTTTTCAGTAAAGGAAGCCTTTGTTAAATTGCTATCAACTCAATCCACTAGAAAGACCTGTTGTACCATAAAATAAGAACATAATATTGTCACATTCATTCTGTAAAGTTTTAACGAAATGAGCTCATTAGGAGTCCTTTCCTAGGTTTTCTAGAACCTCCAGAATGTCTTATCCCAAACTTCTAAAAGCCTTTAAGGACTTAAAGTATAAGAAATTAAAAAATACTTCTGCAAACTTCTACCTACGCATACAGTATGAACATTTATCAGGCATTTATCTAATACAAATAAATTAATTTAATGCCTAGAACATGACAGAGCCGAGTCTTTCTTTCTTGGTTCTTTGATGATGCTGATTAATTATTTTACTTTTTTTTTTCTTTCCAGAACACTTAACTTTGGTAAAATGTTAAGCAATCTCATGTGGACCCCATAGAAATGAAGTGAATGACTGTCCATTCCTTACCTTCTAGTGACCTCTAGAGACTATTGTGTGATTATATATAGCTGTGCACACATTTTTGTGTAATCATAAATGTTAACTCAGCACCTATACACCCCCCCACACACACTCAGACATTTACACCCTGACACATACATAGCAGAAGTTTGTAAATACACTAACACAAGGCAATATTTCAAATCATTTTGTTACCTTGCATATTGCTAGCATCATGTAGTATTTATGCTGTGAGCCCTACGTACCTTACGTTTTCTACAGGAGAGGTGGGCTAAAAGTCCTGTTAATGAATATGGGTTGGCTACTTCTTGGATGTTGCTCAGAACAGATGTAACATTTCATACTTTTAACAATCAAAATATTGTACTGAAAACCTTATCAAAGTATACAAATCAATCTTATCAAAGTATTGAAATTCTTTAAAGAAGGACTTAATGTAGCTGTTGATGCTTGTTAGAGGAGAAAAGCTACTCTGTCAGATTTTGCAGTGATATCTTGATAGTATTTGTGAAAAGACACTTCCAGGGTGATATCAGTTTTCAATCAAAGAGAAACAATGAGAAAAGTCTGTAAGGGACTCCATGGTTTGCTCATAATAAAGCCTTTCCAAAGGGAAGCTTGAAAACCAGTATGGATAATACAGTCATATTATATTGCTAGAACTTAAACTAAAAATAAAGCAAAGATTCAAAGGGTGTTTTCTTATGCAAGAGAAATTAAATTGTTCAATTCATATTTATTTCAGGTGAAGACATCAACAGTTTCAATGCACATTTTAATGTGAGCAAGCCATAATAATATATTTCCATTGCAATGCTCTGAAATTTCATCTGTTTGTAATTCAACACTGATAAAAACAGCAGCCCTATAAAATAAAACAAAAACTGTTCATCTTAATGAAACAGCTTTTGAAATGGGGCAAACCGCTCAGAAAATAATCCCCATTAGTGCAGAATTTTCTAATGCTTTATTTTGCATTAGGTTCTTACAGAGTTTTACATCATACTGAACACTCCACTGCATGATGTAAATTTTACATGACTTTGGAACACTTACAAAATGCATGGCAAATTGCGAACATTACCACCTGGAAATATTAACTTCTTGAAATATTTAAAGTTCCAAAAACTTTCACTGATAAACAGTTTCAAAACTGAGCCGATCAACTTCTAAATATAAAATGCCTACAGAACAGTTTAGCAAACTGTACTTTAAAAGTTGTATTAAACATCAGTGGCGTAAGTGGTATCCTTCTTTTGAAGCACTGCTTAATCATTTAAATTATAATCATCTCTTATTCACTCACTCACACCCCTTTAAATGTTCTATACACAAAAATACACAGCATAATCCATAAAGAAGTTCTATCTGAATGAATCAGTAGAGGGGGGAAAAAAACAGGATTTAGGCACCTCCAGTACTATTTATGTAAATATTTTAAGATCAGATAATAGAAAGTCATTACAAACTGTAACTATATAAATGAGTGACATCCCAGCATCTCTCTAAAATAGCATTCTGATAAAACAGTCACTTTTGGAACTACTGAAATGAGTTTTAAAAGTTTAGTTGGTCTGATGCTAGGCATCATGGTTTATGTTATGCTAAACAAAAAAGAATGCAAATAACAAGTTTAAGTTCAGCATTTTATCGCACTAATATAATTTTCTGTTAGAAAATTTTCTCAGAACTTGTAATGCAGAATAGTTCTAAGAAGTGAATGACATGATCTGAAAGTGATGACAAAGCATCTCCAAATTACACATATATTAGAAGTATGTTCTAATCAGTGATTAAAACTCATATTTAAATGTACTTGCATAAAAGGAATCTAACCACCGTTCAACTGAATAGCAGGATCCTGGACATTTACTGTTGCAAAAGTTACTTTAGGTCGTTATAGACAAAGACACATGTAAGTTGAATATCTTAAAGCACAGGTTGGCATTAAAACCAGCCACCTGCTATTACATTTATTAAGATAAAAGGTTGTATCCAATAACATTCTTTGGCTAATAAACATTTTCCCTTCCTCTTTCAGTTTTTCACACATTCCAGAACTGCTCTGGAAGGTTTAGAGACCTTTTATTGCAGAACTGAGAGACATAATGTGGGCTGCAGGGAGGAAAAGGGAAGAATAATTTCTCTTGCATGGCTGAAATTCACTTGGAAATGAATGGATTTAGCTTTTATTATTGTGTGTAAATATACTGTTATAAGGCAAACAGTTCCATTTCGAAATACAGGTCCTCCTGTAACGTGTGCATCTGAGTGCATGCTTACGAGAAAGACAGCTAATAGTATTTTTAAGTGCAGTATAAGAAGAAAGTACAGCCTATATATATTTGATTAAATTTTAAAAAAAATAGTATTCAAGATTCAGCAACCGATTAAGCCAAGAATTTTGAATCTATTTAATAAGCTCCCAAAGCTATCAACTACCCAGAAGTGAAACATAGCGTAGAAAAGGAATAGTGCATTGTATTTCAGGACCTATGATGGATTTAAAATTATTATTCACTATTTTGAATGTAGTGTAAATTGATGGCTTGGTGATCACTTCTAGAAAATATTCCCACAGATAGAGGTCAGTGGTTGCCTGAAATTGCATCAGTAAGTAGCTCTTTAGTTTGCTTTGTCATGTTATCAACCTTTACTTACACAAGACTTGCAGGATAAGACAGCACTACACATTTATTCTTCATCTCTTCTTTTTTACCCTCAAATCCTGCTTTTCTGTATCTTCTTTCGTCCTACTCACAACCTTACAGTATCAGTTTCAGTACTGGCAGGCACAGATCCTTTCTAATTAACAGTTTAGGTTTTCTGGTATTTCACAACTACTCTATTAAGTGCTCAATATTAATCAGAAAAGCCACTATTGAATTCCAATTCTATCAATTTAGGAGCTACAGATTTTTAATTTCTAAACCTTGAACTGTGCATTGGCAACTAGGGCCCATTTTTATAATGAATCTGAGCATTATTTCTTTAAGAGCGCGCCACTTCAGCTCTTCCTCTGTGAAAATTTGCATGTTAAAGGGCTTTAGTATTCAGTGATGAAATGTTCTGCATAGTAATGTACAGTAAACTGATTTTACAATTTAAAACTGCAGACGTGCTATGTGCCTAACAGAGCTGCGATCATTCTGGTAAGTGTGGCTTCAGCTTTAATAACACCCTATAGAATGGCATGAAAATGTAATGAACTCACATTACTCTTCCATCAGCAGCCTACATGCTACGTGATGTTTAGGATTTTTTTCCCCATTGCTCTACTCTCTCCTTCTCTTTCCCCAGCAAATAAAGTGGTTTCCTTTGCTCTACAGCAGCATCTACTGGATTATCTGTAAAATGCTTCAATTCATATTAATCAGACTGTTAATGTTGAGAAGAAGCAAGTTAGCATCTGCCAAAAAAGGCTAGGGGAGGAGAAGGCGGGGGGAGAACTATGAATGAACAGAAATTTGGTTTGACAACAGTCTCTTTACTATTGCCCTTGGGTTTAAACTAGCCTTGTTAAAAGGACTTCACCTTTTTGTATCTGCCTTTTAAGGGATACAGAGTGTTCCCTATTTACTGCAGATTACCATTCATTTTACTAATGCACTGATTATAATGTGAAAAAGTCATTTAAAAGGTTTGGCTCCTTGAGTACAGAAAATCAAATTCTGCATTCTAGGAGTAAGATTTAAGGTTATTTGTACAGGAGAGAATCAAAATTGCCTCATGTATTATTTATCTGTGCTTAAGCTGTCATTTTTATGAAGAAGCAAACTCAATTCTTTAAGAAAAATTAAAGTACTATTACACTGTACACCTTGCAGAAATTTAATATGTAATAATTTTACAAACATCCTGACTTCTACCTGTGCTATGTTACAACCTCTCATTTATATTTTTCAAATGGCAGGTTTCCTACAGGAAGAAACTGCCGTATAATGGGAACAGTTACTTCCATTTCTATAATTTGACAAGAAGACATACCCCCTAGAGCTTTAGTTCTGTGAAAAATTATTATGGACCACTATTACATGTCTTACAAAATCAATTATTCTTATATGTGATGACATGTGCTTAAATATCTGGGAACAGAATGCAACCACAATCCAGTTTCATTTCAAATATTAATTTTATTTTTTAGTGTTTTTTCTCTAATGCTATTGATTATTTTCAAGTACAGTTATTCCATGGAAAGGCACTATTGCAACTTTTCATGTCTTCTCTTGGAGAAATTCTTTTATCTGCTATACTTATCTTAACAATAACTCCTATTGATTTTTAATATTTCCCATTTTAATTTCTTTAATAAAGAAATTGTAAAAAAGACTTCAAAAGCTTAGGAGAAAGGAGAGAAAAAGCTATAAGTAATGCATTATCTGCAGACCTCTATCAAGTGTGGAGCATCATTACACTAACAGTATTACATTTCCTTGCAAGCTCATGCTCAGACATAATGCAAGATACACACATAAGGCTTTAGATAAAGACTTCCCAAATAACTAACATGGCAGCTGAAAATTAAACAACAAAACCACAGTTAACCAATATGTGATGGCTAAATTTCATTGTGAGCTTAGTTTTAGTCTAACAGGCTACCTACTTTCTCCTGCAAAAATTTAAAGGCCTATCTATGAAAACTGGGGACACTTCACAATGCATAAGTATGCTTCCCATTCACCCAATCCAAAGTTCAGATCTTCTGACTGGTAATTAGCCTCCCTCTGTGTTAGCTATTATGCAGGAAATCCTTTATTACATCCCGGTGCACTTGTAGCCATCACTGTCAGAGTTTCTCCATCCGACAGTTGACATTCATCCACTGTTCTGGCTGCTGCTAAGCCTGGCTGCTGTTTGTGTAGCCTGATAACCCCTTCCGCTGAAGACGGAGCGGAGGGCTTATTTAGCGCAAAGTGAACCATGCCGTAGGTTGCAGAGCACGTTGGAAAGGCTGTCATGCTTTACGAGCGAGGCTGGATCAGCCCAGCGTCGCCAACACCTAACCTGAGCAGTTAGCCCAAATCCCTCCTGGAAAGCGCTTCAGATTAATTGGGCAACAAACTGCAGAATGCCCGCTCCCAGCAAGGTTGCAAGCGGTGGAGATTTCCTCCAGCCCTGGTTTTCACCTTCCGCCAAACTCCTACTTCGTGCCCAGCAGTGTTTTTACAAAAGTCCGCGCTGAAAATAACAAAGGGAAGGCGGGGGAGAGACAGACCTTCAAAACGTAGCTACCTGCCACATAAGCCCATTTTCAACTGAACCTCCACTACGCTCATCAGTGTCTACAGGTACTTTATATCACGAACAAAAGACAGCAGGCACAAGACCCTTGCTATCCCCCACCGAAGATATTTCCCCGGCTGAAAACCGACGAAAAGCTAAAGCGTGTCTCTCTCCCCTCCACCGAACCTTCCCATTCAGGCACTTCTTACCTGGCTCGGTGGAAGCCTTCCGTCCCTTGTTAGCAGGGTGAAGCATCTCTAGCCTTCCCGGTCCTTGCCACCGCTCGTAGATTGCACGGTTGTCTCCCCCCCCCCCTTTTTTTTTTTTTCTTTCTTGGAGGAAAATTCTTATCGAAAGTGATGAGCTGGGGGTGTTGTTGTTGTTCCTTTTAAGTCCCTCCTGCGGAAAGGAGCAGGGGAGCAACGCGACGCCACCTATTAATCTTTTGCGAGAGTGAAAAGGCAGAGAAAGAGCGCTCGATCAAACTGAGCTTCACACATGACTAAAACTCGCCCGAGAGGCTGCTAGCTCTGGCTTAAAGCCCCACTAGGCGTGCATCTAAGGGCACAGAAGAGGGGCGAGTCAACGGAATGTGACAACGTCTGTGCATCAAAAGCCAGGAGAAGGGGAGAACAATGGGGGAGAGAAAGAGGTAGGGAGAGTCGCGGAGCAGAAGCGGGGAAGCAATCCGGAGGAGTTTGAAGGGAAGAGCTTGCAGAATAAGGCAAAAAGGCGTCGAGCATCTTCTGTTTATCTCTCACTGAACGCGACACCCTGCCTCCCTCTCGCGCGTTTGGCAGCACATCCTTGCGCCTCCAGGGTTTGCCAACCGTGCCAGAGTCCTCGCGTGTGCTGTTCTCACCTCCCCGGCGTTTCCCCGTGCAGCGAGAAGCAACCAGCACGCCCCACGGCGGCCCTGCTCCTTTTCCAATACAGCCAGGCGGAATTTAGTTCACTTACTCCTTCCTTCCGATTGCCTCTCGCGCGTTCTCTCTCCCTCTCCCAAAGTGAGGTGCTAATTTTCTCTCAGTTCGCCACGCAGTTTAACTGGCAGATGGAACTCTACTTATAACTACTGACAAACTGCCACCGGTAAACAAAAAACGGAGCAAATGCTTCACGCTGCTAATTTAATTCGCACGGCGGCTAAATAAGTAAGTAAATAACCGGGCTGAATCCCTGTCTCAGACGGGCGGGATCACCGACACCCCCTTCCAGCCATTCTTTTATTTAGCCCCTGAAATAAACTGGTGGTGGAGAGTTGTGATTCGGCACCAAACGGTATGGCAAGTCAGTCATCCATTAGGTTGGGTTGAGAATGAGAGCTTTGAATGGCAACTCATTTTTGAGAACTAGAGTTAGATCGTCAGATTTGCATCATGCACTATATGCCAAAGCACATATATCGGGCAGCAGATTGCAATGCCTCGTAGTCCCCTTCTGTACTGATTTGTTTTATTTTATCTAGCCTTTTCTCTAGTGGCCTAGGTTGGGGTCTCCCCACCTTTTGTCCTCCTGCCTGTGAGGCAGGGGGTCCTGAGAGAAAGGGAATGAAGCTCCCCTACCCCTTGTTGGCTAAAACCTATGAACATGCATGGAAGAATGAAAAGTTGCCTGGTAGCCATAAAATACGTGTTTTAGAATAATACTAATAATTAAAAAAAAAAGATCTGTAGCTGTTTCATACATACATGTGTAAGAACCTAAGAAGAATGCTGAGGACTTGAGAACAATTCACCCCCTCTCCTATTGTTTCCTAGCAGGTGTCATTTAGAGGCATGTGGGCTGTATTCCTGCAGGCTGGGTATCACTGTTACGAGTAATAGACATCAATGAGTGAATTTATCTTCCATTAATTGGTTTAGTCCCCTCTTAAAGCCATCATTATACCCAGGGAATCAAATCCCCCAATTTAAATTTGGGCTGGGCAAGCTCAGGATCACAGACTGGAATTCCTGAATGGAGCAGAAAGCCTGAATCCTCCAAATGGACCACCCACACATTGCTGCCTCCACGTTATCCATTTCCTCACCGCTCCTTTTGGTATGGATACCAACTGGATATCAGCACCAGCAACGGATGGTGCTCAGTTGGTTCAACCAAAGAGAAGGAATAAGAGGTGCTAGTTAGAGTTTTTATTTTCTTAGGAAATGGCTATGCTGCCCCTCCTTTAACATCTCCAGGTGGCTTATAAAAGAATCCCAGCTTTCCCAAGGCTACCTGGGAGAAGAGAGGGTAGGGCTGCTTTTGGTGGCCTCACCTGCACTATCAAATCATGACCAAGAACTTCACCCAAGCTGGGCCAAGAAGTATTTATTTTTGTCCATACTTCATGTGTCAACATTTACCTTTATTAGAAGTTCTATGAGAGAAAGAAACCCCCCTCATTTCCATATCTTGCATAAGTTTTTATGCTTTGACCATGTCCCCCTTTACTTGCATTCTCTCTCAGCTAAAAAGCCCCAGATGCTGACATTTTTATTGTACAGATGCTCTTCTGATTCAGTAATCATTTTGGTTCTACACCTTTGCCATGTGTTTCCTTAAGCAGCTTAAGTGCTGTCACTTTCCTTCATCGGAGAGTTACCATTTTGGCTGCCCTTTTATGCATCTTTTCCTGCCCCACACTTTCAGGTGTAGTTGCTCCAATGATCTCCCAAGGTCTTTTGGACGTGCATGTCTATGCCTAAAAGACAATTCTTTCAGGAGAGGTGGTGAAGCATGGATAACCTTGCTTCACTGGCTAGCCCTGCAAAGGCTTTTCTGTGCATCTACACTATGAGGAGCAGGTCCATAGGGGTGCTTCACATAACCCTGACACAGACTGGATATTGAGATATCCATTGAAACCTGTTAATCTGCCCAAACCTGTCACAAGAAAGAGAACCAAATAACTATTTCAACTTTTGCTCAATCTTCTTATGCTTCTTTAGCATATTTTAACTTTCTTGTCCAGACATATTGCTGCTTCTTTATCTCTAACTCCTTGTAACATATTTTAGCTATGTTGAAATGTTTTTAGCGGTAGCTCCTCAAGTTCTTTTTGCATCCCATATTATCTGCCTGTAAGTAGGCGATCATGGAAGATTTTCATTTACAACAATTGGGTTAACTAACTCTCAGTTTGCCTATGTCGATTTCATTATTAGATATTTTACTTTATAGGACTAGTTGTATTACATTCATTGTACAACACTCTGGTATTCATGAGAATGAAAAGCAGTTTAAAAGTATATAAATAATATATAAATAATGTGCATCTGGTGTAATGAACAGTTTTATGGAGTTTCATGCTCCAGAAGACATGTTTTGGTTAATTTCCTTTTATTCTAACTTGAAATAACTCCTACAGTATGTAGCACTTCCCTAAATCAACAGTAAGTTGTATTTCATATTACAGGGAGGAAGATGGGATTTCAAGAAAATTCATCCTTTGTTTATTTGGCTTAAATGTTGAAACTGTGCACAGATAACTCTTCAACTAACCTAAGCTAAAGATGTTCCACTGGAATATTTAGGCCAGTCTTTCTCAGCCTCAGTGACTTGCAAATGTGTAGACATCAACTCCCAGAATTTTCAGCAATAGCCATGTGAACTGGGAATTCTAGGAGATGAAATCCATACATGTGAAGAATCCCAAATCATATGGAGAATGCCAGGACCAGGAAGTTTACTTTAGGAGTTCACTCAGCATCTGGAGGCATGTAACTAGTGTGTTGAGGGCTTCCTATCAAGCATAACTATTATTTCAGCAATAGAAGACTGTAGTGGCACAAATAAATTACCTTTGTGAGGAAGGAGTGTGCAACTTCCCCAAAGAGCCCAGGTACTTAGAGTTACATAAATATATACATGATATTTTTCTTCTTTAAATGTACTTTAAATGATTTCTCCAGCATCATTACCTAGCCATGCAGAAGCCATCCCACAATACATTAGAATAACGATTACAGAGCAAAATGTACTAATAATGACATTTTCCATGGAAATGTAAATAATTGGTTTCAACCCAAAGTTTCATATACATTTCCTTAGCTCTAGGGAAACAGCTAATCAAAGCTTTCTCTCACCATCAACTAGCAAATCCAATTATAAGGCAAGTTTAACACTTAAAAGAAAGACTTCCTGCCTCCCTTTTTCATTCTTTAAATCCTCTCCTTTCTACAAACTGATGCTGTGATACACAAACCTTCAGAATTAAGGGTTTATAGTTATATAATTTTGCAAAGCAGAGGAATATTTACCTATTTCAAGGCTACTGTTCAGCAAATATTTCTTTTAGTTACTCAGTCTCAGTGCTAACCCATTAATCAGATTTGTTGGGCAAAATGTACCTGTGGTGTCCAACAGCATGACAGTTCCATTATTTTTATCATCATCATCATTGTCATCATCATCATTGTCATCATTACTACTATTTCAGTGAAGTACTATTGGCTGTGACAATGCAAGAAGTGGCATTTATTCACAGAATAGATAATAAGTCCTCACTGAAGACAAGAAACACAAATGTATCTCTCTGACTATGTAAAGCTCATGGCTTAAGCAAATGGTGTAAAGTACAGATTCAGTGTTTTAAACCTAATTCTCCCCATGCAGATGGAAAAACTGGAGATCAAGCAAAAGGACTTAAGATCACAACAGCCTGTATACATTTAGGAAATTAATGTCTATATAAAAACAAAAGTATAGACAGCTTGAATTTTACCAAAGGCAATTCTTTTTATATGTATATCATAAATCATCTTGCAGGTAGAGGATTAAAAGTAAAGAAAACAGAAAAGAGAAGGTATTTATTTGTTTACTATACCCAGCCCAGAGTCAGTTTTAAGTCAAGTGGTGCCTAAATTGAATAAATTAAATTAAAATAATGTTATTCATATGTTGCTGCTTCTTCAACAAAAACTCAGAGCAGTCTACAATAAAAAAATAGCAGTTATATCAATATTTTACAACTAAGACTTACAACAAGATATAAAAATACAGAATACAGAATAAAAAACAATTGAAGGTAAAAAAAACACACACACTAGATGTGGGAGCGAGTTCTTTCAAAATTAGAAGAATATAACTGAAAGCAGACTAGTCTGTTGTTAAAACAACAAAAGTGGAAATCTCTCTCCTTCCCAAACTCTCAAGCAGGTTACACTGTACAAGTCAGAAAAAGAGGGAAAAGAATTTAAACCTTGATTTCACTAAAAATATGACTTGCATTTGAGACACAACAGTTACCAAAATTCTTTCGTAATGGCTTCATTAGCTTTTCTATAATAAATCTGTTTATCAGAAGCTCTTGCATCTTTGAATGCCTGTTGTGCCTGTTTACAGAGGAGCTTATCAAGAGGAGCCTAGCATCAGCATTATTATTTAAAAGGCCTGGGAGAATAAAAATGCCTTTGCTTGAGACAAGGATGTTCCAAGGGCAGTTCACAGAGTACTGAAAATGCCTGTTTTCAATAGGCGATGAAAAAGCCTTCTCCCCCATTCCATTTACAAATCTTCCTTCTTTTTCTTGCTTTGGGTTCATTTTGCAGATAAAGAATTGCAAGATATGTTCCTCTTATGTAAAGTGCAACCTAGTTAATGAAATGATGGCTTGTCTATAAGGGGCTCCATCCAGGCACCTATGATGTGCATTCCTTCTTCATAACAAGTGTATTGTTTGGCACTAAGGCAGTCAGCCGATCAGCACTTGGCAATGAGACTGAACATGAACTAGACTGGATTGACAGGCCTAGTTTCTTGCTATGCTCCTTTGGAAAAGGGGTAATGTGTTTTGGAATGATTCTCTGAAGGTTGCTGCAGTGAGGAGAATGTATGTGCGCATGTGAGAAAGAAGGAAAGAAGGAGTGGGAGAAAAAGATTTGAAGGAAGATGTAGCAAAGCCAACTAAAGTAAATACCATTTCTCCCATACTTTACAAATAGTTTCCCTATTAGCAAAACCAATAATGACATTCTATTCCGGTCTCACAGAAAATTAAGACCCATCGAGCTAACTAGGATTACTCTGTGGTAAATGTTTATACAATAATGTAGCCTTATTGTAACTTCAGGTGCTTAAATTACAACTGAACTCAATAAATCTACCCAGATAAAATACTTACTAGTTCAACAGAACTTTCTCCCAGGAAATGGTCTGTATATGTAGATGTTTTAAAACTGTATTTTAGATTAATATCCTACATCTGATCAAGATGTTACAGTATGTAGTACTACTTTTTCCAATTTTCCTACGAAACAGCAATCCTGTGAGATAGGTTGGACTGTGAATTAGTGACTGGTTCAAAGTCACCCCAGTAAATTCATGGGGCGTATTTCCATGGTGGAGAATAGACTTGAACCTGGGTCATTCTCCCGTCCTCCCACCTCAGTCTAAAATCTTAACCACTATACCACACTGGCTGTTATGGTTAATATGGCAATATTGATATGGTTTAGCTAGGTTTATAATTTATTTTTTTCCCATTTAGAAAAGCCACTTTTTTATGGACTTTATTTTGACATTACTATAAAAAGAGTAAATAGTCTTCAGCAAAGGATTGTTACCTTGTCATGGTGCTGGAGCTTGAGCACCTCAATGACGCCATGAGCTAAACCGTGAAGGGCCACCCAAGATGGGAAGGTCATGACAGAGAGGTCAGACTAAATGCGATCCCTGGGGAAGGTAATGGCAACCCACCCCAGTATTCTTGCCATGAAAACTAAATGGATCAGTACAACCAGAGATATGTCGGTATACCATCGGAAGATGAGACCCCCAGGTCGGAAGATGGTCAAAATGCTACTGGGGAGGAACAGAGGGTGAGTTCAACTAGCCCCAGATGTGATGACGCAGCTAGCTCAAAGCCGAAAGGACGGTTAGCGGCCGACGGTGCTGGTGGTGAAGGGCGAATCCGATGTTCTAAGGATCAACACACCATTGGAACCTGGAATGTAAGATCTATGAGCCAGGGCAAATTGGATGTGGTTATTGGTGAGATGTCAAGATTAAAGATAGACATTCTGGGCGTGAGTGAACTGAAATAGACTGGAATGGGCCACTTCACATCAAATGACCACCAGATCTACTACTGTGGACAAGAGGACCACAGAAGAAATGGAGTAGCCTTCATAATTAATAGTAAAGTGGCTAAAGCAGTGCTTGGATACAATCCAAACAATAATAGAATGATCTCAATTCGAATTCAGGGCAAGCCATCTAACATCACAGCGATCCAAATATATGCCCCAACCACAGATGCTGAACAGGCTGAAGTAGAGCAGTTCTATGAGGATCTGCAGCACCTACTGGACAACACGCCTAAAAGAGATGTTATTTTCATCACAGGAGACTGGAATGCTAAGGTGGGCAGTCAAACGACACCTGGAATTACAAGTAAGCATGGCCTGGGAGAACAAAACGAAGCAGGACTTAGGCTGATAGAATTTTGCCAAGACAACTCACTCTGCATAACAAACACGCTCTTCCAACAACCTAAGAGACGGCTTTATACATGGACTTCACCAGATGGACAACACCGAAATCAAATTGACTACATCCTTTGCAGCCAAAGGTGGTGGACATCTATACAGTCGGTAAAAACAAGACCTGGAGCTGACTGTAGTTCTGAACACGAACTTCTTATTGCACAATTTAGGATCAGACTAAAGAGATTAGGGAAGACCCACAGATCAGCTAGATATGAGCTCACTAATATTCCTAAGGAATATGCAGTGGAGGTGAAGAATAGATTTAAGGGACTGGACTTAGTAGATAGGGTCCCGGAAGAACTCTGGACAGAAGTTCGCAACATTGTTCAGGAGGCGGCAACAAAATACATTCCAAAGAAAGAGAAAACCAAGAAGGCAAAAGGGCTGTCTGCTGAGACACTAGAAGTAGCCCAAGAAAGAAGGAAAGCAAAAGGCAACAGTGATAGGGGGAGATATGCCCAATTAAATGCAACATTCCAGAGGTTAGCCAGAAGAGATAAGGAATTATTTTTAAACAAGCAATGCGTGGAAGTGGAAGAAGACAATAGAATAGGAAGGACAAGAGACCTCTTCCAGAAAATTAGAAACATTGGAGGTAAATTTCAGGCAAAAATGGGTATGATCAAAAACAAAGATGGCAAGGACCTATCAGAAGAAGAAGAGATCAAGAAAAGGTGGCAAGAATATACAGAAGACCTGTATAGGAAGGATAACAATATCAGGGATAGCTTTGACGGTGTGGTCAGTGAGCTAGAGCCAGACATCCTGAAGAGTGAGGTTGAATGGGCCTTAAGAAGTATTGCTAATAACAAGGCAGCAGGAGATGACGGCATCCCAACTGAACTGTCCAAAATCTTGCAAGATGATGCTGTCAAGGTAATGCATGCTGTATGCCAGCAAATTTGGAAAACAGAAGAATGGCCATCAGACTGGAAAAAATCAACTTATATCCCCATACCAAAAAAGGGAAACACTAAGGAATGTTCAAACTATTGAACAGTGGCACTCATTTCACATGCCAGTAAGGTAATGCTCAAGATCCTGCAAGGTAGACTTCAGCAATTCATGGAGCGAGAATTGCCAGATGTGCAAGCTGGGTTTAGAAAAGGCAGAGGAACTAGGGACCAAATTGCCAATATCCGCTGGATAATGGAAAAAGCCAGGGAGTTTCAGAAAAACATCTATTTCTGTTTTATTGGCTATTCTAAAGCCTTTGACTGTGTGGACCACAACAAACTGTGGCAAGTTCTTAGCAGTATGGGGATACCAAGTCATCTTGTATGCCTCCTGAAGAAACTGTATAACGACCAAGTAGCAACAGTAAGGACAGACCACGGAACAACGGACTGGTTTAAGATTGGGAAAGGAGTGCAGCAGGGCTGTATACTCTCACCCTACCTATTCAACTTGTATGCAGAACACATCATGCGACATGCTGGGCTTGAGGAATCCAAGGCTGGAGTTAAAATCGCTGGAAGAAACATTAACAATCTCAGATATGCAGATGATACCACTTTGATGGCTGAAAGCGAAGAGGAACTCAGGAGCCTTATGATGAAGGTGAAAGAAGGAAGTGCAAAAGCTGGCTTGCAGCTAAACCTCAAAAAAAACCAAGATTATGGCAACCAGCTTGATTGATAACTGGCAAATAGAGGGAGAAAATGTAGAAGCAGTGAAAGACTTTGTATTCCTAGGTGCGAAGATTACTGCAGATGCTGACTGCAGTCAGGAAATCAGAAGACACTTAATCCTTGGGAGAAGAGCAATGACAAATCTCGATAAAATAGTTAAGAGCAGAGACATCACACTGACAACAAAGGCCCGCATAGTTAAAGCAATGGTGTTCCCCATAGTAACATATGGCTGCGAGAGCTGGACCATAAGGAAGGCTGAGCGAAGGAAGATCGATGCTTTTGAACTGTGGTGTTGGAGGAAAATTCTGAGAGTGCCTTGGACTGCAAGAAGATCAAACCAGTCCATACTCCAGGAAATAAAGCCAGACTGCTCACTTGAGGGAATGATATTAAAGGCAAAACTGAAATTCTTTGGCCACATAATGAGAAGACAGGACACCCTGGAGAAGATGCTGATGCTAGGGAGAGTGGAAGGCAAAAGGAAGAGGGGCTGACCAAGGGCAAGGTGGATGGATGATATTCTAGAGGTGACGGACTCATCCCTGGGGGAGCTGGGGGTGTTGACCGACAGGAAGCTCTGGAGTGGGCTGGTCCATGAAGTCACGAAGAGTCGGAAGCGACGAAACGAATAAACAACAACATAAACATAGTTTGGATCAGGTTGCCAAACCTTTGGCCTAGCTGATGGATCAAGTGCTATTTGACAAAGAAAAAACTTTCTGGAGTGTGGAAAGGTTACGATGCCATTTTGACAAATTTGCCTGTTTTTCTGTTTAAGCAAACAATTTTTGCTTAAACAGAATGTTTCCAGGTTTTCTTTCCTGCAGCCCCCAGCCTGATCCAGCCCATATTTGAACTTAATCTTTCTTTAGTCAGGTTTTCCTCCACTCTCCAAAGTTGGTCCTGTTCTGTCCTGTTGTCAGAGAATTAGGTTGCTGATGAATGGGCAGGGCAGCAGAAGGACAGAGTCCCAAGCCCCATTCTTTCCAACTAACACCTTTGAGTCGACCCAGGATGATCTTGTGCTTTGCTTCACACTACATATACTGTGGCTATGAAATATGCTAGATACAGTAAGATCACGGTACTAAATCTTAACTTTTTTTAAAAAAAATCTTTACGTCATGACTGTTCATAAATGACTGCACACACTCATCAAAGCAAAAATGAGTACACAGAATACAGTAAGAACATTAAATTAAAAATAAATCTGTATTTTGTTCCCCAAATATTTATTTTTTCCTATAGCATTGCTAGATTTAGCTTTAACGAAAGTTGATGACTACTATATACTCTCTCTTTCACTCTGCTGAATGCAGGCATGGTTGAACTATTGGTGCTTATTATGAATATTTTCCAACACTGTAAATTCAGAGGCATTAAAGGAGAAGTTTTACAGTATACAGTTTCTGACATTTCATAAGCAGAGAGATTCAGTATTACAGATTTTATTTTAAAAGATTAAAAAAAATCAGAAAGCCAGTTTGTGCAGCTGTTGCTATTTTCCAGAAAAGTCCTACCTATGGTAATCACTGAAGCAATTCAAAAACCTTACTATCAGCAAGCTCTTTTCATAATAATCTGGCTGTTATTTGGGAAATCTGATATAAATAGGGCAATTTTAGATAATGAATAACTAAAAAACTCTGGAAGCTGAAAGAGAAACAGCAAGACAAATAAAATAATTTTGCTGTTTAATATATTTAATAAACATAAGCACATGTTGACATACATATTGCAAAGATCCTTAACAGTTTTTCCTATCTGGAAGCCTTTACATATGTTGGACTCAACACCCATAACCCTCCAGCTGGTATACTAAGTGGAAGATAGTATATGGAAGGTGAAATCTAGGATAGCTAATATCCTAGAAGACATAAAATCCAAAATCATCTTGATAGGTTAGAGCAGTGTTTCTCAACTTTGGCAAGTTTAAGATGTGTGGACTTCAACTCCCAGACTTCAACACTGGCTGGGGAATTCTTGTAGTTGAAATCCACACATCTTAAATGTACCAAGGTTGAAAAACACTGGGTTAGAGAAATGGGCTGATAATAACAGTATGACATGCGGATTTCTTCACATAAGAAACAAATCAAATGTGTAGATTTAGGAAGGAAAATTCAGCTTGGCAATAATAATTGTGAACAAAATCTTGGAATAAGTACAGTAGTTGATTGCCAACTTAGTCAGCACTATGATATTGTTGCAAAAAAGGCAAATGCAATTTTAGAGAAAAAGTAGTTTTCAAACCATTAGAAGTTATAGTTCTGCTTTATTTTGCTTTGGTTAGAACCCACCTTGTTCTGGTACTGCATTTTAAGAAGACATACTGGAGGAAGTTTAGAGAAGGGCAATAAGGCTCATTAGAGGATTAGAAATCAGTGGCGTACCAAGGACGGGTGGGGGTGGGAGTGGCCCACCCCAAGTGCAGGCAATAAGGGGTGCATTGGCTGGCAACTTGGGGACAACAAGGAGGCTATCTGGAGGGTCAGTTGTGGATATGGAGTCAGGTTTCTGCAGCTGGTAGTGTGATCCAATAGTAATAGAGGAGGGTTGTATTAAAAAACTATCTGCTCAAATATACTAGGTATACCACTGTTAGAAATTAAGACAGAGCTAAAAAGAATTGGGAATATATAGCCTTGAGAAGATTGAGAGGAGATATGATAGAATTTTTCAAATATTTGTATGTATGTCACATTGAAGAAAGTCGCATACTATTTGCCAAAGTTCCACAGTATAGGATGTAGAATAATGGTTTTAAGATTAGATAAAGGCAGGTTGCAGCTGACTGTTAGAAAACATGTCCAAATGGTGTGAATAGTTTGAAAATGGAACTAATTACACAGAAGTAGTGGGCTTTGCTTCACTGAATGTGAAAACCATCTGTTTTATTTGGATTTAAATTAAATTATAAATTACATATTAAATTAAATTTGGACTTGCCCTGAGCAACAGGCTCAACTCAATGACCTAGATGACCGCTCCAACTTTTTGATTCTATGAGATCTGTGATGTAATAAATCTCTTTATTTATGTTTATGAATTTCCCAATTATATAAACCAGTGAGATATTTTATGTCTAATTTTATGCAATACTTCTGATTTTGTTTGAGATTAAAATGTAGTTTTGCCACTCAAATGGTCATGAATATGCCCTTGCAAACTTCTAACGTATTCTTTCACTGATCACCAACACTCAGACAGTACTCTGAACATGTAAGTATTCACATGTTTTATTCCTTTCTAGGACTGCTGCTTTCAAGGGTGCTTATTTCTTTAGGACCCAGCGCTCTGTAACATTTGTTTTTTTCTGATTCCCAAAGCTGCTCTCCTCCAAAGAATATCCAAATGATGAGAGTAAAATAACAGGAGTTCATTCTGTTCTGCGTAAGCTCTATGCCTGCCCAGCTTATTCAGGTTAGCAAATGTTGTGTTTACATCTCAGTTATATTTGTTCCTGCATAAGGTTCTGCAGGGCTGTGTGGAAGGGAAATACTTTCCAATTCTTACTTTATCCCAGTCTTTTCTTCTCCTGTCAATTGTCACTTCTGGCATGATCAAACTTCCTAGAGTTAAGCCTTGTTATACAATCCAATTCCTGTCCCTTTGAATTCTTTAAAACTAAAAAAGGAGTAAAAGTAGCCAATCAAGGTCACGATTACCACTTCACTTATAGAAGATTTTACATCAAATGTTACTTCTATTGTCCTTCATCTTTTCATTCAAGCATATTCTTTTGTTACTGATTCTCATTCTGGGTTTTACATTTAAAAGCCTTCTGAAGTGTAAGAAGATGTATCATTCTTCAAGGCCATGGTAAAGGAATCTGATAAATTATGCAAGGCTACAATTTTGTTTGTTTTGAAATAAAATAAAAGCACCTTTCATTTAATATTTTGTCGTACACAGAAAATTACTTTCCTATCACAATGGTTATTTATTTTATTGAATTTCCAGGAGGTAGTTAATGTTCACATTGCAGTGCCCATCAAAATGAAAGCTACCTAGGTTCATTTAGAAAGCAATGATTTGATAATAGGCAATGAGAAAGTGCTTAACTCAATAGTTCTGTTATCTGTGAATGTGGTACCCACTAGACAAAGAGTAAGACTGTAGTATAATGAAAGGATACAGAAACCTGAGCCATTTGTATCACTTCACAGCACTAGCATGCACTTCACAGAACTCAACAGCAGAATAATATGTGTGTGTGTCTGTGTGTGTATGTATGTATTATGTAAATGAGTAAACTCCTATCGGAGCACCACAGTTTCTTTTTCAGTTGTGATTCTCAGAGTAAATAATTCCCTCTAAGCCAGACATTCATACATTGTAGATAACTATATAATGAGTAATAGACCTACTTTGTCTCATGGAAAGCAGTGATTGGGTAGATTTAGAATGATCAGACACTAAAGGCCGACAGTTTCCCAGTTTTGAGAAAAATATCCTAGATTAGAGAAACCAAATGGAATTGACAACTCTAAAATCATTACTTATCTTGAGGATCAACTATAATTCCAGCTATGCTGAATTCTACAATGATCTTAAAAACAAAGTATTCTTCAAAAGAATAAATGTATAGAAAAGTACTTTTCAGAGAAATAATCTAGTGGTAGTAGTTCCTACCTTTTTTGTCATGTTTTTGGAAGCTATTACACTCAAATGAAAGTCTGAAATCTGAGTGTGTTTGTGTTATGTCATAGTTTGTTTTTTTTACATTTTCAATCAGGTACCTTGGGAAACTGAGTTATAGATTAACACCGTGTAAAGTTAGAGAAATTAACATTTCTCAGTTTTTACTCTTGGAAATCTGGTCATTTGCATACTGCATCTGACCAGGAAGGCTGCAAGTAGTACAAACTTGTTATGACCATTTCCATACTTACTTTATCAAAACAGATGAATATAGGTATTTACAATTCAAGTGGTAATATTGCCACTTCCACTAACAATGATGGCCTATGTTAGAAGTGTAGTGTTTTTTCACATCTTCCTTCTCGTTCTTAAATTTGCCATTTTACTGGGATTTCTGCTTCGGTCACCTACCATTCTGTTTGTAGTTTACTTGTGGGTTTACATAAATTCCTTATTCTTGTGTTTCTTTCAGACTTCCCAGATATAGTAACATATACAATATTCACATGAATAGTACTTGCTACCATGAATTCATACCTAGTTTCCATAAATGAAAAAGCTGTCATAAACCAAAGATGTACAGTCCTACTTAACAATAGAAATGTTTCATTTTTCTTAATATACTTACAAACAAAATACCTCACACATGATTATAGAATACAGGTAGTCCTCGTTTAGCTACCACAATTGGGATTGGGAACTTGGTTGTTAAGTGAAGCAGTCGCTAAGTGAAACTGCAACTGTGCATATGATCTTACTTTAGCTTTTCATTGCATTACAAACCTACAAAGGTCGTAAATGTGAGGATTGGTAATAAAGTTACTTTTTCATCACCGTCATAATTGCAAATGGTTGTTAAATGAGGCAGTCACTAAATGAGGACTACCTAGCAACATAGAAGAGGCTGAAGAAACTCCAGTCAGTGGACCTAATCCACCCTGTGGATTGGAGCCTGATCTGTGAAGGATTCCCAGTATTTCATAACTCCTTCCCATAGTTGTGATCCTGCTGTCTCTTTTTCCCTTGTATTTGTAAGGGAGAGATTACTACCTTCTTTCTGCCTGAGTTGTTTTTGTGGCTTGTTACCATGGTGCCTTTGGCACTCTTGTTCCCTCATCATCTAGGCCATTAGTTCTCAAACATTTTGGTCTCAGGACCCTTTTACATTCTTAAAAATGATTGAGGATCCCAAAGAGCTTTGGTTTATGTGGCTTATATCTATCAATATGTACTGTATTAGAAATTAAAACTGGGAAATATTATTTTTAATTTGTTTTTATTGAGATTTTAAATACATAATTAAAAGTTAGAAATAGAAAAGGAAATAGAAATGCAAAATTAAGAAAAAGAAAAGAAAAAGTGTAGTAAAGTAATAGACCGAAAAAAGTATGAAAGATAAATAACTTCCAGTCTATCTCTGGTCATAAGAACATAAGAATCTATCCTAAGTACTAGTTTTTCAAACAATATATAGAAATAATTCTTTGTCTAATATATCCTATATATTTACATTCTAATCTTCAAATCCCCATGTAAGCTTTGCCCCTCCTGCATTTCGTAAATAATCCAATAATGGTTTCCACTCTTTGAGATAATAACAACTTAAGTTTTCTTTCAACAAACAAGTCAATTTGTCATTTTCTGCCATGTCCATCAATTTTAACAACCATTCTTGTATTGTTGGTAAAGTCTGAGTTTTCCAAAATTGTGCATAAAGAAGTCTTGCTGTGGTGATCATATATTGTATAATTCTGACAAGATGCTTTTCTATTTGTAGATCCAATATCCCCAACAAAAATAATTCTGGCTTCAATGGTACCTGTATCCTTAAGATACTCTGCATCAACATACGTATTTGGGACCAAAATTTGCAACCTCGCACGTCTACCACATATGGGAAACTGGGAAATATTAAAATATTTATTTATTTATTTGACTTCACAGTTCCCCTGAAAGGGTCTCAGGGACCGTCACAGATGTCCGCAGACCACATTATGAGAACTGCTGATCTAGGCTATGGAAAGGTTCACACTCTAGAATATTATTCTTTTCAGTAAGATTCATACTGTTATTTTAATCTGTAGACTGTATCTCAATCTCTGTACCTCCAACACTGAATGTTTAAACAGCCTGTTGTTCAAAGATCACCAGAATAATATGTGATCTTTCTAGGCCAGAAGGTCTATTTAGGATTTTGAGAGCATTTGGAGATGCTTTCATGAAATTGGATGATTAAGATTAATAATCTTAATCTCAATCTTTAATGATAAGTAAAATCATCCAAAGCCAAAAGACCATCCTGATAAATATTTTTAGCCCCTTAACCCACTTCAAAATAGACCAAAGCATTTGCATATCCCCATAATAAACACAGAGCCATTTTCTTAAAAATATCAAACAGCCCAACTGCTTTCCTCACAAACACAAACTTCTCTTCAAAAAAACCTCCCATACATATTAACCCTTATTTTTCATAACATTCCATCAGAAAGTCAAATTCACTCATGTCTTGCAACTCAATTTCTCCCTTAAACTTCTTCAATTCAGCATTGTCAATTTCATCTGACCTTTCAACAGAAGCCACAGAAGAGAGATTTCCATCGCTGTTAAATTCTTCGGTTCCATCCACAACATCCTCAACCAGATGACACATTTTAGACCACATATTTTTGGCAATGCTCTGAATGTCTTGTATAATAACTTGGCAGGAATCAGAAAAAATCTGCTTAATATTTGCTTTAATATCTCGATAGAAGTCAGAGAGATCCTGGTTAAAATCATCCATGTCTCATGCAGTAAATTATGGTGCACCCTGGATATTTAACCAGCAAAAGTAAAAGTTAATGGAAAATTTCTGAACTGAGCTATGATAGGATAGCATACAGTTCCCCAGAGAAAGTAGTGGAAGGAAAGTAAAAATTCAGAACAGCAGATTCAACGTGTAGGAAAAATGCTAAGATCTTCAAAATTAGCACAAAAATAGTAACAGGGAGATGATAATATACTCTCAACCCTCTTTAATATTGGATGGAAAGCAAAATCCAAAGCTTAAAAAGTATTTTCTAAAAAAAATTAATCACAAAAATAGCGATAAATGCCAAAAAAGATAATTTTTCCTTAATGTAGAAAACCTCTCTTAGGGTACAAATACTTTAAAAAAATAAATTGGGTGCTTTAGAAATGGGGTGGCTGGACCTAATGTCCGTCCGTTTAAGGCTGCAGTGCGGTTTGGAAATGGTGATGTCCTAGCCTCCCGACATAGTCGTACCCGTTAATCGCGAATGCTGTTTACAATCTCCTGGCTGCAATTTGCTGTCCAGAGGACAAATGGGTCAATTCCGAGCACTTTCCTTGATCTGGAAAGATGCTCCTGGGCTTCAGGAGAAAGCAGCCTGAGGCCGGAAAAACTACAATGCCAATTCTGGCTGTGGAGCTCTGTTCAGTACGCCATGTTCCCACCGAAAGTCTCCTAGTCATAGTTTTTATGATAATGCTGTCCAGAGTTGCTTCCTGTGAGATGGGTGGCTAGATAAGTTTGCTTAATAAACAAAGCAAACAAACAAATAAATAATGACCCCAAAGTCTAGTTCTATTACCACTTTAAATATTAATCATAAGACAAATTATATTAGCTAGTTTCATTCATATTCTCTTTCAAAGTTCTTCATAGACACCATAATAATTCTATTTCATAACACAAATTCTTTAATGGAATATGAGATTATTAATATTTCAATATAGAAAATTTTGATAAAATCTGGCACTTCTTATTCTTTTCAGAATTTGAACTAATTTAACATTAAATATTTGCTTCCTAGAGAAAAAAATGTGCTTCCCCCCTTTTAACTTAATTCCAAAAGATTTAAATGTGGTCTCACTTGTAGACAAATCAGCTACTCTTAAAAATGAAGTATATATTGGTGTCTAATTAATTCTATTCACAGTAGAGGAAAAAGAATCTTTAGCTCCTAAATTTTAGCAGTGGAACCTCAAACTCTTATTAACATTAACATAGTCCTTTGATTCTAAAACCTTTCCTAATAATTATTTTTTACACTTACATTGTTATTTGGCTTGATGAATGTAGAACTAAACATATATATATCATAGACATAGAGAGAGAAATGTTAAAATTGGAGGGTTTTTTCTCCTGATTGCAAAGAAACTAATATTTTCAAACAATGATAGGTCAAGCTCTGCCTTTAAATCTGTTAAGATGGTTACTATATGAATTAAGTAAAATGTGAGGTGAACTTGCTGAAATGAATTCTGGCAAGATCCAGAAAATAATCATCAGGATCCTTACTGGATAACCTAAATCTGGTGGTTCTTAATTAAAAAGTGTGTTTGTATATGTGTGTGATTTAGTGCTACATCTGATATCTTACTTGTATTCTCCAACTTCACATTATCAAAATGGGGATTCCTTCCTGTCCAGACATAATTTTCTTAACCTTCCTCAATTGATCAAAAGGAGAAATTTAGAATTTACTTTATCTGAATATATACAAAATACAAAACATTAACTAAACACCTAAATATACTAATATGTGCTTCCTCCTTTTAACTTAATCACAAAATATTTAAATATGGTCTTACTTGTAGACAAATCAGCTACTCTTAAAAAAGAAGTAGAAAGAAGTAGTCTATTTAATTCTATTCACAGTAGAGGAAAAAGGTAGAATCTTTTTTCTATACACATACACATACACAAGTAAACAATACAATCCTGAAACTTAAAGAAAAAAGAATGAAAAAAGAAAGAGAGGGAGAGGGAAAGAAAAAGAAAGAAAGAAAAGAGGGAAAAAATCTACCATATATATTAAACTTATCAATAGTCACTAGTTTACTAAAAAGAAAACACCATACAGGACTATTGTATAATCACTCCAAAACACTATTGTAAAAGATCACAAAATCTCTCCCAAAATAGTAAATATTGCTTCTTCCTTTAATTAGTAGAAACCAAATCTACTTTATCTGAATATGGGATCTCTCTCATTCTGTAAAATTAAGCAACCTGAAAAGGTTTAATGTCCAAAATTATACTAAGATAAATCACTAGTTTTACCTTTCTGGAAAATCTTGATGAACAATGGAATCATATCCATATATTCTGATTAATATTTTTATATTATATGTTATATATTACATAACCTTATGTCTTTCTCATTGTAAAGTACATATATCTGAGATAATGAAATATTGAAATAAATGGGGCTACCATTAATAACTCCAGTGATGACATGGATACCGCAGAAAATTGGACAACATGCAATTATGAAAGGTATAAAAAATACAGAGATGACCTTGGAAAAGGAATGGATGAACAGTTAAAAGAGGTAAAATAGCAATTGATTCCAGGGAAAGTGGAGGGCATGAGAAAGAGAAAGAGACTCAAAATAACCCTGTCTTGTTTCTGTCTGGTACAAGAGAGGGCAGAGAGAAACTCAGACAGGCTTTCAAGATTCTGTAATTGCATCCTACAACAGTAAAATAATGTTCCTGGAATCCTTGCTATATCTCTTACTTGACCTGGCCTACCTCAAAAGGCTGATATCAATTTCAGGAATGCTGTTTATTGCGGTAAAGTACAATAGCAGAACCTTGAAAGCCTGTCTGAGTTTCTCTGTATCCCATCTTATACTAAGCAAAATCAAGGCAGGATTATTTGGAGTTTCTTTTTCACACTTTCCTCTTTGTCAAGACTGTGTAATCTCTTCTGCAAGTTCCCCCTTAAAGGCTTATTCATTCCTTCTCTATACCCAATAGTGTGCAACTCTATTGGTCTATGCTCTATGCTCAACTCTATATTCCTTTATGTTTATACTAAATTTGTTCAAAAATAGTTGTGCCACTCTGGAATCTTTTTTGTTGGAAATTTGCCAAAACTCTAAATATGAACATCTTCCAGAACTAAACAGTTCCTGTTAGGAATACTTTGTCAAGAATTCTGAGGGTATCAGATAAGAAGTGTCCAAAAAGTTTGAAATTGCCTTCATATCAAACAAATGCTGCTGTAGAGCTGGATTGCTAGATTTCAACTACCCATATTAGACAAGAAAAAAATGTCATGGTAACATGCTGTGATAAATACAGATTAATCCTAAGGAAAATATTATTTCATGGCCAATATCTACCACCACTTCAAACCAAAGGTGTGGCACAACTGTGGCACATCGTGAAAAAAGGACATCAAATCTGCCTGTGCATTCTGGTCATTCAGAGAGGGACTGCTGCAGGACCTCCCTACTCACAAACTTAATGGGCTATGGGCCAGGCAACAGGCTTCTCAGTGATGGTCCCTATTTTATGGAACACTCTTTACTTGGAGGTATGAACAGCATATATTCTACATGTATTTCAAAAACTAGCCAAAGCGGTGTCGTTGGTCCTTAAGTTAGTTTAACTGTATGGCACCTACTATGTGTTAGATTTTTACTAATGATATGTATTATCTGCATGTGATTTTTAATATCTTGCTTTTGTCTTGATTTGTTGTACCCTGGCCAGAATCTACCTGGATTGGGGTGGGTACAAATATTGTAAATTAAAGAATCCTTCTCAAGCCCAGTGTCTTCCACCAGTTTGTTGTTGTTTATTCGTTTAGTCGCTTCCGACTCTTCGTGACTTCATGGACCAGCCCACTCCAGAGCTTCCTGTCGGTCGTCAACACCCCCAGCTCCCCCAGGGACGAGTCCGTCACCTCTAGAATATCATCCATCCATCTTGCCCTTGGTCGGCCCCTCTTCCTTTTGCCTTCCACTCTCCCTAGCATCAGCATCTTCTCCAGGGTGTCCTGTCTTCTCATTATGTGGCCAAAGTATTTCAGTTTGGCCTTGAATATCATTCCCTCAAGTGAGCAGTCTGGCTTTATTTCCTGGAGGATGGACTGGTTGGATCTTCTTGCAGTCCAAGGCACTCTCAGAATTTTCTTCCAACACCACAGTTCAAAAGCATCGATCTTCCTTCGCTCAGCCTTCCTTATGGTCCAGCTCTCGCAGCCATATGTTACTACAGGGAACACCATTGCTTTAACTATGCGGGCCTTTGTTGTCAGTGTGATGTCTCTGCTCTTAACTATTTTATCGAGATTTGTCATTGCTCTTCTTCCAAGGATTAAGCGTCTTCTGATTTCCTGACTGCAGTCAGCATCTGCAGTAATCTTCGCACCTAGGAATACAAAGTCTTTCACTGCTTCTACATTTTCTCCCTCTATTTGCCAGTTATCAATCAAGCTGGTTGCCATAATCTTGGTTTTTTTGAGGTTTAGCTGCAAACCAGCTTTTGCACTTTCTTCTTTCACCTTCAGCATAAGGCTCCTCAGTTCCTCTTCACTTTCAGCCATCAAAGTGGTATCATCTGCATATCTGAGATTGTTAATGTTTCTTCCAGAGATTTTAACTCCAGCCTTGGATTCCTCAAGGCCAGCTTGTCGCATGATGTGTCCTGCATACAAGTTGAATAGGTAGGGTGAGAGTATACAGCCCTGCCGTACTCCTTTCCCAATCTTAAACCAGTCTGTTGTTCCGTGGTCTGTTCTTACTGTTGCTACTTGGTCATTATACAGATTCTTCAGGAGGCATACAAGATGACTTGGTATCCCCATACCACTAAGAACTTGCCACAATTTGTTATGGTCCACACAGTCAAAGGCTTTAGAATAGTCAATAAAACAGAAATAGATGTTTTTCTGAAACTCCCTGGCTTTTTCCATTATCCAGCGGATATTGGCAATTTGGTCTCTAGTTCCTCTGCCTTTTCTAAACCCAGCTTGTACGTCTGGCAATTCTCGCTCCATGAACTGCTGAAGTCTACCTTGCAGGATCTTGAGCATTACCTTACTGGCATGTGAAATGAGTGCCACTGTTCGATAGTTTGAACATTCTTTAGTGTTTCCCTTTTTTGGTATGGGGATATAAGTTGATTTTTTCCAGTCTGATGGCCATTCTTGTGTTTTCCAAATTTGCTGGCATATAGCATACATTACCTTGACAGCATCATCTCGCAAGATTTTGAACAGTTCAGCTGGGATGCCGTCGTCTCCTGTTGCCTTGTTATTAGCAATGCTTCTTAAGGCCCACTCAACCTCACTCTTCAGGATGTCTGGCTCTAGCTCACCGACCACACTGTCAAAGCTATCCCCGATATTGTTATCCTTCCTATACAGGTTTTCTGTATATTCTTGCCACCTTTTCTTGATCTCTTCTTCTTCTGTTAGGTCCTTGCCATCTTTGTTTTTGATCATACCCATTTTTGCCTGGAATTTACCTCCAATGTTTCTAATTTTCTGGAAGAGGTCTCTTGTCCTTCCTATTCTATTGTCTTCTTCCACTTCCGCGCATTGCTTGTTTAAAAATAATTCCTTATCTCTTCTGGCTAACCTCTGGAATTTTGCATTTAATTGGGCATATCTCCCCCTATCACTGTTGCCTTTTGCTTTCCTTCTTTCTTGGGCTACTTCTAGTGTCTCAGCAGACAGCCATTTTGCCTTCTTGGTTTTCTCTTTCTTTGGGATGTATTTTGTTGCCGCCTCCTGAACAATGCTGCCAACTTCTGTCCAGAGTTCTTCCGGGACCCTATCTACTAAGTCCAGTCCCTTAAATCTATTCTTCACCTCCACAGCATATTCCTTAGGAATATTAGTGAGCTCATATCTAGCTGATCTGTGGGTCTTCCCTAATCTCTTTAGTCTGATCCTAAATTGTGC